>NC_088169.1:74950800-75264133 GCF_028769735.1 Zonotrichia leucophrys gambelii
CATTTTAAAGAGAAAATATTTTCATGGCAGTATTTTTTGATTTTTGTCTGTGTGCTGTTTTAAATGCAAACCCCAAGTAATTTCAATAGGGAATCATTTAAATATATCAAAACACCCCTATGATGAAAAATAACAAATGAGTATTTCAACTACGTATAGATATTTGTGTACTTATTTGCAGAGGAAAACTCAGACCTGTGCTTAATTGAAGGATAAGATAAGCAGTGTGTGCATTTATATAGAAGTCCACATTTATAAACATAGAATACATGTATTAAATTATTGTTGTAAAATATTACATATACAGCTTACTACATATAACACGCAATAATGCACATAAAATCTGCAATCATTTTTATTAAGGTTTTTTTTTTTTTTTGCTATTCTTATTGCATTTCCCTTTTGCACTAGTTATTAAGATTGCTATCTATGATGCCTTAAAGACAAAAGCAGTGGTATATTCATGCAAAGGCAAAACCCGAAAACAGTGGTGACAACAGGTGGTAGCAAATTCATGGGGCAGAACTCCAACACTGCAAAACAAAAAATCAAAACAGTCATGCAACAGAGAGTTTGATATTCGGTACATAATGCAGCAGTATCACTCAGCAGAGCGAGGTAATTCCAGAAACCAGGAGGCAGCTTTAGAGCCCCTGCAGCAGGAGCAGGTCCTCTCCTCCTCTGAGCAAGCCAGTGTCACACCCAACAGCTGAGCCATCACTGCCTGCTCAAGCAGCACCAGGCTGCGGGAGCAGGGCACACCAAGCTCCTGACTTCTGCCTCTGGACAAAGATTCCCAGGGATTAAGTGGATGTGACTGGCTACTTGGGTGAACTCCAGCCTATTTCATGATTAAAGGAAAGCAATTTTTTAGAACACTGAACCAAGTCTGGAAACATTAAGCTACAGGGACAAGAGAAACTCACAGTTGGGAAATCTTAACCACGACTTTGAAGTTGTAACACAGATGCTATTTAACCTTGAGGGGGAAAAAACCCCAGAAACCCAAATAATAGCATTGAAGCAAGTTCAGCTGCTCTGAAAACTTAGAACAAAGCAAAACTAAGAACTTCTGTGAGTTAAAAGCTAGCATTAGTATGCCTTTTCTTTTATATTTACTTTTCGTCATTTGCATTACAGCATTAAAGTCTTTACATGTAATTTCTTTACTCATATTTTCCATTAATCTACTAGAGTTTGGTAATGGTACCAATACATTTTCTTCTCAGCTCAAAGACAACTTTGCCAGCAGGAATTCTCAGCATGCTGGGAGTAGCCCCACTGAAAAGTTGTGGCAGCAAAAGTACCTCAGGTGGGTGTGTTAGAGGTCCTGTGGTACCAAGGGCACAGCACAAGGCACACCAACACACAGAGAAACAGGACAGAAATGAGGTACCTGTCTACTCAGGTGTTTCAACAAAAAGGGGCAAGTATAAAATTAAAATCTCAGTGTTTTTGCAGAATATCTGGCTAGACTTAAATGCCTGTGTTTATGAGGTAATTACCAAGTCCAAAGTGAGACATTTATACAACTTTTAAAAGTATGAACCTGAAGAAAACTCTTATACAACCCCTTCAGAGCTTTGCCATTTATAACTATAGTCTTACCATTTATCAAAGCTCTTAAAGTCCTTCCAAATTCTGCCATTGCCTATTGGTCTGGCATTGCATCTTGATAATGCTGGGAATCTTGGTGTTCCTGCTCCAAATGTCAAAAGGCATCACTAAATTCTTAGGACATATCTGGCAAGCATCCTGGCAAACCTCTGAAGTACTCCAAGAGGTGCTGGAAAACAGAAGATGCATTTCAATTGAAATACCCATTTCCCTTACTGTTTAACTCATTTACAAATACAAACAGGTTTTCGCATATTTTAAAGAAAGTCTTGTGCAAGTAAAAGAGCTTTTGCTGTGTGAAGAAGCTCCTACTACAGCCTAAAAAACCTTTGTGTTCCATGTCCTAATTAAAAAACAAATCTTCAGAAATTTCATTTGAAGCAACACTGGGCAGCACTGTAGTCTAATATTTGAAAATGTTCATCCTCCTAAGAGTGTTAAACTTCACACTATGCCAGTTTAGACCACAAGATGAGAAAGACTCCAGCACAGAATGCACCAATATTACATCCTATTTGTCAGAAACTGGGTTTCATGTTACAAAATTAAAATTGAAAGCTAAGTAGTGGAGAACTGGTCCAGACCTTGGCTTCATGATTCATCCAAAGGACGCCATTAAGAATGTACAGTTTAATGGTCCCATAATTTGTTTCCAAAATTGCAAAGGAGTGCTAGACAAGTGTTTCAATAATCTTACCTCTGTCTTAATCTAAGTAATAGCAAGATAAAATAATAACCACAAACAAACAACTCAAACGCAAAATAGTCCACATTTTATTGCAGTAAAGAAATTATACCCAATCTTAGAAGAAAGAGGATTCATAATAATAATTTGCCTGTGCAGAGCAAGAAAATAACATATTGCAAAAAATGACTTTTTGAAAAAAAACAAACCTTATTTCAAATGCTGTCTCCCTTGAAAATTCAGAATTTATTTTCATACTTACATTTTCTACAAAGAGCGAAGTAATCAAAACTAACTGAATTCTGGAGGATAATGAAGCACACCTGCAGAATTAGGCAGCAGTTAAGGCTGACAGTCTCAATTGCTGTTTTAGACATGGTTTCAATTTTGCCAAGAACCACTTATCTTTGTAGAATGTAGCACTATAATTGCATAAAGCTCCAACAAAGGCCACTCTATGCTGACTTGCATAACCATCTTTTCAACTTTTTCACAAATCATCTCCTTATTGCAGTGTCTTGGGTAGAGATGGTAGTTTAAAGTTGAGCTGTTCCCCAGATGTTTCCCAGAGCACACATATAACAACCATATATACATTTCTTCTGTTGATGCACCTCTGATTTCCTGTCTAAGATCAGCATACTTGATTAACACCAGTGGACTTGATCCCATAAGATAGTAACAATCTACATCTTGTGTAAGTTTACAGACTCCGTAGAAGGCTGAGTGAACTCTCATGATCCACTTTTCAGTTAGATTTTCACATCAAATGGCACCTGTCTCTTGTCACACTGTTGCTAACTGCCTTGAACCCAGTTTTACCCCCTGAAGTTCCTAATCTGCTCAACCATTTTTGATGTAAGATACAAAAAGTTTTGAACAAGTCCAAACTAAAACACATCTATTCATTTTTAACCATCTTTTCACTGCAGACCAAAACTTTTGAAATTTATTTTTTGATCAGAGACTTAAGAAATACTTTTCAGAAACACTGTGTTGATTTCCACCTAGGAAAACATAGGATCCAATCTAAGACCAAAATCTGAGAATTTGAGAAATGGGAGGATGGGTCAATGGTGTTCCATAGGGAAAAAGTCTACCTAGCTGCAGCCACTGCTGGTAAAGGCTCATGTGGAGCAGAGCTTGTGTTTTTACAGCTTCTTACCTTCATAAGCATGTGGTACAGTTATGTCAAGGACACTATGTAGAAAACAAAACAGATGAAGGAATGGAGCTCTGGAGAAGGAATCAAAAGGTGCTGAGGCTTTTAGGTGTAAATGGGACAGAAGAATGATGGGAGACAGCAAAGGTCAGCTCACCTAGCCTGGACTGGGCCGACAGCTTGACCTAGCAAGGGAAGCTGGAGCTGCTCTCAAATGGCAGAGAGGCTCTATGGCCATTGGCTCTGTATTCTGTGGAAATGCAAGTAAGTCAGTGTTGTGGCCTTGTGTGGAGAAAAGGCTCAATTATCTTCTTATCAACGAAAAGTGTGACAGTGAACTAAAAAAGAAATTTATCTTAGAACTGTGAAATAACATTAATTTATTTGTACACACTAACAACACTTATTTCAGTATATGCCTCCACAGCACAAATATCCAGAAAAACTTACTTCTGATTTTAAGAAGGATCATTCACATTTCTAAGGAGTCAGAATGTCCTGCTGGCCTTTTAGCAGCATGCTTTTAGCCAAAAATTCCATAACGATCTAGCTGCTCTTTCCCACTGAGGTAAAAGCAAGTACAACAATTGCGTCCATTTGCAATGACATAAATCAACCTGACTCAAGTGGTTCTTCAAAAGGCATTACCATCATCTAACCTAACTGCTATTAAAACTAAAAATGAGATTGACCTTATTTTTCAAACACTTCAGTGTAAATTAAAAGACACAGAAAAAAATCACACCCTGAGAAACTGCAGTCTTCTAGAAAATTCTTTATGAACCACTCTAAACTAAGATTTTACATAATGGAAAACTAACCAAAATAAACTCTTTCTAATTAGATACAGTCTTGAAAACTATCATATATCTTGCAAGAAAACCAAGCACAATTTTCTAATTTAACAAAATTGGCTTGTCCTCTACTTACATGCAAGCACAATATTATAAATAATTCACTAATACTTTTAAAACTCTTTCCAATGAAAGAAAATTTCTGGTTTGAGACACTGCTGTCATGCAAAAATAACTAATCTCTAATATGAAATTAATTCTCTTACCCCCAGAAATCTAGATTGGAAATTTTTCTATTCAGTTCATCCCATATTTGCAGTTTGATTCCTTGGCCTAGCAAAAAAGTTGGCAACTTCAAACTGTCTGGCAAAGTTGCAATAGATGGGTCCAGTGACTGATTGGCCTATACTGGACCTCTGTGGATTGCAAATTATTTATTGCAAATTGAATTTCATTTTTCTAAAAGACAAACACTCTGGAATACATGACTTAGAATTTGTATATAAGGTATTCTGTATTTTTTTTAAACTTCAGATTTGAAGTTACTGAACATCGAATTTTGCCCCTGTGGAGACTGAAGGGAAGAGTCATTGCTTCACTGATTTGCAGTTTTGGAGGGGAAAAAAAGCAAAACATTAAAAACTATGATTAGCATGCAGGATGAGAGACTCATAGAAATGGGAAAAAAAATTAATCAGCACTGGAAGCAGGAGAGTTTAGCAGCATGTTGAATTCAGAACTATTCAATGGAGTTCAGAACTCCAAATGCTTGTTTAATAGTTGTAAAAATCATCCTCTCTCACACAATTTTCTTCATCTTTGTAATATGGGATAGATTCAGAGGTTACACTACAAGTAGATTCTCCTTTTCACGGTGTACACCAGAATACAGGGTGAAGCCTAGTTGTACACAACCCCAAATTCAATGAAGATCTATGTTTAACCGCAGGACAGAAGGTGATTATTTTTGTGCAAAGATCATTCTGTTTTCTCAAATTTAGATGGATCTCATTGTATCTATGATTTCTAGAAAGAAGAGTGAGAAGTAATGGCTTCAGGATTTATTTTGAAAAATAAGAAAAAATATTCTAGATGTGCACCCAAGATCTCCAGATCTCCAGAAATCTTCATTTGATGTTAGGACAGTAAAATGTTCTGTCATCAGACATTACAAGACTATTTGGAAATAAGTAAATAGCTTTTTTTTTTTCTTTGAGCTTCCTTCCCCACATGACTGATGCAAATGCAAGCCTAGGAAAATTGAATTGCTGCTTGGCTTGCATCTACTGCTGAGGAAAAAAAAATACAAAAAAGAACTGTTAAAAGACAAATACTAAGTTGCATACAGGAAGCTTTAATAAACAAAGATAAGAAGTGAAAAGACTATGAAATATTTGTAAGTTAATTCCCATCCACATATGTAGCTTCAAGACTACTATAGACCTTTACAGCCTGGCATTACACAAACACCAAGTGCTGTACAGCATAAGAATTTGTAGCATTTTTTTTATTCATCCATCTGAGAATGAATGAATAATTTTTGTAAGAGAAAAAGCAGTATCATAATTTAAGTTTCAGCATAAATTAGTATGGAAACACATTTTTATATACTAAACACTTGTTCATTATAAACAACATTATTGTACAGCTGCTTTCTGTTCCTAGCCTGGATAATTACTGAAGTGTAAGAGCCACAGGCAAGGAGATGCAAAAAGGCATGTTGGTTTAGGCTTCTGATTCAGAATTCCTTAAGAAAGGAAACATGTCTTCCTTAGAATCCCAATGAAGTGTCATGAAAATCAGGTTGTCAGCTTAAGTAGAGAAGGATACATTTCATTTACATATGTGTACTTATTCACGTACTTCAAATTAAACAGGATAACTGCATAAGAACTTTGTCAAGTTTCTTTTTCTTATACACAGTCCTATCTTGAATGTGAACTCTGTCTCACTGGACCCTCCTGCTTTGAACAGAAGTTGTCCCAATATGCAGAATCCTCAGGTGCAACAGGAATACCAGATGCAACTAAGTCTTCAAAAGTCAATAATGTAAATTGTGGTTGGTTGGGCTCCATGGAATGGACCTAAAGAAAAAACATATTAGCACAAAATGAATCAATAAATATAAATTTTTTTCCTGTAAAATTCTCTGTCACATTTAAACTACACATTGCTAACTGAAGAAGAAAGAAGTTAGTCTATATTTGAGACTAATGTCACTTCTCCTCATTCAGGCTATGCAGTCACTATTAGAGGCATGTAACAGGCCATACAGAAAAATCAAGCTTTTTGTTGAAACACAGTTCACAAAACTGATTGAGTAAGTTCTACAGAATGCTGCAAGTTTTACAGAATGACTATTTGAGTCCAATAAAGAGAAAGACCACCATCAAACAAACTGTACTTCATTCTTCAGCAGATAAAGATTATTTAAGTCAATTGTGTGAGGATTTATTCCACTAGGTGTGCCTATTTGTACTCATTTTAATACAGTAGTCACTGATGTTTTGCATGCTTCTCTCAGGCTCAAGTGCTACTTAAAAACTGAAGCGGTCACAATCAACCTGCAATTCCCCATGTTAGAACCAATTAAACGTGGACTGATATTAGAGATGATGGTGTCAGTGTCTCCATGATAGGTTCATCACTCCAACAAAAAAAAAATCACATTTCAAAGAAGAAAAATATTAGGGTTTTTTGTTTGTTTGTTTGTTTTTTGGGTTTTTTTTGAGCACACTACTGTGCAGCCTGCTGTATGCCATCTCCAAATGTAATTGTTTGGAGACAGCAGGGCAGATAGTACAGCCTGCACAAATCAAACATAAATATAGCTGATTCTTCTAAATAGGCATTTGCAGGAACAACCTATTCTTAATGTTTAATATTTCATAATATTCAGTAGGGCTCCTCTGCAGTGGTGTTACTCAGTACATCAGACAAACTGACTCACTTTTTATGAGCTTGTCAGAGTCTCTCTGTGTGGCACTACAGCCTCTGGTGCATCAGCCACTCCTCCCAATTTGGCGTCACCAGCAAACCTGCTGAGGGCGCACTGCACCATCATCCAGTTCATTAGTGAAGATGTGACACAGGACTGGACCAGTACTGACCCCTGGGGCACAGCACTGGTAACTGGCCTCCAACCAGACTTTGCACCTCTATCACCACACCCTGTGCTCAAACATTCAGCCAGTTTCCAATATACATCACTGCTTACCCAGCTCTCAGCATTTTTCTAGGAGGATCTTATGAGACAGTGCCAGAGACACACGGCACTGAAATACAGGTAGACAACTACCCACTGCTCTAACCTCATCTACCAGGCCAGTCATTTCATGACACAAATTTACTAAGTTGGTAGAGCATGATTTTCTCTTGGCAAAGCTAGGCTGACCAGTCTTGGTGATTTCTTTGTCATTGCTGTGCCTGGAAATGGTGCTCAGGACTAGCTGTTCTACCATCTTTCCAGCAGTCATGGTGAAGCTGTCAGATCTGTAATTGCCTAGGTCCTACTTCTCCCATGCTTTCTTTCAGTCCCCGTGATATTTGGGGACTCAATAATCTTTGGATTATTGAGAGGGGCCTTGCAATGCCAGCTGTATCCCATAAATATTACTGACTTACACTCATCCAGTTTGCTCAAGCATTCCCTGGCCTAATCCTCTTCCTCCAAGGGCACATCTTCCTTGCTCCTTCCTCTTTCATCCCTGCAACCTGGGATTCCTGACATCCAGTCTTGCTAAGAAATATTGATGCAAAAGAGGTATTCAGCACCTCAGCCTCTTTCAACATTTGTCTTGTTGAGTAAAACCCTTCCCTCTGGCTTCTTTGCACTTACAGAAGTGCTTCTTGTTGCTTTGAACATTCCTGGTCAGATTAAATTCTGTTTGAGCTTTAGCTTTTTAAACTTCATCCCTGGATGCTCAGATATTTCTGTATTCTTCTCATGTTACCCATTCTTGCTCCCACCCTCTGTATGCTTCCCTTTCTATGTCCAAGTTTGGCTAGGACCTCCCTGTTCATCCATGCAGACCTCCTGGCCTTTTTGCCTGACTTCATATGCAATGAGATGGAACTCTCTTGAGAGTGGAGATGATCTTTGAATCAAAAGCAGCTTTCTTGGCCTCAGCTTTCCACTGAGGCCCTGTCCTACAGGACCCCTCTTTGTCCTTTGAGGAGGAGAAAGTTTGCTCTCCTCCTGTTAAGGGTTGTGAGTCCTCCTCACTACCCTAGGATCCTGAATTCCACCATTTTGTGCTGTTGGAACCCTGCAGCCACAGACAGATCTGTGACTCGTCATGTTTACTCCTCATCCTGAATGCACTGGTGTACAGGCACTTCAGAGGCACTCCAGCACACTGATTTTCAGGAGAAGATTTGGGGAATTTGTTCATAATTGTGCCCTGTGGACCCTTCCTTCCTTACATCCAAGTGCTGGAGGTGACTTGGTCCAAGGTCAGTTTTGAGGATTTTGTTTTTCCTGTCACATCAGTGAAGGTAGGTCAGTAAATAGGCAAAAAGCAAAAATTCTCCACATCAGTATTTGAGCAATAGGCTACTATTAAGAATAACTGCAGAGACAACAAAATGGTTTGTGCTTGTTGTAACAGCACAGAAGAACTCTTAGCTGTCAGTGCAGACTGAAAGTGAAAAAGATTGAGCTGCCTCTCACTTTACGTCCTTACACAAGTGACATGGTGTTGAGACATTTCTGCTCATCTGACATTCTGGAGATGAGGTAAAGCTGCAGGAATGGTGCCTAGAGCCATGCAAGTGACATTACAGATGCATACCAAATATGAACCAAGCCTCTGAGCTAAGAAGTTGTTAACAGATGTAGTTTGAACCTCAGCACGTGCTTGTCTGAAGGAAGCGTGTCCTGACAGAATGCATCACAACTCTTGTAAAGTACAGCAAGAGATAGACAGAAGACACTTTATATCCTACACAGGATTTATAAAGAATTTTAAACTCAGCCATCTTTTATTGAGACTAGCCTTAGATAAATGTCTAGATCTAGGTTAAGAGCATAGATAAACATTCTGTTCCCTCAAGCATACAGCAGTCACTAGCATTTTGATAAGACTCTTGACACTAGAGATTTTTAATTACAGTACATTGACATAACAATTGATCTTTCCTGGGAATTGTAGGTACATGCCATCATTTTGTGAAGAAAGCTGAAAATAGATGTTCTGCAAGCAGACCATAATGAATTACTCCTGTGATTGCAGAGAGGGAACTGACACAAACACTGACATCCTAAAACAACTGGGTAACATTTACCCACATGTTAAACTAGAATGAACAATTTTTTCTTCCAACACATCTAGCAATAAATATAATAATTTTTATGGTTCTTTTAAAAAGAGAGAAGGTAACATCCATTTCCTCCATGTTCCTGTTAGAAGGAGGCCTAAAAAGGCACAATGCAATAGTACATAAATTTTCACTTAATTTCCTTACTGGGGAGTCACAGAATGCACTCTTGTTCTGCTGAAAGTGACCTTTCTTCATAGAACTGAAATAATGAAATTTAGGCCCATCATAAATGTAGTCAATGGACAAGTAAGCCTTTGAGACTCTTGATTCAAAGACTTTTCATCATAACCTTTGATATCATGACTATTTTTTCTATGGTACGTTTAAGCTAAATGACCATGATGGTGAAAATCAATACTTAAAAATCCTGGATTCCTGTAGAATACTTGGGTAATTAACTTTAGTATGTCCTGCCAAAAAAAAATGCACATAATTTCTTAAAAAATATTTGTCTACTGATTTATTACATTAAATCCTCAAAGGTAGTTTAACACCTCTTTTTCTCAATCTAAACAATATGAGTTAAAAGGTCTGCATCCCTTTGCTATCCATGAATATTGACTTTGTTACCATGATAGATAGTGTGTGTTATCACTTCCATGCTTTCATCCATTCCTATACTAATTTTCTTTTTTCTTTCTAGTTCCTGGTAGAATCTTTGTATCTAAATAACAGAAAACAACCAACCAATTTTCTTGTGAGCAACTAGAACAACAGAGAAAATCTGGCAATTTGACACACTCTCATTTGCTGACTGTCTGGCTGTTTTGGCTACAACTTGCCAATCTGCCTGTCCCTTAAATTTGACTTTTATTGCTATCTTCAGGACTGAGGTCTTTTTTAAATTACACAGAAAATAATGAAAAGCTTTTAAGTAGCTTTTCTCTTTCTCTCTACAGAGACACCACATGGAATGAAGACTAACACTGCTGTTCTTCCCATCTGTTGGTTGTTGCTGCTTGTCTCAAGGGTTATCTTGTCACAATGGTGTTTGAGCGATGGATCTGCTCTGGGATACACGCACTGACAGTCCCCCACTATAATCAACTTGGTGAGGTGTCACACAAGTTTAGCAGTCCAGATTGGTTCACTGTTTCCATTTCCCTCTGTGAAAACCATCTTTCCCACATGAGTACTAGCAGGCTGTGACAAAAATCACTTAATCTTCTCTTGAATGAACACATTAAACACATGCATTACAGACTTGACATTATCTGTTGCTGTCCTCTGAAACCATTTCTCCTTCACAGACTTTTCCTGAAATAGGCACAACAGAACTAGAGAAAACACTTCAGTAACACTGCTTGGTTCTGGTTAACCCTAACCATGCCTAAGAAAAGCTTTCTTCTTGGCCCTGTTTATGAGATGACACACTTTTAGCTACACTCTAAGTTTATATTCAAGTGATCACCAAGAGATGGAACTACTTCCCAATTCCTTACATCAGAATCCTTCTGTGCAAATCCCTCCTGTTTCCCAAGTGCCACTGCAACATGATGATTGCCATCCAAGCGGGTTTCCTAGTAAAGATGAAAAATGGCAATGTAAATGCATTTTCTTTTATCTGTTTCCAGAGTACAGAGTATATAAGTGTTTAGAGTATGGTTCAGAACAATAGCACAAGACCATTTAAAATACTTTAAAATAATGACATTCAAAAAGCAATAGTACTTTTTAGCAGTTTTCCTAAAGAGTTCAATGATGCAGACACATTAAATGTTCACAGGCCTGAGGACAGATCACTACAGGTTACCACCATCTTATCAATTTGTAAATATTTGTACTCAAGTTTGTGACCTAAGCATTCCTTTACCAGTCCCTTTTAACTCCCAAACCATATAACCCATCTTAGTTACCCTTTTCCAGTGAGATGAACTGTGAACCTCAAGAAGGTATTCTGAAAAACAGTTATGTCAGAGTAAACTTAAACCAATGACTCTTTCCCTCTTGGCTTCAGACAGCATGTAAGAGCACAGCTTTGAATTCCTGACATAGTCTGTGTACTGCTGTGTGTAAATACTAATCAACAATTTTTAGATGCATAACTATATATTTAGTAATGTAGAGTTTTATCTATTTAATAGTTTGGTTTGAAAGTGTTTTCTTCTAGAAAGACTAAAAATTTATCCTAAACAATTTCAGGATAAAGAACCCCAAAGACATTTACTACTTCTGAATAATGCTTAATCTATAGCCAAGCCATAATTCCATTGATTTTAAAAATATATATATCTAAGGGGACAAAATAAAATTTTCCATGCTTATTTATTCAAAAGCTTTCATGTATTTTCTGCACACTTTCTAAACTAGAAATCAAGAATAAGAAGAATTTTACCTAGGAAGGTGATCTGTTTTGATACTGCCATTCATCTGAAAATTAGAAAGTCATTGGGATATTCTCCTGGGACTTAAGACTGAATCTCCAATTTTGGCTTCCTTGGGAAATATTTTAACTGCACTATATTATAATATAAAGAAAGCACCATGATTTCCTGCTATTTCCTCTGACATGTGGTTGGTTGCCTTATTTTTCTCCCCCTTTAATCTAAGCAAAATGTGTTTTAGAAGAATGGTGTCAGTGGGCATCAGGCTTTTCTACAGTTCACCTAATATACAAAATTTTCAAAGGCTTCAGTTGCCAGGATACCATTCCTGTGATTCCAAAACAGCCCTGTGCATACATATATATAAATAAATATATATATATATATATATATATATAAATAAAAAGCCAAGCTGCTCAGCTCAAATCTACTCATCCCAGTCCAGCCAAGGCAGCATTGGAGCTGCATCCAGTCATGTGGAGCACTAGGACAACTGTAAGGTTGGGGAATGTTTCTGGCAAACGTGGTGCCTTGGCTGAGAGGCGCTGGTGAGGAAATAGAACTATGCTTTTACTTTGATCTCTTCAGCACCAAAACTGTGCCCATTTGACAGCTTTAGCAGTGAACTTTAGAAACCTCACCTACTTTAAAAAACCCCCATCAAGCTCGTATTGTCATACCCTTCTGCAAAGTGCTAGTAAAAAAAGGAATATTTCAATTCTGTCTAGATTAAGAAAAATAATTCATATAAGAAAAACTAATAAACCTACAGAATAAGCAATACTTTATACAACTGCAAGAGCTATAAATGTACTTTCTATGGGGTATTTTACTGGGTTTTCCACTCCTTTACTAGGATACAAAACTGAAAGTAAGTCAAGCATAAAGAATGCTATCTCAGAGGTAACCACTTGTAGTCAGTGTGAACATTTCTGTAACTTCCTCAAAAATAAGAAAGACTGAATACTAGATGCTTGATCAGGTGTTGCTAAACCATTTCTATAGTTCTGGGGCGGCAGTGTTTTTTGTGTTCTTCTAGATGGAAAAATTACTGTATCCTCTTTTTAATTGCTTCATTTTCCAGACTTCTTCATTTTTTTTGCATGTCCAAGAGGTCAAAGACAGATCAGAACAGAGAGCACAGTACAGCACATTCAGCAGTGGCTTACACCTGTAATCAGAAATCTGCAAACAGCTTTAAGCACAGAATTTTCTTTTTATCAGCTAAGAGGTCAACTTATATTACTTCTTGTTTGTTCAACTAAAAACATATTACAGATGCTATATCACATATTGTTAGCTAAATAATGGTGTTTTCAGTTCAAAGCTGCATTTAACAGGCAGTGATTGTTGAGATAGACCTTCCCTGCAGAGACCCTGCCCAATGAACAGTAAATGAAAAAGGTTCCATTTAATTTATTTCATGTATCCTCTGTGGTCACAAGAGAGTTTTCAGCATCTAACAATAAAACATAAACTATGCCCTTCATCTATCTTTGCTGTTTCAGAGCAATGTAAATCCAGATGAAATACAGAAGGGAACATCCTTCCTGGCCTTTACTAGTGGCCAGCAAAAACCTTAAGCAAGGAAATTAATGAAACATACTGAAATTATAAAAAACAGTGGACCAGCTTGTTTCCCTGGAGATATACCAGCTTATAAAATTTATAAGCTATACCAGCTTATAAAATTGGTATCTTAAATGGAAATAGATAATTAACAAAAGGAGGACAATCCTATAGAATTCCTTCAGGGTAGAGAGATTGTTCTGTTAAGACTCTTCTCTATAAACCAGAAGTCATATAATGGACCAAAATTTGTTTTTGTCTGCACAGAACAAAAGTGTTACTAGAGCACAGAGAGATTTACAATGATCTCATTTCAAAGACTTGGCAGAACGATGTGTCTAGAATTCAAATCATTGTGAATTCACTCAACAATAGACAGATAATGACAAATCTGTACCTTCCCAGCCAGTAGAACTGACTGATGAGTGAATCCAGTTGGATTAGCTAGTCTTAGAAATGAAAGTTTCTATTCTTATTTATTCCTGACAATTCAACAGGATTTACTTCTCATGCTGAGGGTGAAAGATGCCAACTACAGTTGCACACCAGCAATTACTAAATATGTTTCAAATTGACCCAGGTAATCTCTCTTTGAAATTCATATTCTGGAAGTAATTTATTTGCATATAAACAAATCAAGCAAATACTTGTTGTGAAAAAATGCAAAATGTTATCTGTGCAACAGCAGTCCTGCCAGGTGATTCTTAATCCCAGAGCAAAGTTTAGGATAAATCATGTACTTCCTGTATAAAATAATTGTATCCAAAGTTGAGGTAGGTACAAAAATAAGTGTTATGTCTCATTTAAAAGTCTTCTTTAATATCGATTCCAGTAAGTACTATCCAGTTATTCTTCCTGATCAATTGCACACAACTGGGACTAATAAGGAAAGGGTCACAACTATATTTAACATTTTGCAAATCATGACTAGGAATTTATTTTTCATAATCTCATGAAATGGCTTACATTGGAAGGGACCTCAAAGATCATCTCATTCCAAAACCCCTGCCTTGGACAGGGATACTTTCCACTAGACCAGGTTGTTCAGGGCCCCATCCAATCTAGCCTTACATGCTTCCAGGGATGGGACATCCATAAATTCTCTGGGAAACCTTTTCCTGTGCCAATATATATTTCCATATTTAAGATCTGCTACAAATCTATCTTATAAACTTGCATTGATCTCTTTAAATTATAGAACGTGTCATAGCTGTTTTCAATCAACTTCTTTTGTTTTTGCTAGAATTAACTATTTCTTCATTCTTGTCATAGTAGTAGGCAGCTCATACCACACAGGAGGGTACTATGAGAAACTGGAGTCCTTGACTTTGTTTCAATGTGTTAACAGCACTACTCTCATCCTGAATTCAAAACACAGCACTACACCAGCTACTAAGAAGAAAATTAACTGTACCAGAGATAAAACTAGTATAATTTTCCAAGTTTATTTTCTTCAAAGGAAGTAAACGGAGCATACAGAATTACCCATAATAATAATCATCATCACCATCATCATAATGACTCCATTCTAAATCAACACCCTGACAAAATCCTGTTATCACTCTCTACTGGGCTAGCTGTCCTTTATTTAGCAATAGCTAAAGTCACCTTTTTAAAATGAGGAAAGCATGTACTGTCTATAAGAATAAAGCATATTAAACATGTACAGCAGTCATATCTTAAAATGAAATTGATGCTTTTAAACAAAGCTTTTTTTCCTCCAACTCCTTCCAAAACAGCTGAAGGGAATCTGCGTAGCAATCTCTAGAGTAATATACAAAAGCAAGACTCTAAAGATAAATCCTTCCATCAAGACCAAACAAGAAGAGCCTTTTTCTGATCAACTGCCTTCCATTGAAGCCAAAAAATGCGGGATGTGAATGAGGCAAAGATATTTCTAGCAAAACTAAGCCCTTGGTAAGAAAACCACACACAGTCAACTAATAACTACATAGTAGTTAATTTGGTATTTACAATGAAATAAGAGAAACCTTTCTGCACTGCTCACAGAAAATTCTATCTCCAATTTGAATTGGCTTTGCTCTGACTGTGAACAGTTACAGGGTGTCTAAATAGTGTCAATTTTGATTTGTTCTGATTCATTAGTATTTCTCTTGACCTTTTAGTCATGACAAGTATAAGGTGGAGGATCTTTTCTTGGTCTTTATGAATTTAAAGTTATCTTTTTCATATAACATGGTATTTCTGAAGAAGAATATTTTGTGTAACTTAAATGGATAAAATCCCCGTTTATTTCTCCCTTCCATTTTTAGTAAATTTTAAAATCTTTCTCTTAAAAACTGAAATAAATCAATCAAAAACATGTGATAAGTGAATTTTAAAGAGTTGTGCTCTCTTTGATCATTTCCTTTCACTAAGATATAGGCAGTTCTGAAATGTAGAAGTGAGGTCATTATATTTTTTTATTTGATAGAAAAAGCTCCCTAAAGTAAAACTGGCACAACAGGGAACCTAAGGAAAAGCCTGTATCAGTAATATATAGTCTTACAAGTGACACTTTCAGATTTCTCAAAATTAGTGTCTTCAACTAAAAAGTTATTTCAAAAATCTGATGAGACAAAAAAAGACTTTTCTAAGTAAGAAAACAGACACAAAATTGAAAAAAAAACTTGGGAAGAGACAAAAAAGTAAAGCTATGCTTAATTTTTGGCTCTCCAGAGCTTGGTAACTGAAAAACATTTTATTTATTTAATTTCAATGAATGTTGATATTTAAATGAAATTATATCCCAATTGAGCTTGTATTTAAAGGAAACTTGATATTAAGCCCTTTCTTTGAAATACAAGAATCTGCCTCATTATAATACTGTACTTGTGGGAAGCAGGTGGGCAAGCTTGGAAGTGGAGACATTCCTCAGACAAAAACTGCATGAACGTTCTAGCAGTAATTACTAAGTAGTAGGAAAAAATCCAAACAATTAAGTATTACAGGGAGCTATCTGCATGATCATCTTCAGGCTATTTCTGTCAATGAACCACAGGCACATCGAGGACCAAAATCAGGAGTTCCAGAACTCAGTGAAGACAGGCAGATGTTCCCTGGCCATGGGACACTGCAGTAACACAGAAAGCATTCTGGTACGAGACCTACCACAGGCTTTCCCAATAACCTCCTTTTCCAGTGTAATTCCAACTAGTGAATTCCATGACATACTAATATTGTTATACTACATAGAAATTGAGTAAGGGGACTGAGTTAGTATGCATACACTTGTAACACAAAACCAAAAATGGACAGGAGTGCTGAATGAAGGAATGAACTGTGAAGAAAAAACGTATACTCTGAAATTAAACATTACTGGAACATTCATTCTTTCAGACCACATGCACAGGGTACTTGTAGTTTGTATACTAAAGAAAATACACATACAGCAGAAATTTCTCATTCAGACAGCTCTATTGGAACAGCTGTCTACAATAATATAGGTATTTTCAAAATGCAAATATGAATTTGAAACTGAATAATCTTACTGAAAAGTGCACTTGAGAGTTTGTGCCATTTTTTGCTTTGCCTAAAGTGGTTGAACAAACATGCCTCTGAGGTGTAGAGATATGGGATTGTCATTTATTTTGTTTTCAAAGCTTGTTTTTGAGGTAATTAAATAATTTGAGAACTAATTATGAATCAGAATCATCTCAGCTGGAAAACACCTTCAATGCCAGCAAGTCCAACTGTTGACCCAGCGCTGCCAGGTCCATCAGTAAACATGTCCCTATCCATTTTTTCCCTATGTATCCTTTAAGCTACCCGAGTTGATACTGATAATTTCTTACCAAATCTGAAAGGATAGATATTTTAGTGATAAGCCCCAGTAACTCTGAAGGAGGAAAACAAAAGCCTAAACCCTAAGACTCAGTTGGACTATTGAGACCAACAATTCTACACCTTCTGATGAAGAACTTTAGAATCTTAGACCTGTTCAAGAAATCAGGCCTGAATATATTTCTGTGAACTTCTTGCATAGGAATGCTCTTCCCAGAGTGCAGGAAGTATATTCCAGACACAGAAAAAAACAAAATTATTATGACTAATCCATCTACGAGGTGTCTTTGCAATCTAAAAAAAATCTTTAAAATGCTGCAGATTTATATTCTAAGTTTTGATTAATATAAGCTCAATGGGGTTCTACAGAGGAAAGAGGCAAAGCTGCAATTAAAAAAAAAACATGCAATGCAACGATAAGGAGTTGAGACTGCTTATCACTAGTGAAAACATTTTCTTTACCTCAAATGTCCACTCCTCTTCTTTTTCTCCATCCAGAAACATCTTTGTCTCCTTATACACCTTTCCTATTTCCAGTTGCAATGGAGACACATTAAATTCAATTCTTTGCAAGTTAAAGCCAATTCCAACTCCAATGGCCTTTAAGAAGCTTTCTTTTAAGGCCTAAAAGACAAAAATGTATTTTATTTATACTGACTACAAGCTGTTTTTTAAACTGCTATTTACTGCTCTATAAACATTAATTCTGAGTACACATTGCAGATAAAATAAATTTAAGACTTACACTACTGTAAATGTGAGGGTAGAGTGATGAAATTATCAAGAGAAAAAGTTATCAGCATAGTTTATACCCAGCCTAACCCGCTGCATTAAAATAAATATGCAACTGAAATTATTCAGTGGTGCATAGAGATAGAAGTGCTTTATCTTGTTCTGGCTATGTGTTTAAAACTACTAATAAATCCCATTGGAAATGTCAGCTGTAGCATGGTTCTCAAAGTTATTCTGATATTAAAATAATCACTGAAATATAAAGTCCACAAATATCTTCACATGGAAATGATACCAGGTAGCACCAGGGAGTTTAGACTGGATAACAGGAGAAACTTTTTCATCAAATGGCATTTCAAGCACTGAAACAATCTGCCCAGGGAAGTGATTGAGTGACCCTGAAATTCTTTAAAATATGGGTAGAGGTGGTGCTTAGGGACATAGTTTAGTGGTGGATTTGATGATCTTAGATGTCTTTTCCAACCTAAACCATTCTATGATTCTACGCAAATACAAAAAGATTACATTTTTACTATAATGAAAATAAAAAATTACATCAGAAAAGAACGTGAACATTTGCAGACTTTAAATAGGAAAAAAAGTATTACCCAGTGCCGATAAAACATATCCAGCTGCATCCATTCATTACTCATGGACTTGATTACATTCCACTCTGTTTCAGTAAACTGTCGCTTCATTAAGTGAAAGAAATTTGGAATTGAGCTACTACCTATAAATCAGACAGAGATATTTACAGAAATTTGAACAGAGTAGTAATAATAAGCAAATGAATTACCTCACATTATTGCTCTAGAAAAAAACTCATGAGAAAAAAAAATATTAACCAACTCTGCTTCACAGTTTGAATTTATACAGCCTCAAAGCAGTGAGCTGATGGTTGTACAGGATGTAGTATTTCCAGCATTCTCTAAATGGCAAAGTATTTAACCAATGATAATTTTATATAAACATAAAAAATTTATATTCAACTACAAAAGTAGGATATACAGTTTCTGGCATCTGACAGCTTGATCTAGTAACATTTTATAAAATAGCATGCTGTTTGTCAAAATTTATCAAGCTATTCTGCCTCCCACCCTTGGATGGCGAGATACAGAAGAAACACTTTTTTAAGCACTTGTAAAAGCACAGTCTTCTGAATTTATCACACACATTTAGCTATTTGGATTGGATCTATTCTGGAAGAAAATGGGGATAGAGAGGTGCCCATAATAACAGTAAGAAATAAACCAATGGAAAAAAAAAGTCCTCCAAAAAATCCAGCCTTAAACTACCAAACCTTCAAATCCTTAGATTAAATTTAAGGTACCTCTAAAAATAATTACAGCTGAGTGGCACTGCAGCAGCTCTTTGGGGGCCACACCTCTTTTCCCCACTAGTCTAAATTTGCCTTCTAGAAGACACTACAGTGTGTAGCCATATTGATCAATGGCATTTCCATAGTACATTGAAATCTGTGACCCTTGTTACAAGCTTGGCTACCCATACCCTGTGTCAATCAGTATCCCATGCAAGCATCCAAGTCCAACTGGACTTACAGGTGGCTAAAGAGACAATGGCAGAAAACAATCTCTTTTCTCTAGTAGGGATAATAAAAATCTGGATAGAGACAATTCCACATACCGAGACAAGTTCTTTGATAGGGTACTCAGCGTTCTTACTAAAAATATAACATTAGTCATATTTAATCCAAAACATTTTCCCCCTCCCTATACCACACTACTCTGAAGAACTCACTCACTAAATAATTGCTCGAGATGCAGATTCTAACTAGTTGTGCCAGTAATTTTTTTGAGTTGACTCGGCAAGGAGCTTTCCTTTTCTGTGCTTATGTTCCCCTTCAACCATGATGGGTAAAGGCATCAAGCCTTCTCCATAAAGTGGTTGTCTTCTACAGCTATGTAAGCAGTAAATTAAAACAGGTACTGGCAGCAGTAATAACTGTCCTGAACAAACCAATGTAACACTAAAGCACACGTTCAAGTTTTCTCACAATTTCCAAACCATACTGCAAAGTCTGACATACACATCCCACAAAATGTGGCAGTGACATTTCAGAGATGCCCTCAATGGCATTTTAAAGCGAACATCTTAAGACAGAATTTTGTTGACAGTTGAAGCACTAAGCTATGCATGGAATGATCCAGAACAGTCTAAGGATAGGACTACCTTCCCTCTGGAGAAAATAAAGTAGAAGAAAAAAGCAACCACAATGTTAAGTATGCCTTGATGAAGTACTGAGGCAAAATTCCACAATCCAGCTTCCCTGAAACAAAAGAAAAAAATGTTGAAGTTGGAGAAGGGTATTTTCTTTCGTCTCTGGGTTTGTATGGCCCATTTTACAATCAAATAACTCCATTAACACCTGCTCTAATCCACTTCTTTCTCCCCCTTCTCTCTTTTCTTGAATATTTAAGACAACAGCAGTGAGGTTCCAGCTTGTTCTTGTGAATCAAACTACAAAACATTCCAGAATGTCCTGGTGTACCTTTCCTCCCCTATTACTTTCAGAGAGCTCTCCTCCTTTCAATAACCCAGGACTACCAGAGAAAACCACCTAAGACTATTCACACTACACTACCTTCAGCATGCAGATGTATATAAAGGCTCCAGCTTCATCAGTCCTGCCACCACAGCTTTATCACACGTGGTGAATATACTTGATGCTTAAACCATTGAGTACAACAAGTGCATATCAAACCCATATGCTACTACTTTCTTCCTCATTGTTCACCCCTTTTCCTGTCCTAGGTTTCTTCAACTGTTCAGCTACCCTTCTCAACACTCAAGTTCAAATTCACACAGCACTTTCCCCTCCATTTCCACCGTCTATCAGCTGCTCCTTCGAGAAGCTCGGGCACCCCTTTGTCCTTAAGTGCACTTACTCCCTGTTTCCTAAAGCAGTACAGTTGCTTGGCTCTGAGGAGTGCATCAGGAGACTTAGGACTCCTATTCTCCACAAGCTACCTGCAGTTCCACAGCCTGCCTAGTCCTTTCTCCATATGTGCTTCAGTATCAGAGAAAGACAGATTCACAGAACCATGGGGAATGTGTAGGTTGAAAAGGACCTTTGCAGACCACCTGGTCTAACCTTCTGTTGAAAGACAGAGCCTTATGTTGGTTACCCAGGGCTCTGTCAAGCAGAGTATTTCACCCCTTCTCTGGGGAACCTGGTCCAGTATTCTGCTGTTCTCACGGTGCAGACCTGTTCTACAGAGACAGAACTCCCCCTGAAGCAACCTGAGCCTGCTGCCTTTTGCCCTGTTCCTGTGCACCCTCATGAAGACAACTATGAACATCCTCTCTGCTGCTACTGCTACATTTCAGGGAGGCTGTGATTAGGTTCCTCTCTTCAGAACTTTCACCTTCTCAGGTTCAACAAACACAGCTCCATCAGCATTTCTTTGTCAGTGAAGCTCCCCAACCCTCTAACCACCTTGGTGGCCCTTTGCTAAATCCCCTTCAATTTTCCCTTTGTCTCTCATGACATAGGAGATATGAAGGGGACAAAACTAGAAGCAGCAGAAAGTTTATGTTTAAATGCTATGTTTTTTGCTTTTAGTTTGATTTAAAAAAACAGCCACAAGTTATGGCCAACTACTTGCTACAATTTATAAAAAACTTCATTTGAAAGAACTGGAACAAGTCCATATAGCAATTAATTATTTGGTTTTAAATTTGCAATTCTAAAGTAGCTCCCCCTTGTCAAGTTGTTTCAGAAATAAACTGACTTCTTAAGTAAGTACTTCTTACTTGCCTGTGTCAGGAAATAGAGTTCTTCAAAATAACAAACTAACTCCTTTTAATGCTGAGCATTAATCATACTGCTGTCTCTGATTTTAAAATACATGCCTTGTTAATCAACTTTTAAGTACATCAGCTCCTTAAGAATATAAACTGAGTAATCTTTCAAACATTGCATTCTAGTCATTATAAATAAACCCTAAACCCTTTTTCAAGTTAAGTTTCTTCATTAAATTAAAAGCACACAACACCCTGGAAATTTCAGGAAGAGTAATGAGAGGAAATAGTGAGTGATACTGGAAAAAAAGACTCCAATATTAAGCCTGTAAAGTAAACTTGCTATATACAGGTAAGTGTGTGTGTTCCTATGTGTGCATACGTGTCTGCATTTTGGATTTTTTGCATGAACTATTTACATTAATACATAATACCATGTTTTCCACTGCAATGACAACTGAGTTTTTGCTACACTTTTTTAAAGACTAGACAAAAATATGCTTTGCATTTTCCCTGTAGAACAGAAATGCCACAGACCAGATATAAAAGACTGAATTTAAAAAGAGGCAGGAGTGAAAAATAAGAAAACAGACTATATTCTCTAGTCCTGTTTGCAAATGTACTGTAGAAATAGCACATAAATACACTGTAATTTCCCCCATTTTTCTGCCTGCTAAAGAATCCCAACAAGCTGTATTTGTAGGAAGATAAAGGCAATCAGAATTAAGATCCATATAAACTCTGATGTTATTAATAGTGAAAATTACAATCTATAAGGCTAATAAAGAAATTTTTTACATTTTTACAAACATCAGGTTAATCTTAAGTCAGCTTTGGTAACACAGTGTATACTTCACAAAGGCAGGGTACAAACTTGTATCAAAAATTATTATAACCATGCCAGGCATTCTCAAAAACAATGAGAAGAGTAGATAACCAACCATCTTCACTTCAGGTTTTATGAGTTTACAGTCCTCAGCTTGGTTTGGTCAGATCCAAACAACCTAGCTTATAAAGCTACTACTGCCAGCTCACTGATCAACTAATCTCCTGAAAAAACACAACAAACAAACAAAACCAAACCCAAACAAACACCCAAAACAAAAATATGACAGAAATCCCAGAATGCAAACAGCCTCCTCACCAACCTGAACTGCATAAAAGAAAGAGGTCAATGATTCAGAAGTAATATCTAATCAATACGATCAGTTCACTTTCAGATGGAAAACAGGCAAAGTGGCAGTGTGACACCTCATATACAGCAAAACAAACAACTGAAGCGGGAACAGCTCAGTCTAAAATATGAAACCCAAATGTGAACCTAAAATGTGAAACACAAGATAGCTATGAAGCTTCTAAACTAACCAACTGTATTGGATGGATGGTTCAAGTCCTGGATGCTTGGGCTGACAATCCTTTTGGTGTACAACCATATTTGATCACATTTTACCATCTCTAAAGGAAACCAAAGAAACCTGATACAGAGAAAACATTTCTGTGCAACAGATGCCCAAGCCCTAATTGTTTATTAATACCAACTAACCCTTGTACAGACATTTAGAAACAACACAAGACAAATAATTAGTGAGATAAATGAGTAACTTACAAGAACCAGATAGAACATTAACAATTCATGTTTTCTCAATCTACCAGCTCACACAGCTTTTGTGTGAATTGGAAATTGGATTTAGATTCTCTGACCTCCACACTTCCTGTTGGTATCCCACAATTCTCCCAATTATATGTATGTTAAACATCTATTCTCATCATGTTAACTTCCATGTGTTTTATCTTGGCATATCCTACAGAAGCACTAACTCTAAAATGCCTGAAAATTTGACATTGCCTCCTTTGAATTACCCAACATCTTCCACATTATAAAAATGTCAATCTGGAAAATTCAGCTATAAAGACACTGAAATAATTTGATAATGTTTGATATTTTCTCTGCAGATAGCATCATTAAGTCTCTGCAACATTAGAGAAACTGCTAAGGTTTCAATTGCATTAATGTGGTTGGGTCTAACAGCAGTGATGAAAATTTAAGCAAGCTGCCTTGACAGTCAAAGTAAAACAAAAGGAAGTAAGGATCATAATGGCTTAGATAGCTCTAACTCTAAAGCTGCTGGAAAAACAGCAGCTATGACTTGGTTAAAAAAACCTGAAATAAAATTAAAAGCTGTTAACAGCATATCGCATAGCTGATCAATTTAAAGACAAGTAGCACACTGTCTGCAACGGATTCATGCTTTTTGTCATTTATTCTTAAAATTGAAAAAGAAATTCCAGATCCTCTCAAATTTTGTTCAGACTCCAGAATATTTCAGCATGTTCTTACCATGCCAAACATTCAGCTGGAATATACACTTGCTATTGAAGAGCTTGTAGACAAACTAACCCGGATGCAAGCTCATAGTTTTAGCTTACTTCTGAGTAGAGAAAATAAAAACATATAAAATACAAAAGATCTTAATCACTAAGATTAAGGGACCTCAAACTCTTTGAGAAAAATGCACATACAACCAAATAAGTGATAGCAAATAAGGCAATGAGCAGTAATAAAATAAGGAGTTTCCTAACTTGTGCTTGCCAACTCTTATACCTTTTACTTGCTTAAGCTCTTTACAAGAAGTTGCATGAGCACAACTAACAGAGCTCTGGGTAGCCATAATATTTCAGCAAAAACAAAAATTACCCCACAAAAAAGACATTTTCATCAGTTTCTCATTATAGAACATACATCAAACAGTTACATCAATCACTGCATTGCCAGATTAGCAGGAACTCTACTTCCTTTCAACAGTTAGGAAGTTATGCTACTTCACACTAAAACACAACCCCAAAAATATAAATAAACATAAAAATATATTTTCCTTTATAAGGCAAGTCATGAGGACACAACTACAGATGTAAACAGAAAGGCCAGATGGTGTCTGACCACCTTCAGCCTTACACTACCTAGTGCCACCAAGCCACCAGATCTCTGAAAAGTTTTATTACATTTTATGATCTCCCTTTCACAGTTTATCAAGCAGAAAAAGTTAGGTATTTAGCAACAATGTAATTATAGGGAAAGTAGGACCATCTTTAAGAAGCTAAGACCACTGCAGAACCTTGCTTTGCACTGGAATCTAGTTGATATTTGGTATATAAAATACTATACTGTATAAAAGGGGTGGCGGGGAGCAAATTCTCAGTACCTAAGTTATCCTCATCTTCCACATGTATTTCACTACATGATTCATACTTTCTAACACCTCCTTCATCTGACTAATGCAAATTTTTCCTGGGAAGCTCTGCGACCTTAGAAAGCAGAAGCTGATTCAAACTGAGCTGGTTTCCCTGAACGGGTCTGATGAGAGTTGCTCTTTAATGGCAGAAGTCAGGACCTGGCACAGAAGCTGTCCCAGAACATGAATTGCACAGCTGAATGCAGTAAAAATATCCCTTCTTTTCACACTTAAAACTTTCCCACTACTGTATGTACTCCATCCTTCCCTCCTTCATAATGAAGTCTTAAAAACTCCACATGATGAGAGAAGTAGTATTAGTGTTTCAAATTTGGGAATCAATCTCTCCTACATAAGGACATTCTTTAAAAACAAATGAACAAAAATCCAAAAACCAAAACCTTATAAAGCCATTTGTTTGGCTTGCCAGCAGATGGAAGACTGTTTGTCCCACCTGACAGCTAAAATCCAGCATATTTTTCTTTGTTTGGTCTTCTCACAGAGAAGAGACAGCAGTCAGCTGGTCATTGGCATGTTGTCCCCCCACATCCTTCCCTTTCACATCACACAAATTAAATTTTGCCATTACAGGAGCTGTCTTTTATCCAGCCAAAATATAGAAGGAAAGATGCAAGTGTAAGATAAATGTGCTGCAACATGGCAAAAGCAGATGAAAAAGAAGAGGCCCACAGATGAAAAACTGATGAACTTCAATGGTCTATTCACCTGTATCAGCTGTATCTACTCTTGCAGATATCATCTCCAAGTGTTTGCTTTGCTTTTATTAAATTTCTTTTTACTAGGAAAGAAAAAGGAAGATATACATGCTTAACACAGAACCCAACAAATCTGATGAACAAACCAGAAAACTGTGCAGGGCAAGTAATAACTTTTTAATACACTACAAAATTGGATTTTCTATCAAAATACAACACAGCACATAATAGCTATGAATGCTTAGAATTCCCAGCACCAACCCAATAAATGGAAAGAAAGCATCTACCTATGGAACTAGCAAATGTCTCCCAATCCTAAATGCTCCTGAAAACCTGACATAACATAAGCAACCTGTCATCTTTTTTTAGGAAATACAAAAATATTTGTCTTGTTGAAAATAAGAATTTCTCTTAGAAAGGAAATATATCAGGCAAATACAGCTGAGGCTATTTTTCCTTATATTTACTGAGAGGAGTTGTGAAATTTTTAAGATAAGTTTCTAGCATTTCATAAGTCAGTATAAAAAAAAATCTGCAAGTCTGTCTCTAAAAGGCTGTCTCACAACCTTGAAACCAGTAAGGGCTCCAAACTCTAATACCTGCACAGTCACTCTCCAAATAAGCTTGTGACAACACAAAGCAAACTCAGCTTCTATGTTGCAGTCTTGCAACAAATACAAGTATCTGTAGGGCTGAAGCTATGGGAACTGGGCAGTGTTAGCAAGAAACTTCTCAAAGGGCAATTTTTTAACACCTACATAGTAATTACATAACCTTACTCCTTGGATCAAATTCTTCTGCTACACTTTCTTAATTTGGAAACCCAAAGCTAACTGTCAAAGGCTGAGAAACACTTTTAGTTTTGTAAAAAAAATCAGTTCTATTTAGCTGCTCATTGTGACTGTGCAACTTAATTTCCCAAACTACCAATTTAGCAATAAATTGTGATTATTGTGCAGAATGAAAAAAACAACACCAAAACAATCTGACAAGCATTTTTATAGTTACTCTTTATTCCAACTCTTACTTTTAATAAAAGCTCCTAGTTTAGGATATTTCTTTTCCTAATCACTAGTTTATTCCTCATTTTAAATATATATTCTTCACAGCTTAATTTTATAGTTTTGCATTTTGCCATCAGTTTATATTTTAATCCAAATTGTTTTACATTTTTCTATTAAAGAAATAATCATAAAGAATTAAGAATGTTTCTTTGGAAAATAAAGACATTTTCCTTTAAAAAGGAGATTTAATCACAAGATCAACTCTCTTTCACAGTTTAGCAAGCATTGGTGCTTTATCAATTACAGAATTGTCTGATTGCCAATTAAAACTGTGTTAGAAATGTGAATAAAGCACAGCAATGAAATTGTTACATATTATACATCCTTTAAGAATACATTTAAGATGGCTGTTTCTTCCCAGTTGCAAACAGAACAAGAACAAAGAAATGCCTCCCTGTTTACTCAGTGTAAGTGCATAACATCACTGAGATTCTTTAGCTCAGCAAGGATATCAGCTGTTTTAACATCCTTCACATCTAAAAACGATGTGCTTATTGATAAATTATGACTTCTTTGATCTGTAAGAAGGAACATTTAAATCAAACCCTTTGTTAATTTCTTCATTCCAAGCAGTGCACCTGCACACCTAAAGCTGTAACATTAGCTAACAATTTGGTGATTATCTCTAGCAGTAAAAGACTGGATACTGATTGCTGCTAAAAGATTTACTGAAATACAACAAGAAAACCAGGAACAGTTTAAACTTTGTTTAAGGTAAATCACTTCAAGGACAAAAGCACTCTAAAGAACAACCTGATTTGAAATTTGTTTCTAGGTCAGGAAATTCTTATTGAAAAGTTGAAATGCAGCAATTAAAGAAGCACTGCAATTAAAAAAACTGAACATGGCTGCTAGATAAAAGACATGCCAAATATCTGAACTATGATGCAGGTGAGCCTAACTCAGTTAGGCTTAGGAATACACCAAAATTAACAGCACCAAGTTTAAAACTGTCTGGAGAGAGAGCTTTCCTCCACTAGCTAGACTGAAGTATGGTATTTAGCTTCTTCATGTGGAACTTAGATACAAGTTTGACCTGTCTCTGATTTGAAGAACTCGATCATCTCTTGCATTACCTCACCCCAATAATGTGATAATGAGAATAAAAAGAGAAAAATGCGTCAAGTTCTTTTTTTATATTTCCTTGCCTCAGAGAAAACCAGTTTCAAATAATTAGGTGTTTGCACATAATAGCCTACTTTCTTAAAAAAGCATTTATTTGAGTATTTTTAGATCAAATTAATTTTTCTGTGAAACTCACATGCAGATAATTTACCCTTTTGTGTCTTTTAACAAGCAAGCCTAGCATAAAATCAAAATATTAATGAGAAAAGCTAATTCTACTGCATGTCAAATATTTAATTCTGGAATAAAACTGATATTGGAGACATCTGGATCAAAGCAAATATAGTGGGATATGTAAGAAAGATTGAACGCTGATTTTCAAAGATATGGAATGAACTGTTAATTTATTTATCTTTGCAAATCCATCTAAGCTAAAAAATAGCATTAGTGAAAAGAAATTCACTTGCACAGCAGGAAAGCTCTTGAGCCTAACATCTAAACTTTTTTCAAATGCTCAAGGCAATCTTTATTAAGCTGTAATTATTTCCTAAGTCTCTGAAAACGTTCTGCTTTACAGAGCTTAAGTGACTGGTCAATCAACATCCCACACACCACTCAAACCAAGTTGACACTTGTTGCAGAATTTCTTTTCCATAAGCGAAAAAATCAAGCACAAGCTCAGTTTTTTCCACAGGAGTTAACAGTGAGAATCCTTCTTTTTTCTTTTTTTGAAAGGCTTAAAATAAACTCATATGCATTACCTGGCCACATAATGTACATAGACACTTCTACAAACAAATTTACAGGACAGTGTGCATTTTTCCAAATGACTCAAGAGTTCATCTTAAATTGATCTAAAGAGAAGAAAA
The DNA here is from genome assembly GCF_028769735.1 of Zonotrichia leucophrys gambelii. Classification (NCBI taxonomy): domain Eukaryota; kingdom Metazoa; phylum Chordata; class Aves; order Passeriformes; family Passerellidae; genus Zonotrichia; species Zonotrichia leucophrys. The sequence continues at coordinate 74,979,495 of NC_088169.1, forward strand.
ATAACCATTGATCTCAGAAATTCTTCAAAAACAATTAAATTGAAAGACTTATTTAAATCTACAATAACCTGCCAGAAAACCAAAAGGTAGCAACACACAATGCCTGATGAGGATATTTTCCTTTTCTATCATCACTACAGTATTTACTGCAATATCTGAATAGAGGAAAAAAGGTGATAAACCATTGCACACCTGTGGAACTTTTGTAGAACTGCTGCTTTTTGCAGTGATAAGAATAGCTTCTAGTGTGGCCAGCCTTCACCTTTGAAGAAGGCTATGTAAGGGAGCACAAGTAATATGGAAAGAAGGAGCTTCTTACGAACAGTAACTAAAACAAAAATACATAGGATGGATTAAGAAGTGGCATAAAATGTTTATGTGCACCAGAACTCCTTGTTACATAGTAGCACACAAACAACAGATTTCTCAAAACTTTCAGCTGCACGATACTCTTGTATAACTGCACAGCAGATTCTGTATGCTCGCTGGTTGAACAATAAAGGAACATAAGAGCTACAATACAACAGACCTCAATCAAGATGCTGTTGGACAACACCATAAGATGAAAAACTTTGTATTTAAACAAGTGTCTGAAGAAAACAAACAAACCTACTGAAATGTACTTTGTTCATAGGGAACTCTTTGTCCTTGTAGCTGTTCCAAGGAAAGAGATTTATAGTGGATGCACCTTCACAAATAAAATGTACTTAGCAAGTGCAGGACAAGAGCACCACTCAGTGGAACTATCAGAGAAAATAATACTGGTAAAGTCAGTGCTACTTATTCATAGCCCAGCAACAAAATTGAGCTGAAGGTGATTCTACTAAGACTAAAATCTTCCTCAGAATAATTTCAGGTGAAAAGATGGCCAGCTTTAAATTAGAGTCTCTGTAATATGAAGTTCTAACCTTAATATTACTTTTTTACTGGCTCTCTTTTCAACATACAATTATTACATTTCCATTAGTATCTTATTTCTTTCTCAAAAATAGAAATTATAATTACAAAAAGGAAGACATATGAGTCATCTTTCACTGTTCAGTTTTTGAAATCACCAGCATCTCCCAAAAACACTAAAGTCTGTCTGTATCAGATCTCAAAGTATTACTTAGTCTTTAGACTTCAGAAATAAAGTTGAACACCCTTCATAAAACTTGTCTGCTGGACATTGACAACATGCCTTTAAAATGCCAGCTACATTTCCCCTGCATAAAATACCAGCAGAGGATGTAAGATATCCCTACTTCCACACATAATTTTTTTTTTATTTTTCTGCATAAATTTGAATTTTGCAGTTCCCAAGAAAAGTTTCAAATACAGGTGCTTGAATGTTTTGATTTTCACTATTTACCTGCTGAAACTAGAAACTTTTTGGAATGAGGAATTAAAATTAGCGAGTCCTGTGGTAAGGCCAGCGGCAGCCCAACCAGGGTGTTTCCAAGGGTACTGGGTCCAGGGGTTACCTTTGCCATGGCAGCCTGTGGATTGCTCTGTTTTATGTCTATGCCTGACCCAGTGTTGACAGCACACCGGTATCAGCAGTGTTTGCACAGCATCAAGGCCTTCTCTGTCACTCTGCTCCCCCAGTGAAGAGGCTGAGGATGTGCAAGATGCTGTGAGGAGGCACAGCTGGGACATCCCCTTGCTTGCTTTGCCTGAGAGAGCTATGACAAAAGCACCAGATTAAGCTTAATCTGGTTATTTGGGCCCTGTGTTCCTGCAGTCCTGTCAGGTGTGGCCCTGTACCAAAGCAGCCTTACCCACTGGACAAGCTCCTGTCACCAAACACACAACAGCTCTGCTGGAGGACTCTCCAAAGGCTGCCCTGTGGCCTGACATGCTGAACCTGTGCTCAGAGCGAGGGTCTACAGCAGGTGTGAGTCACAGCAATGAACTTCAGATTGCAGCAAAGCTTCTGTGAATCCTGGCTGAATGTGACAGTGCAAAACTATACACTTGTAGTTGTCATTAAAGAGGTGTAAAGTGATCAGATAGAAAGTTATCCAGTCAGGGTTTTACCTGAGTCTCTCCCTTACAATACAACATATTTTGCAGCATAAAATGCCAGGCAACTCCAAAAAATTAGAAGAAAGATCCTCTAAGAACACAGCTACTACTGTCATATCTGGTTAAATGTTTAAGGAAGATTCTAAAAAAAAAAAAAGAATTCCAGTGAATCATAAACCCCAGTATGTTTCTCCTTTAACCCATGACTATGCATTGATGAACATCTGCAAGCTAAATCACCTCCATAAAACTGTATTTAAAAACACACTTTGCTACAATCCTAATTTGGATCCTGAAGTTCACCAACCTATCCAGTCATTTCATACTAATAAATAGGCCAATAGCTAAAGTTTGTAAAGTCTAGTCTTTTCCCAAGACCACCTCATGATCCCTTCTCACTGAGGATTACTGCACATTCACAGCAAATCTGTGTTGCTGACACACAAAATGTCCATACATATGGGACAACTGAGTAACACAGTCTATCAAGCTCTCATGTGGATGGATCCCATTGTCCCTATTTGGAAAGATGTTCCTCCTTCTGCCTCACACACAGCAAATCCATAATTAAAGTATCTGCAGATGCTGCCCATATGATAGAAGGATTCATGATCTTATTTTCCCAGAGTTCTATTTCTCTGAAAGAGAAATATATCTGTATCTGTCCTATAATACACCCCAAAATAAACAATGAGGAGTGCATTTAACAGCTAGAAATCCCAAATACACAAAACATTCACACACCCTCTGCTAATTACACTACATTTCTAGGACACAGATTGGTTCTTTGGGAAATAGGAAAATGTTCAGTACTCAAACACTGCAGAATCTGCTTCAGTCACCATAATCAATTACCTGGTAAATCAGTCTTCATAATATCAATGCCAACTTGAAGCTCAGGCTCAGCTGCAAGGACTGCATAATCTCCTTGATGAGAGACATTGAAGCTGTAATTTGAGTTGATACCAACTAAGTTACTGGCCAGGAAAGGTTTTCCTTTTGGTGTCCTTTGCAAGTGGACTTCGTTCCAAGGTATGCACAGCTCCTCTGCCATTAATTTCCGCATCAGCAGGCGACCAGCCTGTGAAAAAAATGGAAGTAATTCATACAGAACTATTGTGCTACATAGTTGCTAAAAAACCACCCACCTAAAAAACTTGGTTTATTACTCTTGATATCACTTTGCGTATTTTAGACAAATAATTAAAATTTCTCCCTTTTATAAAACCTGCGTCAAATAAGTTTAAGCAGAAGAGTACATCAGAGCATCAAACACACGGCCACTATTAGCACAATTAACGTAAGTCCCAGCCTAGACATATCGTAGTAGTTCCTTTCTCTACATTAGTAACTTATTTGCGATATTTTGTGGCACAAATAAATACTTTTTACACCACCCTGAACGGTAAAATTATCTCAATAGACTTCATTTCATTACATCCATTTACTAACTAGGTGCTAAATGAAATTCTCAACAGCTAAAATTGATGAGTAACTTCTTTCAGACTAATTAGCAAGCGTGTACTACTATGCTATTAGGCGAGATTTAAACCCTGGATCTTGTAGAACAGCTTTATTCTCCCAGTCGTTACCCCGATGTCCCATGTAGAGTTCGTCAGGGTACGCTGATTTTGTCTCCTGACTTGGTATCGCGACTTAGAAGTTGGGAAGTCTTTCAGAATAACTACTGAGAGCAGCCTGCCGTCCCTCCTGGTTTCATACTTTTATACAAGCTTTATCCTTTAGCGTTACACCCCTGAAATGCCCTCACACGGCACGTTTTGCCATGGCAAATCTGAAACTTGGGCACCACTGACTGTGCAGAGAAACAACCGCGCCCCGGCTCCCCATGTACCAGGGCGGCTTTGGCATCGCGGGCAAACACAAACTTGCCGATGCGCTCCTTCTCCTCGGGCTGCACCAGCTGCGCGGCCAGCAGCCACTCGCGGCGGCGGGGCCGCCATGCGCCGCACGGGAAGGCCCAGCGCACGCTGCCCATGGCCGGCCCCGCCGCCACGGCCCGGCCGCGCTCCCTGCGCCCGCCCCCCGGGCCTGGCGGTAGCCAATCGACGTGCGGGAAGCGCGGAGGGCCCCGCCCCTGAGAGCAATACCCAACCAGATGTCAGAGCGCCCTGTGAGTGACAGCGGAATGCGCCAGGTAGCGACCTATCAGGGGAAAGGCGGTGCCTGCGGCGGAGCAGCACCCGCGGTGTCGTCAGCGAGGACAGGTGGGCGGGCCCTCACCTGGAGTGGCGGCAGGCGGAGCCATTCCGAGTGCAAGGAGCGGGAGAATGACGCCGGAAGGAGCCAATCTGCCGGCGTGGCTGCTGCGGAGGGTGGGCCAGAGCGGTCGGTGAGCTGCGGGTGTTGGCTGCAGGTGGGTGTGCGCTGCTCGGAGGGAGCGCTCAGGGGGGACCGGCGCCTCGCCGCCTGCGGAGAGGCGGCAGTGGCGGGGAGCGCCGCATGCCGCGGCCAGGCCGCGCTGTGAGGGAAGGGAATCCCTTTGCCCCATCCCGCCCGTCCTGTCAGAATTAGTCCTCCCTTAGAATGAACGGAGCCGCCGCGGGGCGCAGGCGCGGGCGGTTGAGCATGCGCAGTGGGGGCGCTGCCGGCGCTGCCCTCCCGCGGCGGGGGCGATGGCAGACGGTGCTGCTGCAGGGCTGAGGATGGCAGATAACCCTGGCCGTGGCACAAGGAGCGTAGCTGCCCGCTAAATTCCGCTTTCCTCGGCCCTGTGCGGCACTGGGAGGTGGTTATGGCCTCGAGGGGGTCCGGGGGAGGTGGTTCTTGGTGGCAGCGCGCCCCGTTGCGGACAGGTGATGCGCGGCCCGTCTGTGCCAGCAGCGCATCCTGCTAAGATGCCGCCGTCAGCGCATCCTTCCCGCTGGAGAGCCCTCCGGGGCCCTGGCAGAGCTGTCGCTGTCGCAGCGGGCTGGGCTCTGTGTACCTTTTATTGACCATAAAGAGGAGCTGATTGTCCCGAGAGCAGATGCAGCGCGCTGCATCACCCTAGCGGGGTTCTGGCTCCTAAGCATCTGTTCAAACAAACGGCTCTTGCATCCCGTGCGCTTTGTTCTGTTAAGAATTCCAGTGGTTGTCAACTGGATTCCCATTTTTCCTCAATTATAGGCCATCTGTAAATCCTCAAAAGGTAATAAATTTGTTTGCCCTTTGGTTCTGGAGTTGAACCATAGCTAAAATCTGGGGCCTATTTGAAAATTTACAACCTGTCTTTCTGTTGCTTACCTTTAGAAATCCTTGCACTTCACCATCCCCTACTGACCATGTACAAATGATGCAAAAATGCTGAAAATTGTTTTATTGCAGGTATTTGTTACCATCCTCCTTTGTTGTTGTTGTTCACCGTTGCTGGCTCACTGTTAATATGGAAAACTGCTGTTTCTGCACAGGCCAGAAGGTCTTTCTGTCCAGAATAAGTCTCAGTTATAGCTTAGTATAGATTGGTCTTCACAAAATATTTTAAACACAGAAGTAACTTGAATAAAAAAATGTTTAGTCAAGGAATCAATTGGGTATTTGACTTATTTCAAAATATTATTCTTTTTTTTCTCCATGATTTAATGAAGCAAGGAATGGCATAATCTTTTGCATTATCCAAACCCAGAGATAAAGTTAACTGACAGCAGAGGAGGATTTAACACCATCAAGAAAAAAATCCCAGGAAAATGCTCTTCACTAATATCAAACTGTACCTGAGGCTTACATTTCAAACTTTGTATTCTGTGCACTTTGAAGAGAAAATTGTGGCAGTTTGTATATTTAGTTCCTGATAGATTATAATACTAATGAATTGTGAATCTTACCTAATTCCAAAAAAAAAACCCCTCTGGTTTGATTGATAGATTTGGCTTGTTCATGTTCTCTACTTAAGAGATTTAAACATGTAGCACTTTTTTTCACTAGTGGATGAATGTTTTTTTTTAAATGAGCTTCGTGTGTAAGTGCAATCTGAAGCTTAAGGTGCATTGTATAATATGTAATATAATTATGGATGTATTCAATATAAACACACATTTTTAAGTAAAACATGCTATTATAATAAGGTATGCTAAATTAATCTCTAAAGATGCTCAATATTTCATGCGTGTTTTGAACAAACCTGCATTTTAATCACATGCAAAAGTGACAGACTACAGAAGCCATTAAAATCTGTCATTTTCTTTTACAGAATTTGCAGTTATTTTCAGCAGAATTAGAAGTACAGTGTGTCATTTTAATTCCTTTTTTTCCTGAAAATTAAAATTACAGTTCTTGATCTTTTTTGGCAAAGGAAATAATTTGCAAAATAACTTGGTGAATTAGAGAAATTTAATTTTAAGAGAAAATCCAGCCAGTTTTACTTCTTTTAAGTGATTACTACTTTATCTTAATGGGTTCATGTGTTTATCAGGGAACATGCACTTAATAATCACTGCTTGCAGAGTGGGAATCTTCCACTCCGGAAATGCCTTCTGGAATTACTTCAATTTCCTTACTTCCTACTGATACCATGCTAGGGTTTTTTTCCATGTTGATTTTTTTTCATCACTTCTAAAGAACACAAAGCTTTAAAGTCTCTGTGTCACCTTTCAATCTGAGAATATTATCCCAACATTTATAATTGATAAATGTCATTTTTGTGGATTAAATGTCGCAAAAGGTCCTGTCCTCTTTTTTTTTTTTTTTGCTTGCTGAAATGATTGACTGAATATTATTTTTCTTTGAAGTTCAGTTATTTATGAAAAACGTGTGAGACTCAGTTGCATTGAAATTTCTAGGCAGGAACTTGCCTCTGAATTCTCTTAGTGGTTTCAATCTCAGGCAATCACTGACAATCAACACATTAATGGAATATAAAAGCACAGAACTTGTCCTCAGTATTTATAGTTTAATTACATTTTAAGTGACTCTTGGCTTTTTAGTAGTCAGTTTTTTTAGTTCATTAGAAGTGTCACCAAATCCTACAGATATGTGTTCCACTCATACTCATCTTAGTGAATGTTAAATTAGATGCAGAGTGTAGAGTGGTGTTTTTAAAACTTATTAACAAGTCATTAATTTCTCTCCTTTTGAATGGACAAGGAATGAAAATAGCAAATCATCTTGATTGGGTATCCAGTAGACTCAATACTATAATACTTTTAATATTAGATCTTAGAATGGTGATCTTGACCTTTTCAAAACATATATTAATGCACCCTTAAATTTTGTATGGAAAAGACCCCCTGAAGGTTCTCTAGAGAAATCTATACAATTACTTCATCTTCACTGTGCTTAATTCTTTCATCCTAGGTACATTAAATGTTCTGTAAAATACCAGGTCTTAACATTTCCCTTTTTTAAAATCCTGGTCCTTAGTAAGACATACTGTCCAAGCTGGGAGAAGGCCATGTAAAAAACATAATGTTCCATTGAAGAACAATTTATTTCTCATAAGTTACCTGCTATGAAGTACAAAGATTTAAGTTTTTTTAATTGGTGAGTGCTGTAGCACAGCTGTATTGTGCTTTCAGGTAAAAGCAGATAGATTGTTTTACAATTGGTTGTAATTATTAAAGTACCAAATCAGGGTTGAGTTTTGACTGGTTTTGCCAGCTGTGTTGGAAGAGGAGAGAGCTCTTCCATGCATGTATGTCTACCTGCACAGTATTACCTGTAATTTCTGAATGGCCACTCCCTTGTGCTGGTACAGTCTGGAGCCTCAGCCCCGTTCCAAGGGTTTGGTCCTGTTTATGTCAGGCAGACACAGCCCTAAGGGGCTTTTCCTGGCAAAGTAGAGCTGAGCTATGTGTGATATTTATGTGTGCTCAGTGCTACCACAAAGCAGAATTCCCTAGGCTATTTCAAAGTCACACATATTTGTATGTATATTTTTATCTCACTATTATAAAGTGATCACAGTTTGGTGTCTTTGCCGCTGTCTTTCTGGACCCTCATTTGGGTGTTCGTGCTTCACTGTTATTACACATCCTCTCCCTAGTTTGACATCTTTTCCTTGGTTTTTCACAAAGAAATAATTGCACATCTTCCACCATTCTCAACTTCATTAGCATATTTAAACTTCTCTAACCATTTTGTTTATCAGTTGTAGCAGCTAAGGCTATTTGGACTGTTGGTTTAGCAAAATCTTTTCAGCAAAAATGTTTATTAATATACGTACATTATGTGAGTATGTTCCCATCAGTGCTTTGGTAGGAGCTACAACAGATTCTGCACAAACAAAAGTTCATCTCTGCTCAAAGGTCACTTCACAGTTCTGCTTCCTTTACTGTTTCTGATCTGGTGGAATGGATGTGAAAGTCATTTCTAGGACATCTGTTGCAGTGGTTATGATTTTAGTGTATGCCTGAATGTTCTGAAAATGTCTGTCCTGATGTTTTTGGTCTCCTTTTGTGAGTTTAACAGTATGCTGTGTTTATAGTCTCCTAGTGTAATATCTAGGATTCAACATATATCCAGGTTATTAAATTCATGTCTAAAAGGTCATTTGAACTTCCCAAAGGAAAAGTATAAAAAAATAAATTAATGCATTTCAGTGTCTTCTAGGTACAGAATTATAAGAACACTTAAGAAGGATTGTTGATGGTGCTAACTAAAAACCAATCATAAATATGTTGCATCCTCCATATATCTTTGGAAAGGGAGCATTAGCATTGGTGAAGTGAAAAGTTCCACTAGAAATTCAGTGAGGTTTTGGCAGCTGTTTGCATGGAATCAAGGTCAGTTAAACACTTTCTTGTAGCTTTTTACAAATGCTTAGATACTATGAGGAATGTGTGTATATCTTATATTTTGACTATGATCTTATCAGAGTTCTCAGTGTGGTTACCTGGCATCTGGGTCAATGAGTCTTTTTGTTCTAGACTGCTCTGTCCCTTAGTGTCCTGGGGAAAGGACAGTGTTAAATCTGGCAAAGGCTTGTAACCAGGTGATCCCTCATGGCCCTTCCAACCCAAACCACTCTATGCTTCTATGACAGAGGGCTCTCATAAACAGCACAGCTAATGAGGTCTGGGCCCTTATTACTGGATTCTGTGACAGATCATAAGAATGCTCTTACACTCTGAGCTCTCAGGCTGTCCCTTATTTCATCCACCATAATGACCAAAAGTAGTTTACTATCCCTGTCGGGGTCTCTAGCTTGTCAGAGTGACCCCAAGAAGAGTTAGGAAGTCCCTTTTCCCAGCCCGGCGCTTGAAGAAAGAGTCAGGGCTCTTCATTTCTCGGTCTCAAGGTTGTTTATTGTATCTTATCTATAAAAGTTTTCTCCTGTCCTGCTGAGGTCCCCTGTCGTGGGAGACCTCAGCAGGACAGGAGAAAGAATTTTATTTTATGTCTTTAGACTAAAAACTACGTGTACAATGTTTACAATAACTTTCCAATACCTATCACCTATGTTAGACAGTGAGCTTCTTCTCTAAACCAGTCTAAAAGTGCCAGCATCACAGCAGAAGATGGAGGCCAAGAAGAAGAAGAAGGAGAAAGGCTGGACATGTCCAGATCCCTCCCTTCATCTTGCCCCCTGGACCTCCATTCTAAAAACCCCAAAATCTGCTTTTTCACCATGTGATAAATTCACTATCATTCTACTTAATTTGTCGTGGCTTGCAGATCTTCATCTAAGGTTGGTAACTTGCTCCATGGGTCATAATCAAAACCTCAGTCATTTTGGGCTCTGTGCCAGGGTCTCTGAGACCTCTGGCAGGGGTTTGGCTGCTCAGGACAGCCAGAGGGATGTCCTAGGTCCTGGCATATCCCCAGCCTTCTGCTCAACTGCTCGCTGCTCTGTGGCCCTACACAGACTGGCCATTGCTTGCCACTTGACTGTCAGGCATGCAGAATCTGGCCCCTCAACTGGACACCTGTACAGATAGTTTTGAGAGGTACATATATGTCCCCTTCACATGTGTTATATGGGGTTGACCTTAATAACTGAAGTTTGTATCAGTTTTCACTGTAGCAGCCAACTGGCCTTGTGTTTCAGGTGTTATCCAATAAAAATAAGCCAGGGAAAGTGTTTAAATTTTAACTTTAGGGGAGTTTAGTTTTGGAATAGTTTTCAGTTGTCTTTGTCAACCAGTTGTTGGTTTGTTGGTTTTTTTTGGTTTTTTTTCAGAAAAGCAGGCTAATAGCTAAGGGGGCATTTGCCAGTGTAAGACTGTAAAGGTCCAGGACGAGCAGGGAGGTTTTGCCAGGTGGTGAGAGATTGGATCACGTACAGAAGTACTTGTGTCATATTCCAGGGGAGGCTGCAAGGCTGGTTGCTGAACAACACCCAGACGTGTCTTAAAGAGGAAAAGTAAGAGATCCCAGATCTAATGAACCATTTACTGGAGCTTGGTTCTTGGTAATCCACAATAAGACAGGCTTTGTAATAGGAATCCTTGGGGAGTTTATGGAGCAAATAAAAGGAGGGGTGTTCCCCAGCATTCCTGAGCTGCAGACCTCTTCCACATATATCTGCACCCCCTATGTTTCTTGCCCTTTTATCAAATATTTATAAAAACCCCTACTGATCAAATATTTATAAAATCCCCCACTGATAATTAATATGGCTTTGTAGAAGAATGCATGAAATAATTATAAATGCCTTGTTTAACATACCAAGTTTTAGCTGAATTGTTAAGAGAGTTTGAAGGGCTCTGAAATCATCAGCAGATTCAGTGAAGTGGTACATTAATACTAAAATTATAAAGTAAGTCAGGAATTGGCTACAAGACAGCTAGAAATTGAATTTATTAATATGTATTTTTTTAATAGAAGGGTGAATTAGGCTGTCATCGCACAGTGTTCATTACTACATTCCTTAATTGTGGACAAAAACATTAAAGATACACTGCTGAATTTTGCTTTTAAGAAAATAATGTGATACTGCTATTAGAGATTAGGATTAGGATGCACTAGATGACTTGGAAATTGGTCTACTGAGACAGTGATGAGGTCTGAACCATAACATGCAACAAATCTTGTATCAGTGAAAGAAATTTAGGATCAAACCAGAGTAAAGAGAAAACTGCAAGCAATAATAAGGAAAACCAGAAACTCAGCCTTATAAGTGGACCTTGGAAAGTTTGAAAATTATTCATTCTAATGAAAGTTGAGAGAGGATATCAACACTCTTGATAATTGTAAGAATGAATAAATATGAAAAGGAAAATTATGTCAAATAACAATTTTAACAGAAGAAAAATCTATGTAAGCATTAATAAATTAACGTGTAATTAAGAGGTTCACAGTCTCTACACCAATGTACTGGAATAGAGTTTTTGTGGTAATAGTGTGGTAAATAAAACTTTCTGAAACATTGATTGCTTGTATGAAAGTGATCATATGATGTCTTGTCTAAAATAGCATAGTTCAACTTGATTACAGTAGATGTTTCCATCTTCATAATACAAATACAAATATTACTGAAATTGGTAATTTTATCATCAGAAAGCGTATTGTAGGTTAGAGCTTGCTATAGAAATTACATGTAAGTGGAGAAAGATGTCTAGTATCAATTGTCAGTTCCAGAATTTTGCAGAAACGTTTATTTTTCTTTTAGAAGAAGTGTTATTTGATGTGATGCCAAATAAACTTTGAAATTCACTTTCTTTTACAAAAAAGTTTCATTCAAATGTGGGAAACTAATGTTATTGAAGCAACTCTGCTTTTGAAGATTCAGCCTTTTGAGGAGCAGGCTTTTAAATTCATAAGAAAAAGGTATTCTAGAGAATTCTGACATAGGAAAAAGTTTCATGATTTATGGAAGTTGGGGTTTATGAGGCCATTCATTATCAGAATAAATGGTGGTCTTGTTCTTCTGTATTTTCCTAGTTCCTCAGGCTTAGAATGGAAAGAGTGAATACGTTGAGATTGTCTGGCCATGGGAAGGAGAAGATGCCTGCTCCAAGGGTGCCAGTGCTGGCAGCAAGATCACTGGATCTCTTCTCTTCCAGGAGACATGGAGGTCTATTTGTGGTTGGAGCCACCTGACTAGATAAAGTATAGAACAGTCTGCTGTGAAAGTACCTCACATGAAGACTGCCTGATGGTTTAGTTTCCACTGAATATATCTTGTTATCAGATGAGCCTTTTCAGAAAATTGAAAACCAAACCCAGTATTTTCTTGTTTCTGGGTTTTGTTTGGAATGTTTTGTCCCCTGTCAATTCAGGTGGGCCATTATCTGTTACTGATTTTAATTGGAATCGTGGAAGCAAAATCCTGGAATAAAAAAAAATTGGAATGTTTCTTTAAGCTTTAAAATAGGCAGTCTTGACTCAGATTTTCAGTAAGGGCAATTTATGCATCTGCAATAAATAAATAGCTCTTTAAATATGTGTGAATAAAATATAATCATGTTTGATGTTTCTTTATATTGACAAAGGGGTATAAAATATTTTCATTGTAAAAAACAGTTCAAACCAATTTACCATAGAAGAAACCGCACTTCAGTGTAGGGATTTTCACCAGAGACAAACTTGGCTGCTGAAAGGGAGATGGTCTGAAATTTAAATGTGTTCTGAAGCCAGTTAATTTGTGCCACTCTAAATGAAACTTAGAGTGGGCAAACACAAAGCTTCCTAACACGACTAGAGGTTCATGACAAAATCAGTTTCAATTGACTAAGCACTCAAAGGTGTACTGTCAAAAAACTGTCTCTAAATGACCGTGTTTGGTAAGTCCCAGCAATCCTGGTATTCAGTCAGGCTCTTGGTGTTGTTTGTATGCCATTACTGCATGTCCAGAGTGCCTCATGGGAATCCACTTAGGATGCAGTCTAATAGCCTCTGTCTCCCTTCCACTACAAGATGTAGAGTGATCAGTCTTTTGGAATGTAAAATATGTAACTAAGTTTTTCTTTTTCCATCTTAATTTTACATAAAATTGTAAAAATTTGGGGTTTTTTGAGGGTAAGCCTAGGACTAGTCTTTCTCTTAATTGATAATTAGACACACTCCTTGATGTGCTTCCCGTGGACTTTATTAAAAAAATTCTTACAGGTGGGTATTATCTGTAGAATTGTTCTCTGATATATGGCAGATAATCTACTTTACAAAATTTGCCATATGAATATATTTTACAAAGTAGTAGTATTGTCAAAGTCATTTGTAACACAAATTTCTAACTGTGCATATGATACACAAACTAAATTCAATGCTGGGAACTTCTTTGTTTGTTTTATGGTGTATTGATTTAGTTTGGTTTTTTCTAATAATAAGACTGTAGAATCAATTACTTATTTTTCCATTTCAGGAATAGATTGAAGAAAACATGGCCAATCAACGGGATTACATTAGCAGACCTATTTGCAATGGAATTTCTGTTCCTGAAAATAAAATCAATTCCTTAGTGGCTGAAGGTCATGGACAACAAATTCTAAAAGTGCTACAAAAGTTCAGAGAACAAAATATATTTTTTGATTTTAAAATTCGTGTGAAAGATGAAATAATTCCCTGTCATCGTTGTGTACTGGCAGCATGCAGTGATTTTTTCAGGTAAACCTAATTTTGGTGTGAGTTTGCAGTAAATAGATTCTAAGTTCTCTGGGAGGAAAGGAGGGAGGGAATAGAACTAAAACAAACAAACAAACAAACAAACCAAAAGTTTAAAAAATTATCACAATTTACATATATCTGCAGAGTTTTGAGCACAGCATTCGAACATCCTTTTAGGGGTATGCGAGATACAGCTCTTTGTATTTTCAGAAAGCCATGAGGACTTTATGAATCAGATTCCAACAGCAGTTGAAACTCAGTAATACAAGTTTCAAATCATAAATGTGTGGTTCTGCTGTTAGGTTGAACTGACACAGGTTATGTATGTTTAAGAGTTACCTGTTGCCTGTATCAGTACTTGAAGGTCTGCAAGGATATTGTTTCAGTTTTTATATCAATTTTTATATGATATTCTGTGTACTTTGACACATTCATGTTGTGAAACGATTGATTACAAATATATCTTGTAGTCTTGTACTGAGCAATTGTGGATAAATTGTACATAACTTTGGAATGGAACTGGTTTTTGTTTGTCCAAGAAGAGTGGTCGGTGTTGTAGAAATTGTCTTCAGAGGTATTTAAATAGATATGCATACTTTTCCTAAACTACAGATTTCATCTTTTCAGCATGAAATGGATCTTCCTTCTTGTGCTTAAAGCTGTATGTTCTTAAGGGACAGTCTTCATTCACATACAGAATATTAATTTATAAATAAACCTTGCTAACCTTTTTATTAGAAAGGTTCAAACTTTCAGTTCCACACTGAAAGTGTTTCTGAATAGAGTTTACTAAAAACAAAGCTCAGACTCTAACAATGAAAAAATGGACTCTTGGGAATGAGTTAATAGCCTCAATTTGGTTGCCCGTACATGAGTGAGTGTTATTTTCAAATGTCCTGGAACATCCCATGGTCTAAGTGAGTCTGCCATGTATGACAGAAGATAGCTAGATGTGTTCTAAGAATTACTGAAAAAAAGAAGAAATGCGGAAGAAACGAGCACTTTCTCTACTGTAGGAGCAGATTTGTTTTTTTCTCTGACACACAAGACTACTTTTATTTGTCTTTAACTGCTTGACAGCACCAAGATGATCTGGTAGAAAGAAATACTAGGATGAAATAACTTCCAGTGGTAATTTTTAGAACTGAAGTTAAGCACATGGAAACGCGTGTGTCATTTTCATTACCTACAGACTTTCAGATTAAAAACTGCCAGGAGAGATCTCTCCCTGCTCCTAATGGTTGATATGATAGATAATAGCAGCCATCAGGTTCAGAAGTCGTCCTGCAATGCAAGGTCCATTTTTTACTTTCAAAGAATAAAAAGTACCTAGGTCCACTACAAACATTTTGAAATGGAACACCTTTTGTCTTCTTTGGCCTTTGGACTTCTCTTAGTTTTGGCTTCATTGTGTAAACCGAATAATCAGCAACATTTTGATCCTCACTTGTTAGCTTTAAGAGTCAAAGCCTTTGCCTACATTGCTCTTCTTCTATTAGTATTGTTCAGTTGCTGTTTTACTCCCAAATTAGGGCTTTCATAGCTCGTGAGTTAATGAGCAAAGGATTATAAGGGTCATCATTTAGTATGCAAAGAGGTCTTTGGGACACAGTTGTCTTACTGTAATTTTGTGTTCTTGTTCAGGAAGTCAGACAAGTTCCTCCTTTACCAGGTGTTCACATCCCAAAGAGTATGTGCTATACACAGGGATAGTTTTTTTTTTTCCTCTTTGGCTTCAGAAAAAAATGAGATTTCAAAAATCCCATACAACCGAGATACTAAGTGTATAACTGAACTATGATATAACAATTTTTTTAGTATGAATTAACTATGATATATTAATATCCAGATTCTCTGTTTTGCATTTGATGATTTATCAAACTCTTCCTCCCTTATTATCTTGTGTCATATTCAGAAGCCGCTGCTCTCCTAGCTTGAGGCTTAGTCTCTGGGAGGGTAGGGCAAGGGATATTGCAGCACTGTTCTGTTGCTAGCACTTACTTGCTTGTAAAACTTTAATTATTTTATCTTGCCGTGTTAGATTGTGTGAAAGAGTTAAATGTTATTACATAGTTAGAATAAAGCAGTTAAAGTTGTAATAAAATTTCCACAAATCTCCTGGTCAATAGTTCATTCCACAATTTCAACCATCATCTTTGTATTCAGTCACAATCTACTTTCTGCACAGTTTCTTTATGTCATGCAATCATATCAAAATCTCATTTTTTCTCTGACATTGGCCTGTACTCATACATCTCTCTGTCAACTCTAAAGCAAGAATTAAGTTTCCTTGTGTTTTTTCTCCTCATTTACCCCTTACCTACTTTTATTTCTGAGGACTACACCCATCATCTGTCTGGCCATTTGCTCAGCCTGCAATTTGGAAGGGGTTTTTTTCCACATAATTTTATGTACTCATCCACATTGCATGACCTAACTCATGGGGCTTTTTTACTATGTATTTTTTTAAATCAGGCTTTCTTTCCCAAAGTAGAAACTGATGCTGTCCTGAAATATTTCACATATTCTCATGCTGAGAGCTGCAGATTTCATCACCATTTGTGAAAATGCATACAAAACACAGGTGCTGCAATGATTTTCTTAAGCCATCACACTGAATATGTTCTTATCACCAATATTTTTTTTTTCAAACACACCAAGTAATTTCATTGTTCATATAAGAACTTCCACAATTTAGACCAATTTTAGACCAGCCCACATTATTAAGTGCCCCTAATTGTCTCCTTCCACATCAGTATTCTCATCTGTTTGCTGAATCTTTAATTTGTGTGTATATCTTCTGTATTCTATTCACAGAGCCATGTTTGAAGTTAA
Source organism: Zonotrichia leucophrys gambelii (assembly GCF_028769735.1). Lineage (NCBI taxonomy): Eukaryota > Metazoa > Chordata > Aves > Passeriformes > Passerellidae > Zonotrichia > Zonotrichia leucophrys. Next base: position 74,995,818 of record NC_088169.1, read on the forward strand.
TATGAAAGAACGGGATGATGGCAATGTTACTATTAGTAACCTATCACCCAAGGCAGTAAAAGCTTTTCTTGATTATGCTTACACAGGAAAAACAGAGATAACCAATGATAATGTGGAAATGCTGTTCCAACTGTCGTCATTTCTTCAAGTTTCACTCCTTTCCAAAGCTTGCAGTGACTTCCTAATAAAAAGTATTGATCTTGTGAATTGCTTACAGTTGCTTTCTCTATCAGAAAGTTATGGGTCTGTCCGCTTGTTTGATCATGCGCTAGATTTTGTACAACACCACTTTTCATTGCTGCTCAGATCGAGTGACTTCTTGGAGATGAATTTTGAGATATTACAAAAATGCCTCGAGGCTGATGAACTAGATGTCCCTGAGGAAGAATCAGTGTTGAAAGCTGTCCTCCAATGGACCAAACACAACTTAGAAACACGGCAGAAATACCTGCCTAATTTGATTAAAAAAGTGAGATTACACCAGTTACCTGAAAAGACTTTGCAGGACTTTCTGCATTCTGAAGAGCACTTACTTAAGAGTGCTAATTGCTCAGTAATAATCAATGATGCAGTTAAAAGTGTGCAGAACTTCAGTGGATTGTTTCCAGATGCACGTCCTTCAACAACAGAAAAATATATATTTGTTCATAAAACTGATGAAGATGGAGAAAACAGACATACGTTCTGCTACAACATCAAAACAGATAAATGGAAAGAACTACCACATACGCACATGATTGATCTGCCAGGGTCAAGTTTGTCTAGCTATGGAGAAAAAATATTTATAACTGGAGGATGCAAGGGTAATTGTTATAGGACTGTCAGGCTTCATATTGCTGAACCATTTCATGATGCCACTGACCAAACCTGGTGCTACTGCCCAGTCAGCAATGAATTCTCCATAGTGTCAGCTATGAAAAAACCGAGGACAATGCACACATCTGTTGTAACCTTAAATCAGCTCTTTGTGATAGGTGGAAAGACCAGAGGAGCTCAAGAAACTCGGAGTCTTTTGGATGTAGAATCCTATAACCCTCTTTCCAAAGACTGGAAATCTGTAAGCCAGTTACCAAGAGGTATCTACTATCCAGAAGCAAGTGCATGCCAGAATATAATTTATGTCCTTGGCTCAGAAGTAGAGATTACTGATGCCTTTAATCCGTCCCTTGACTGTTTCTTTAAGTATAACGCTATGACTGATCAGTGGTCTGAGCTTGTAGCAGAATTTGGGCAGTTTTTCCATGCAACTCTAATCAAAGCTGTTCCAGTGAACTGCACATTGTACATATGTGATCTCTCCACCTACAAGGTTTACAGTTTTTGCCCAGAAACCTGTGTTTGGAAAGGGGAAGGATCTTTTGAATGCGCTGGCTTTAATGCAGGGGCAGTTGGGACAGAAGACAAAATTTATATACTAGGTGGTGATTATGCTCCAGAAGAAATCACAGATGAAGTTCAAGTCTACCACAGTAGTAGGTCTGAGTGGGAAGAAGTTTCACCAATGCCAAGAGCCTTAACTGAGTTTTACTGTCAGGTCATTCAGTTTAATAAATATAGGGACCCCTGGTCACCTGTACTGACGATTTGCTCTGGAGAATTTTGAAATTCCCAAGTTAAAAGAGTCTATTTAAATGCACAAGTTGTAGAATAGTTTTTAAGTATTAGTTTACAGATGGAGAAATATGTACTTATTTGTTTAAATTTTCAGTTTCGATTAAATGCTGTAGGATTGCTTTTGGAAGATTCCATTAAAATGTCATTCATGCTAGTCATTATAGAGACAGTATTATATACTTAATTTTATATACAACTCTTCTCTGTAATTATTAGAATAATTTTAAAAATTATATTAATTTTCCAAAAAGAATATTAATGAGGAATTAGTTGTGTAATATGTGTCATTATTTCTGTAATATTCACAGTTGTCCCAATAGACAAATTGCTAAATGAGAAAACTGACTGTGATACTGTTTTCCCTATGTAACTGAAGTTTAAAAGACATTTTCATTAGTGTGATTCAGATTTTCCATGTTCATAAACCTGTAATAGGAATACATTGTCAGCTTTATCTTATCACAATGACCTTAGCAAGGACAAGAGCCAAAGTGACCTTCACAGTATTAAAACCAGGTATCTAACTTGAAGAGACTGATAATTCCTGGCATCTTACTTCAGCTCTTCAGTTTTGCCAGTTTTTCTCCATCCTTGTGCCTTAGTAGTAGCTTTATTTTCTGTTTCCATGCCATTAACTGTGGCAAAGTAAACTTCAATGACATACTGCAGGGTAGGTAAGATTTCTACAGGACAGATGATTCATGTGTTACCTTTGCTTCAGTGATGTTGCTAACTAAAGAAAGAAAACTTCAGGATGTTTTCTGTCAGAAGTCTTCATCTCTGAAGTCTTCAGTGCTACCTACTAAGCAGTCACTAAGCTGCTTATAGCAGCAAGCTGTAAACTGAACTGTAGCTGTTGCTTCCGTTAACTATGGGAAAAGTTTGTATCTTGTCATACATCAAAGTTACAAAACTGCACCCCCATATTAAAAGGCAATAGTAAATAGTATTTCTGAGGTGAGAAATCATCTCTTGTGGTTTAAATTAATTAAAACACTTTATCTTGAACTTCATTGTATTTTTTAGATGAAAAAATATTATACAGTTACTTCACAATATATTGCTTGATAAACTTTAAGTAGTCAGCTATGATAATGTTAAAATTGTAATGGACTTTTAGTGCTAATATTAGTCTAGCCATATATTCTGAAGTAAATTTGATCTCATGCTTACAAAGTCAGTCTTCTTTCTGACAGGAAGACACTGAAATTAGCTAGGTTTCGTAAATTAATTTGGATTCTTCCACAGCCTGAGAACTTCCTTTCTTACCATGTATCCAGATAAGACACTGAGAGCACTTATGTTCCCCATAAGTGTTGTGAAAGCAGTAAGGTTGTCTTCTGCCAGACAGAAATAATGATTTTAAACATTTAATCACATCTTTTCAAGAAGTTTAAATAATGAATAAAATTTAGTGAGGCATCAGAGACATCTTTCATATGTCTTGAGACAACTGTGGTAAGTTCATTATCACATCACTACTGCATGTACTTTTTCTAAAACCCAAGCTGAATATTAATGCTTAAAGCTTAATTTTGCCTTGAACAGGCTTCTGTTTTAAGCAGTAAACAATGGAAGGTTCTGATTGTGTGACTGACTCTGTAATTTGTTATGAGATACCCTTACAAATTTAGGTAACATTCATCATAGCAATTTTCATAAGCATGTAAAATAAAATCACGTATATTTGGAATAGAGCAGGACCCTTCCACTCAGTAATTTCTGTATATTAATATGTGTGTCAGTTCTGTAGAAGTAAGTAGCTTGCTACAGTATTTCAGGCAACTTCCCCATTTATTTTGGGTTTTTTTTCATAATAATTCTCCATATTTTAACTAAACGTAGCTAGGTAACCTCTACAATCACCTTGCAGAAATGCAAGTATTTTTATATTGGGACACAACTACTTTTTGTTAGTGCAAAGCAAATGTATTGAGTAGAGAGAGGAAGAATACTATTCCTACTTACTGAAACAATAGGAAAAAACCAAACACATAGGAAAATGGTAGTTTTCGTTTTAATGAAGCTACTCAGGGTAGCATAGAGATTTCATTAATCATTAATTATTGCAACTTGTCACATCATTGGAATAAAAGGCCCAATTCACCTTTGCTTATGTATTTGTGTTGTGTTTATACCTGAGTAATATGAGTATACACTTTATGCATTGAGAAAAGTGACATAATATGCCCGTAGTAAGTACATGGGTATAAATAGCTATGCAAATTGAAAGAGACTAGAGAATTGCAAGCGTGTTTTAATTGCCACTGTCATGACCAGATTGCTGGGTCACATAAACAGCAAGCAAGTGAGTCATTCAGGTGATGCTCTTTCCTCTAAGTTTTTGCCTACAGCAGATCTTTTTGGCAGTCTTCCACCCAGCTACTTGCTGTAAGACTCTGGCATCTGACATCAGACAGAGCAATGACGTATGTGAGAAATTCCTCAGTACAGAGGAATTACAGACAGTGAAAACTGACTGTAGCTGAATTGGGAAACCAGATGTGCTTCTTTAATATTCTACACTATACTTGTGCAGGAACTAATGTCAGTTCCCAGTCTGAAAAATCATTCATGGATTTCACAGGGAGGTGAGCTCTTACTCAGTGATCAGGAAATAATGTAGTAATGTCAGTTACTTTCTAGTATTGCTTACAGGAAAGTTACTGTGAAATGGTACTGATTTTCTGCAGTTAGGCAGGTAAACCTGTACTACAGCTCTCACAGAAGGAAAAAGGATCATATGCCACATTTCCACATACAAAGTATTAAATCTGGTAGCAGAACAGAATGCAGAAGAAGCAGAAGTGTTAGGAAGTCATGTTTAAAAACAAGGCTTTATCATAGAAGAAAGGACCTATGTTCCAAACCCTGTGATTAATTGCTAAAGATGTAAGAAATCTCAGTGAACTACACAAAAAAAAAAAAAAAATTTCCTTGAGTAACTGTTGTAGTCTGGGTCAAACTGATTTTTCAGTCTACAGAGCATTTATGCAATTAAAAACAAAAGTCACAAAATTAATGCAAAGTGAGTTTTTAAAAATCTTTTATGACTTTTCAAAGCTCTTTGAATCAAAGCTTTATGAAAAAGTACCTTCCTCTAAAAATAGTAACTAGATTAATGACTATGTATGTTCTCACTGAAATAGAGTGATGTTTAAACATACAAAATGCATGTAAAATTATAATCTACTATTTGCACTTAAATGATGTAACCAAAACATTTCTAATAGTATTCTATTTTATGTCACAGAATACATTATAAGCATGACCAGTATAATATACACGAAGATAATATATATTGTATGCGGGATTTTAATATCCAGTGATGATTATATTGGATAATCTTAATTTTTAAAGAATGCTGTCAAAACGTTATGGCACTTTGGTAATGTTATCATACTGGTTTAGTTGTTATAATAAATATTAATTATTCAGGTGTTTTATTGATTATGTTTGCACAGACCTGATGATTATTATTTAAGGACTAATTAATCTGTTTTCTATATTCTAAATGCATTTGTAGTAAGTCAGTTTACTGCTGTTAAAAATTCATTATATTATCAAAATTGAGTAGATTTTCTGGGTCAGATTTATTTACGGTATTACTCTGTGAAGAAAACTGTTTACCTCCTGTGGTTAGTAAAGGTTAGTAGGTAAGGTATAGGCTATAGAATGTGCTGACTGCAGTTCCTAATGTGGAGATTAATTTTAGATGTTTCTGTTTGTAGGTGACCAACAGGAGGCAGCATAAGATCTCTTTTAATTAAAACAGACTGAAAACAGGGATGTATTTGACAATATTTATAGTTGAGCATTATGCTCAATTTACTTTTTTCCTTCTAACAGCCAGTAAAGCATAGAGAACAGTAACATTTCACTGCTGCCTGGGCTCTGCTGATATGTGGAAAGTATGATACTACACATTTGCTGAGATGTTCATTCTTTTGTGAAATAAAGCACTGAGCAACTGAATCTTTCTTGGGTCTCTCTCTTTTTTTTTCTTCTTTTTTTTTTTCCCCAGTGAGTTTTAAACTGCAGAGATTCTACAGTGTTTCTAATGCAGGTAATCTCTTTTGGGATTTGTTGGTTTGTTTTTTTCCCTTCAGTTGGAGAACATTTTGAATGCCATAACCAAGAATGCAGTTAGCATGGATGAAAACTGCACTGAGGGGGGTTTATAATTATCCTTAGACCTTGTATTTGTATTTCCTTTGCATGCTGAATTACTGTTCCCATGCTAATTTTAACTGTCTGCTGAAAAGTTTTTAAGTTTACCATGGTAAGGTACTCAATTAAATTGGTATCATTTTTTAAAATTAGATCAGATTGATATACAGGTTTTTTTAACAGTTTAAGTATTGCAAATGATTGGGTGTTTATTGTTACTGAAATGGACCTTCCATACTAGTAGAAGGAGCTTTATATGGAAGGAGAAAAAAGCTGCAGAGTCCAAAATTTGCATGCCAAGACTTGCAGAAATGGCATCGATACAAAGTGATGGAGCCCAGTGTTGTCTTATATCCTTCCAAAACTGAAAATTCTGTAACCCCAAGACTCCTCTATAGATAGATTAGAGTTGCAGCAATACAAATTAACTTTCCAACACTCCAAGGCCTTTGCCCCAATAGCCTTTCAGCTAGCAAAAGCCTTTTGGAGACATGTACAAAGCATTCCAGCAGCATTCACAATATTAAAAGCTTATATTGAACAATGAAGGGATTCACAGACCAAATCTGAGAGCTTAAGTTGCATAACCCTGTGCACAATCAAAAGGAAACTGTATTTTGCATGTTCTACAGATCCAGGGAATTCACCATGGACTTAAAACAGTTTGTGTCTGAAGTAGACCATATGGTAGGGATTTTCCTCCTGTCATCAAAAGCAAGGAAGAAAGAATCTGGATTTAATTATTAAAATACACATAAATTACGCAAAAAATCAAGTCAGTTCACATAAATGAAGGAGGTCCAAGAATTTTTGTTGGAGGAATCTGTTATACACCTGGATTTTTCACCAGTGATTAACAGCCTCCATAAAAGTAGAGTAACAATTCTGGGAGAAAGTAGAGCTAGGTTTATATGCATAGCTACTCTAGGAAATAATATGATTCCTAGTTAGAATTTTTCTAGGAATGCTAATCATATTTAGTGGGTTTGTCTTTCACAATAAAAGAAGAATATTCAACAAGGTATAATTAGGACTAATTATTTTTGCAGACTAGCAGAGGATCAGACTGTTAATGACCTCCCCTTTCCATCATTTATCCACCTACTTGCTCCTCAATCTAGTGTGAACTACCTTGCAAGACCTTTACAGAGCGCTTGAATTTGATTTCTGAGCACCAGAAAATTACAAGTTAAAATACTGGTGTCACCGTTAGGTCAGACATGACATACACACATGATCAGGGTCCAAGAAAAAACATTTTTATTCTGTGTATTCTCCTGTTTATATACTCTTAACAGAACATGATCTTAAGTCATTAACTACATCACAATAATGTATTATATTAATTGGTGGAAAGCAATTAGCATCAATGTAATTGGCAAAAGTTTTACAGAAATTTAATGAGGCATGTATACACATTTACTAATGCACATAGTCTAACTTACAAAAATGTTCATGTATCTTTTCTAATCTGTTCCCATGCTGATGGCCTTGTCTTCTTCCTTGCTATGGATACTCTCGAAAATCATCAATTGTTATTTGTTCTAGTAACTCACCTTTGTTTGCACGCCAGCTGTCAAGCCCCTCCATATACTGGTAATAATGTAAAGGGAAGCCAAGTTCATGTATGGGTTTCAGTAAGAAATACCTCAGTGTTATATTTGTCAGCAATGTGGCATGGTCTTGCTCCACTACTCCTCACCATTTTCCTTTTTAACTGGATTTTCAGTACACAGTGGGCAACTATGGCAGCAACACTATCACTACCTGTTAGCAAACTGGTAAATTAATAGTTGGCTGAAACTGGAAAATACCGTTTTAGGGAGATTTGCAATTTCATCACAGTTACGATCTCTTAAAGCTGTATTAATCAAATTACTACCCATACAAGTGAAAAAACTTGGGAAGACTGAGCAAGTCACTGTTAATGAATATGCGAAGTACTAAATGCACACATCAGGTTCGGCAGACTAGAGGTACCAAACTTGGAAAAAGTAGAGTTACATCATTAAGGCGCCAGGACCTAACATAGAAGACAAGGACCAGACACGTCTTGTGTGGTGGAGGGGACGAGGAACCTCAAGCCCGACAGCTCCAGGAAAGCGATTTATGTGTATATTGACCCACATCAATGGCGTGGTGCAGCGCTCCCCGAAAAATACTTTTATTTCTTTCATTACGGGATGTGATAGACGTCGTTTCTCCATTTTAATCACAAACCGCGCAGTTCAGGACGAACAGCCGGTTTGTCGCGCGCTCCCTCTGGGCAGCAGCATCATAAACCGGGCGGGCACACCGGTAGCTTATACACGGTTACCCCGCACGTTCGAGCCCCCCTGCTCCTCCCTCCTTTCCTCCTCCTTTCCTCCTCCTTTCCACGCAGGCCCCGCCCAGAGGCGCCGCGACCCACCTCGGGCCGCGCCCTCCGGCGAAGCGGCAGCACCACACCCACCCCGCGGAGGGTCCCTGGATGAGGGGGGCGGGCCACCACAGCTCGCAGCCAATCATCGGCACGCCTGCAGAAGACAAGCGGTGGCTGCAGCCAATGGCTGCCCGGCGGCTGCGCGCGGCGCGGCCCCGCCGGCGGAGGCGCGTTGGGGATTCCGGCCCGCCTGGCGCGGCAGGGCGGGGCGGGGGAAACGGCGGACACGGAGCACCAATAGGCGTGCGGAGACGAGTGACAGGCAGGCCGCTCGCCCAATGGGAGGGCGGTGGCCGTTAAAGGGCCGGCGGCCCGGAGGGGAGCGCCGGGCGCAGGTGAGTCGCACGCGCGGCCCCCGGGGACCGGGCGGGGCGGGCGGCGGCACCGGCCCGGGGATGGGACGGCCACTCCCCCTGCGGCGTCTGGGCAGCCCCCGCCGCCCTCCTGGGGCACAGCGGTGGGGCTCCGCCGCCCTCGGCCCCTGGGGGGGATGAGGCGATTGCCCGCCGTCTTATCTCCCCACGGGGAGGTCCCGTTCCTATTTCTCCTTCTCCCGGCAGAGTCGCAGGGCCGCGCCGGCCGGAGAGGCCCTGGCTTGCTTCAGAGCCCACGGGCCCATCTGCCCGGGGCCTCGGGCTGTGCTGGCCGGGCAGCCCGCCGTGCCCCCGCCTCCCTTTGTTGCCGCCCTGCTTTGCCTGCAGCGCTCCGGGTGGGAGCGCGCTGAGCCCGGAGCCGCGGCCGAGCCCGCCCTGAGCCTCCCGGGGCGCCTCCCGCGCAGGCACCGGGCCTCCCGTTCCCCTGCGGGGCCTTGGCTCGTCCCGGGGAACGGGAGCTGCGGCCTGATAAGTCTGTGCCTTCAATTGCCTCAGTCCTCAGCTGCTTCCCATCTTCCGCGCTTTCTCCCTGCTTCGTTGAATTGTCCTTTTAGGTGCTGTTGGTTCCCTTCTGTGCCTGCTTTTTTGGTTGTGTAAACCGCAGGCTTCTTCCAGGGCTGTGTTGGGTGATGTGTTGTGCAGCGTCCAGATCCTCCTGTAGTAAAAACCTTTGTACAAAAGCATAAGTTGCTCCAAGCCAGTGTAGCCATCGCTTAGGAATCACAAAAAAGTTTTCTAGAAAGCCTTAGGCAGAAGATATTCAAGACCCTAATTTTGTTTAAGAAAACTTAGCGATAGTAGGTCCTTGTAATTTGATTTTTTTTTTATTCAAGCATAAGCTCTAAAAGTTTTTTTAATCAAGACATCATCTGTTGTAAAAAATAATGATTTTCATAAAATTCAAGTTTGATGCTAGCAACAGTCTTCCACTCCTGGTGAATGCATGGATTTTTTTGTTTGCCTCATTGTTTGTTTGGTGCCTTTGCTAATTTTTATTTTGTTTGTCCAACATGTGGTCGGACAATAAAAGTGTGAACAAAAGAGACAGAAAATATAGAGGCAGAATGAGGATGCTTCTGTCTTTAACTATGCCAAAGGTACTCAGTGTATGCATATTCTGTTTGTGGAGTTTCCAGCTTAGTTTTACAGTACTTGTTTCTTTTCAACCCCAGTAGTTTGTATTTCTTTTGTGCAATGATGAGAGCCTTCTTGATCACAGGTTGCTTTTGGCCTGACAGGCCCAAAGTCTAAGCTCCATCCTGCCATCTTTTCTGGAAGACATTAAAGTCTTCATGTTGTCATCAGAATTGGGGTTTTTTAGCCACCACTTCACGTTTCTACCCAAACTGTCAAAGTGTGCATTTTGCATTGCAGTTCGCCCCAGCTTCTTGTGCACCTCCTCACTGGCAGAGCATGGGAAACTGAAAAGCCCTTGGTTTAAAGTAAGCACTGCCTAAGCACAACCAACACATTGGTGTGCTGCCAACATTATTGGCACACTAGTCCAAAACACAGCGTTGTCCCAGCTACTAGGATGAGCAGTAATGCTATCCCAGCTGCTGAGGTTTGGAATATTGGTGGGTTTTTTTCCTGTAGCTATCTAGAAGGTGTACAAATCCTAGCTTATTTACAATCTCATCTCTTAGGTACTTTGGGTATGTAACAGCTCATTTTTCCTCATTAAAGAGTAATATCCTGGAGACCATCTGGCAATGGCTAAGAACTGAATATCCCAAACCTCAGCTTTTGTTAGATAATAAGGTTTTTTTAGTTAATATATCAGATAGATACACAGAACCATCTTTGGGAGTAAATATCCTGTTAAGACAATTCACTAACTCAACTTATATTAATTAGAAAGGAATTGTCCTTAACAAAGCAATATGCTTTCAAAAAGGAAAGAGTTAAAGAGGCAGGGTGTCCTTACCAATTGGAAGTTGATAGTCATGAGTTTTAAAAAATATATATTTTGCTGATGTTTCACTGGGAAAGTCAGGGGTTCGTATCGGATATGTTCTAGTAAAAGTTTTAAATAAAAGTCTAAAAGAAAACTTCACCTAGTAAAGGAATTGGATGCCAGTAGTTTCCAAGTTAGTATTGTAGTTCTTAAAGGTCATGTCCTTGGCTTATGGCATAAGATCCAAAACAGAATAGACATTTACCAAAGCATGGCTGGGGAGATCAGTCAAGTGATGCAGGGGGCTGGCCCACAGGGTCGTTTAAAACATTTGCATGTTTAAACTCTCAGCCCTCTCTAGAGCTAAGGAGAAAACTTACCTGTCAGCATTTTCCATGTTGATGTACAATTGTATTTGGAAGATGATGAAAATTTGGAAACCCAGTTCATTTTTTGTTTGTTTTTCTGTGTTTGTTGGCTATGAAAGAAAACATGGATGTGGAAAACTGCAAGTGAGCCACTTACTTGCAGTCAGTAGTGTATCAGCGATGAAGAACAATGTCTGAACTATGAGACCTTATTCCCCAGGTGGGGAGTTGTAGTGCAGTGTGCTGATGTGTGTGCTTTAATCAAGTTCATGGAGAACAATAGGAGGAAAAATACTTAGTAATTTAAGAATCCCGTATAGGTGGGAGGGAGTTATTTAGTTAGTAACGAGTGAATCTATAATCTGGAAGCCATTTCCCTTCAGGTGGACCAATGTCTCTGCTGCATGAACAGTGAACAAGCAGCAGCTAGAAGTGTATAGTGAGTCCATGGCCCACTTGACTTAAAGCTTTTTAAACCTATCTGCAGTGGTAGGTAGCATGGTACAAAAGTCTGTTCAAAATAATCCTAAATTGAACCTATTGTCAAGCAGTCTGTGAGCAAGAGCCATTTTTGATTCCTAGTCTTCCACAATTTGGTGGGTTGTTTTGGTTTTTTTTTTTAATATAATCTGTTATTAATGCAGTAATAATATTCGTTACTGTGTTAACAGTCCCCTCAGTCTCTGCTTCTCTGCAGAGTTGCACACAGTCTGTCAGGTGAATCAGGGGGGTTTGTGTTCCCCTCACCATCAGGCACAGCCCCAGCTGGTGCTGAGGGTAGAGCACTGGCTGAACTGTAAAGCTGCCCTGGTATCTGACAGGAGATGTTCAGCAGCATGAGAAGGATGCAGGAGGGTTTTACCATGGGCATATAGTGACTTAAATCTGTTTCCTGTTAAAATGTCTCTAATGAGTGACATTTGTTTTAACTAGTAGTTATTTTGTGACATTCAACAGGATTGCTCCAGTTCTCTTATTTATGTTTATGTTAAGTTAGAAGAATCTCGAAAATGTCAACTTTTCATATTAATTTATTTTTTTAATGAAAATGTTTTCTTATTTAAAATGTGTTAAAAAAATTTCAGTACCCTAAACATTTCATATTTTTGAAGTAATGATATAACAATTTCAGCTTCTTTTGTAAGTAGTTGAGCATTCAAACTGAAATGCGTGTGTCAAATTTCAGTCTTAAGGAAATCCCAACTGACAAAACTCTTAAGAGCTGAAGGAAAATATCTGTAGTTTTATAATGGAAATACCAAATCAGCCTTAACAGTTTGTGACATGGATATATTAATATATCCATGGTTTTATGATTTATAGGAGATTAGAGGAAGTATCTATGACTACTTTGTATTGAAAGTTTAGCAAAATGGTTTTCCTTTATCAAATAAACAGTTAGTTCAAAATATGCATTCCTTAAATGATGACTTAGGAGTCAAGTTGTTAAATGAAAATATCTGGTGTGTACCTTGGAGATTTATCTTGTTTGCTCTTTTTCTCTTAGGAAGCCTGACAAATAGAAAAATACAACAAAGTGAAGAGAAAATTTACTTCATGAGAACTGAGCTCTGCTTTCATTTGCTTTTAAATTTATTTGTATTAGTAGCTGATTAGTGTCAGATCATCTCTGTGGTCTGCTTGGTGAAATTACTAGGTTAAGCCTGGAAAAAATGAAACAGTTAAAAAGAAAAAGAAAAAGCAATTTTAGTGTTCAGGAAACTCAAACTCTCCTTAAGGAAATCAGAAAAAGGAGAGAAGTACTCTTTTCGAAGCAACTTAATACAACAATTAATGAGATGAAACGGAAAGCTTGGGAGGAAATAGCAGAGTGTGTCAATGCTGTAGGTGAAGGAGAGCAGAGAACAGGGACAGAAGTGAAAAGGCGATACCTTGACTGGAGAGCACTCATGAAGAGAAAACGTCTGAATGCAAACATCAAAGTAGTAGGTGCTGGGTTTCACCTTCCTTCATCCAATTTAGATGACTCTCTCAATGAAGACATGGATGAGAAAATGGGATTTGCAATTGAATCTAGTTTTGAGTGGCAAAATATCACTGACTTCAGAGAAGCCGGGGGATCGTTAACAGAAATCAAAGTAGAAGAGGAAGAGGAAGACCCGCAGAATTTTGAAGTGAGTGACTGATATACTTGAGCTATGTGCAATATGGCCTTTGCTTCATTTCAGCATAAGGCGTTTTACTGTGTTTCTTCATAGCATCTGTTTCTGTTTTTTTCTGAACGTGTGAATTAAACTGTAGAAATAAATATAATTCAGAGACATGGTGTTCAGATCTAGCAACTTGGAATTGTCTGTAAGGTCTTGGATGTTGATTACTGATTTGAGATCCCTAAACTTCGAGTATATCTTTGCACATGTATTTTCCTTTTGCATGTGCCACAGATAAGAATTAGTTGAGTCAATTCAAGGAAAATACTGTTGAAGGAAACTGGTCATTTTAGTATTCAGAATGCCTCGACGGATAAGCAGAGAAGTGCTCATCTTTAACAAATGGAAGTAAATGTTACCTGCAGGTACAGAAAGAAATAGAATACAGAAAGAAATAGGATACTGCTTGCATTACTTGAAATGAACCTACAGGAGATAAAAACATTACTTGAATTAGTCAGTCAGCCTTTCCTCTCTGTCAGAATTTTAGCGTGAATTTGGCAAGCAGTAGTGGATTCTATAGACAAGTTGATGCTCCTAGTAGTACTGTGACTGTCTTGGGATAGGCAACCAGCTGGAGCACAGTCACATGTTGGGATAGTTTTGCTGTTCCTCTTTAAACACATAGTTCCCTTTTCCAAAAGGGGTACTCAAATGATTTTGTGTAGGGTTTTATTGCTTTAGGTTTTTTGGGGGGGAGATTTTTTGTTGGATTCGGTTTTTTTGAGTGGGAAGAGTGGGGAGGCAACTCCTGTCTTAACTCCTTTGATATGTATGCTGGGAGAAAACCAGTGTAAGCTGTTAGATGGTAGTGAGAACTACTGTCAGACAGTGCTGAAGGAACAGTGTGTGTCTTCTCTAATGCTAGAGGACTGACGGTGGCTCTCCTAGTCCTAAAGTTTTTCTGAACACTTGCCTTCCTCAGTTTGCCTTTCTCTTGCAGCATGTGTATTGGGAGACAGTTTATCTCTTTTGTACTATGAATTTGTAAGGGCTGTAATAATACACAAAATGTTACAGTCTCCTGAAAGCAGTGGTCTTCACCACCTCATCATGTGCCACAAATAGCTTTACAGCAAATGTGATAATACAAAATGGTTAAAAAAGTCCTTGCTTATTGACCCACTTAGTAGAGTTGGGAGAGTTTGGAGCATGTGAAAAATGTCAGTGTTAAATGTTTTTTAGGAATGGAATAGCCCAAGTTATTGAAGGTTAGGCTAGCTTACATAACACATACCCTATGGATCCATCTGCTCTGATAAATAATTAGTCACAACAAATGCCTGGTGGCTTACATAAATGTCACTTAGCTCTATGAAAGGTAAGAACAACATATGGTCTTCTAGATCCAGTTTTTTATCAGTTGTTCTGAATTATCTGTAATAACTACTCTGCTATATTTTCTGGATGTTTTTGTATGTTCACTGACAAGATTTTCCATTTTTTATTAGCAGATATTAAGTTGCAGATAAAGCCTGTTTCTCTTCCTGTAATGATAAAAAAATCTTCTGACGTAGCGTGGTTATTTTACAAAATATAAGTTAAACATTTCTGAATCGCTTTAAAGATTATGAAAAACATGCACTATGTTCTTTTCAGTCAAGTTGTACATAAAAATTTGTTCTGCCGTAAAGACTGGAATGTAATTCTTGTCTGTTGCATTCCTCTCTGCAGTTTCCTATTGAGGAAGAAGAAGAAATATTGTCATCAGTTCTACCAGATTCAAAAAAGGAAAATGACCTACCAGACTTCCCCCACATTGAAGAGTTTGGAAATCTGAGCTCTTCTCAAGCTAGGCTAGCCTATGAAGATTCTCACTTGCTTATAAACCTGGAGAAGCAAAAGGTGGAGCTGGAGAAGCAGCGACTGGACATCGAGGCCGAAAGGTTGCAAGTGGAGAAGGAGCGCCTGCAGATTGAGAAGGAGCGGCTGCGCCACGTTGACTTGGAGCGTGAGCGCCTGCAGATTGAGAAGGAGCGACTTCAGATAGAGTGGGAGAAACTCAGGCTAGAGACTCTGCATGCTGAAAAACCTGCCCTGGAAAGTGACCTCACCCAAACTGAAAAACCCATCATGCAGCCTCTGGATCTAGAAACTGAAAAGTTAAAACTTGAAAAAGAACGTTTGCAGTTAGAGAAAGAGAGGCTGCAGTTCCTAAAGTTTGAGTCAGAGAAGCTGCAGATTGAGAAGGAGCGCTTGCAAGTGGAGAAGGAGCGCCTTCGAATTCAGAGAGAGGGTCACTTGCAGTGAACATCTCAGCTAAGGTGTCAACGTTAGTGTTTCGATGTTTCTAAATTAGAAGTAGTTCTTTCCTTGATACTGAAAGTGTCTTAGAGGCTTAACATTCTTCTGTTCAGAGTTGAATGTTGATGTTAAATTGAAAAAAAAATGGTGCTCAATATGTCAGTGTGCCTACATAAATGATCTTACGTGTGAAATTGCTTTTCAGTGTATCAGAACTTAAGTGTTATGTTCTCTTGTCTTCAGTATTGTGCTGTATTAGTTCAGTGTCGTCCTCTCACAGAGGCCTTGAGAAGAGTCCAGGCTGAACCTTGTACTTTTGTCACCGTACTAACAGGAAGGAAGGATCAGAATAAATCAGCTTGCTGTGAGGACATGGTACTGACAATAGCCTATATGGTAAAGAAGTATAATTTCGGCAGAACACAGGAATACAGAGTCATTACAAGAGCAATTCATTAAATTTTATTCCCTCCCCCCTTTTTTTACTCCACCCCCATAATTGGGAAAAACAGTTGAAGCGTTATCTAGAAGTTAAAGTGCAAGTTAAATTTGTTGCAGTTGTGTTTACTGTTGTTCCATGGCTTGAACTGAATGAGAGTGCAGAAGATAGGTTTGAGTTTTTATGGTGGTTTTTTTTTTTTTGGTTGACATATTCATTTTAGGCAGTTACACATCAGCCATACATACTATGAGCTGGCCTGTTGGTTTCACCCCGCCATTAGTAATGCTGTGTGGAGTAAAGCACCTGTGTTAGGATAGCACAGGGATTTACTGGTGGATCAGACATGCTGTCTAATGAGTCTGTGATGACCCTCTGTAGGAAATTGCTAGACCTTGTTTGTTCTTGGAAGGCAGTAGCTAGTGATAGGAATCTCAGAAATGGAGACTGAGCTCAGCCTAAGAACCTCTGAGCTTGAACACTTCTGCACTCATTGCTGGTTCTGCCTGGCCAGTGCCAAAGTCACATCTGCAAGGCAGCCAGAAGAGGCTTCTGTTGCTCTCTATGTAATGTATTTTAATTAGACAAACAGAAATGATCAGTGCTGAAGGCTGTTAGTATTTTTCATAGGCAGTGTAGTCATATAACAAAAAAAAAGCCAAGGAGGGAAGCTTTCTATTATTTCATGTATGTTTAAATACCAACTGAGCCAGACTTCACCTTTCTCATCTTTCTGCAAGTAACTGTCATGTTAACTCCATTGAAAATGTAGAACTGTGGGAATACTAAGTCTAAACTTATGTTGAGTGACTTAGGTGAATTTGTGTGCAAGTAAATAATATTTATATCACTACAGGTTTACTTTTATTCTGCAAAGATTATTTTTTTATTACTGAAACAAGTGTGATTCTACAGTGGAAATAAATTTGACTACTACACTCCAAAATGGCTCTTGAGGCTTTCTTCACAGAGGAGCTAGGATACATCTGAAGAGAAACCTGGATGCTGAACCCTGCAGCACCCCAGTGTTGCTGGTGCCTGTATTCCCTGTGTAGTCAGTCAGAAAGATGAGGCACCTCAGAGCTGGACTTAAATCACCTGGGACTTACTTGAGAAAGGAAGGAGGAAGGAGATACCAACCAGTTAGATAAAAATGCCCTGGGGAAAGTTTCCCTGAGTTTTTTCTTTCTAAATGTGGTGGGCTGACCTCAATGGGATGCCAGGTGCACACCAATATTGCTCCATCACTCTTCAGCTGGACGAGAGAGACAATATAACAAAAGATTCATGGGTGGAGATAAGAGCAGGGAGAGATCACTCAGCAATTATGGCAATGGGCAAAACTGGCTTGACTTGGGGAAATTAGTTTGCTATCAATCAGTTAAGAGTAGAGTAATGAGAAATAAAACCAAATCTTCAACCACCTTTTGCATGGCATTCCCTTCTTCCCAGGCTTAACTTCACTCCTGGTTTTCTCTGCCTCTCCCTGCAAGGGGTGCAGGAGGATGGGGAATGGGGACTGCGGTCACTTCAGCACATGCTGTCTCTTAATCTCCTTCCTCAAGGGGAGGAGTCCTCACACTCTTCCCCTGCTCCAGCATGGGGTTCTTCACGTGGGAGACAGTCCTCCATGGATTTTTGTAACAAGAGTCCTTCCCACAGGCAGCAGTTCTTACTGAAATGTTCTGGTGTGGTTCCTGCAGGGTGCAGTCCTTGAGGGACAGGCTGCTCCAATGTGGGTGCCCTGTGGAGTCTCAAGTCCTGCTAGCAAACCTGCTCCAGTGTGAGCTTCTCTCTCCACAGGTCCTGCAGGGAGCCTGTTCCTTCTGATGTTTCCATGTGCTTCAGCGTGGCTCCCCCACGAGCTGCAGGTGGATCTCCGCTCCCCCATGGGCTGCAGGGGCACAGCTGCCGCACCATGGGCTGCAGAGGAGCTCCAGCACCAGGGGCACCTCCTGCCCCTCCTTGTGCATTGACCTTGGTGTCTGGGGCTTTTTTGCTTGGATATTGTCATTCTTTTCTGGCTGCATTGGCTTCTGTGCATTTTCCTCTTGTTAAATACATTATCCCGGTGTCACTAGCACCAGCACTGATGGACTTGGCCATGGCCAGGGGCAAGTCCATCTTGGAGCCCCCAGGGATTGGCTCTGTTGGACATGTGGACAACCTTTGGCAGCTTTTCTCAGAAGCCACCCCTGTAGCCCCTCCTTCTACCAAGACATTACCTCACAAATCCAATATACCAGAACAAAGGGACAAATTGGCAGCTCTCTGGTATGCATCATGCAAATTGATATTAAAGTAACTTTCTGTGATTTGGAGAAAATCTTTTCCTTTTAAAGCATGAAAGAGGCAAAATTCACGGAGTTAGTCAGGTGTCTAGTGCATAGGACATTGATCAAGACAGTGGGATAGCATGGATTTTATGATTGTGTGCCCTGAGGGGACCAACTTTCTAGATAACTATTCTGACTGCCAAACAGGGTCAGAGTAGGAACAAGGAGCAACATTGCCAGCTCTGCAAGAGGTAGTGACCAGAAGGACCAAACCAGGAGAGAGAGAACATCCTACAATCTTACCTGGAAGACATGTCTTGCCAGGGCGGAGAAGATGTGGATTCTGGCTCCTGTTTTGACAGGTAGTTGAGCTGCTGCTTGATCCCAGCACCTCCGTCTTCATGAATTACTCCATTTATCAATTAGGATAATGATTTGTATTTTACATTTAATGACTTCAGAAGTGTACCCCAAGAGCAGGAAAGGTTTTAGGAAAAATAGGTAGATAAATCTGAACCATCTCTGAATTCTTAATTGTTTCAGAAATTTGAACACTTTTCCAAATGTTAATAGAGCTGTGTGTAAGCAATTACTTTTCCTAACAACTGTTCAGCCTCCTAGGGAAATGATATGTCTTTTGGTTATAGAAAATGTCTTGGAAAATATTGAATGATGAAATTAAGTATTGAGATAAATCATTGAAAATGCAGTTTCAATATAAAATTTAGAAAAATTACAGAGTTTAATATGTCTATTTTATAGCTTGCTTTTTTCATAATGAAAATGCAGTCATTTTGTGATAATTTGAATTAAAATATCATATATTTAAATACTAATCTGCAATCCCTTAAACTTTAATTGCTTGGTGATCACCTGTGATCCTGATGGTGAAGCCTAAGGTCAAGGTTTCAACTCTGTAAATGTCCCCCAGGTTAGGACATAGACACGAACTCATTGTTCTACCAACATTGATGATGGGGTAAAGGTAAAGGTAAATGCAGTCCCCAAGAACAGCCCAGGATGAGCAGTGTCCCAACAGACACAGCTGACAAAGCACAGTAAGATTCAAAGACAACTTCCTTTCCTTGAGTCTTATGTTATTTCTGGGACATTTTAAGCAACTTCCATTGCACAAAAGGAGATGCTGCAAGCAACATACAAAAGGTATAAAATATTAGTTTGTTAAGATGAACAAGAGATGGTTAGGATTTCATGAGCATTTGTATCCTTTTCACCTCAAGGTATTTTTGCTACCCAGGGAATTATCAGCCAGCGAGGAGGAGTTTCTAAAAGCCCCCTTGCGAGTGGGAACAGAAGTCCATAATTTATATTTCTTCACCTTTTCACAGAACTGTTCATGCAGTTACCACAAAAGAACATCAGTGATGAGTATCCTCTCTGGCTCATTCGCCCCCAAAAGCTCCCTGCAGAAAGGCACGGAGTGCTCCAAGGAGATGGAGTCAGACCTAGGGCTGATATTTTGCAAACACAAAAATACCCTCAAAAATCCTACTCTCTGTCAGTCAGGAGCCTTGACAGAAGTGATAGGTGGGAGAAGAGAGAGGAGGAAAGACTAATTTTTCTCTGTTGTTGCTGAAATTATTAGTGAATTTAAGCCAGACTGTGTCAGAAAACGTCACCACATGCAATAGTATTCACCTTTTTTCTCTTTTATTTTTTTCCTCCTTTCTTTTATCTTTTTCCTTTTGCTTTTAATTTTTTCTCTTTTCTTTCTCTTTTTCATTTTCTTTTCTGTGTATCACTATAAGTCTGAATACCTGCATCACTCAGACACTGTTGAAGTTTGCAACTAACATTAAGATGAAATTTAAGTAGGCTGGATTATTCTGTAGGATAATGGGTTTGTTTTGCATCAAGGGCTCAGAATGTTTGTAGTAGGTATTAGGACTATGGAAAGATTTTAATCCAAGTTTTAAAAAAAAAGAAAAAAGAGAAGAAAAGAAAAATTATTGCATTTTTTAATGAATTCCCACCTGTTTTTTTGTTTCCAGATAATCAGCTTATTTGAAGATGCAAATACAAGGAGTGAAGAACACTTTTAGTATGGGCTTGGGAGAACTTGTAGTACTTCATCTTTTCCTCTTTTTTTAGTTTGGGTTTGTTTTTTTTGGAGGGTTTATTTTGTTTTGTTTTGGTTTTTGTTTTTTGTGTGCCAGTTTGTACCAAACCCATGATTTCCAAAGCACTAGCTATGCAACTTGTGCTCTTGGTTTGTGCCCCAGGTGATCTAGCAGTGACTCAGTGATCAGCCTTTTGCCATTCAGGCAGCATCAAATGGGAGTTGGGGAGGGAGCTCAGGACAATGGGAGCTCTTGCCCACACCTCATTGGGTTTTTCTCTCTAGTCTCTTAAAGCAAAATCTCCTGATGCTATGTCACATGATGCCAAGGAATTAAAGGGTTCTCAGCCATCACAAAACGTACTAGGAAAAAAAATATGTCACCTGACAGAAGACCAGAAGAAGCCTTTTTCAGATGCTGCGCATAATCCTTGTAAACTTGACCTGCTTTAGAGGACACTTCCATCCTCTCCTTTTACAGATTATTAAGAATGCCATTGTTATTTTCTGTTCCAGTTTTATTGGTTTTAATTTCCCTGCTTCACTCTATCAGTAGTTTTGTTCTATACATTAGTAGACTGTGAAATACCTTGTCTTGTTACTTCCATACTTTCTAATTGCAACACTCCATCATTAGTCAACGGATTCATAATGTGGAAGGCAAAGTTGCTATTTCATTTCATGCTATATAATACAATGCTTTTGGTTCAGTAATTACATTGTGCCAGACTTGTGATCAATCCTGAGATAGCTCACTTGTGATGGATAGCCCCATCACAGAGCGTATAAGAGTTAAAGGAAGAAGCAAATTTTTAATTTTGCTACTCTGTCAATTTAGCTACTTGAATACATCTTTGCAGACCAATATTTATCTTACTGTAGAGATTACAGAAATGAGAACTTAAAAGAGAAAATTGAAGTTTGAAAAGCATTTTATAAAGTTTTGGTTTGCAAACCAGGAAAGATAAAAATTAAATGTTCTTCCACAGAAAGCTATTGTGTGTTATTCTGTTAATGGATTGCCAATCTTCTAGTCACCTGTTTAATGTACTGGAGAAAATCATTACCTGCTTCTTATAACTATTCTAAGGGTTATGTGAAATGAGCTCATCATCTTACTTCTATTATTGCTCAGTGCTAGGCCTGTGAAAAAAAGATTTCCAAAGGTTTTTTTTTCCTCTGTCATAGAGGTGTTTGTGAGTAAAACAATTTTCTGAAGTGCTGGCAATGTTCAAACAGTCACAGGATATAGGGAGTGCCTTTTCCTAACAAGGAAGGAGTTGCAAGTATGGAGTGCAAGAGTGTAGCATGGGTTGCAGAGACAGCAGGACAGCCACGCCACTGGAGTAAATGTGGAGAGAGCTGTGGCCTGAGGTTACAGCAGAGGAAAGACTGATCCTAGTTGGGCATGTTTACACTTTTCTGAAAAGGACGTGCTAGGAGAGACAGACAGAATTTCTGTACAGACAGACTATGGCTTTGGTTAAATAAAGCAAAACTCTTGGTCTTGAATATCTTTATAGATAGGAGGTCACAACATATTCCTAGGTTTTGAACATAAATAGAAATTTTTCCTATTTATGTTATAAAATTCTCTGGTCTTCATTGTTCTTTGACTTTTGCTTGGGGCTGCATCTCAGACTTTTCCATCTTACATCCTCTCTGCCATACTTTTTGTACATAATCCTTCTCCCAAGGAATACCAGCGAGATTCCACTAGTGAGAAATAACAAACTTTAAAACCCCTCAGAAAGCCAAGGTCTGGCACTCTAATGGGGATTTTGTCATCTCACCAAAACAAGGCAAGGTGGCTGTGTCTCAAATTATGTCAAGGTCATTTTGTATCCAAAACTTTGGGAAAGGTCTGAGGTTCAGAATTCAGTTAGAGGTAGTTCAAAGGAGAAGGGGCAGCAGGAGGACTACACTGGTGAAGCAGGTAGGACACACTCTGCTCTGACAGTGGATATTAAGACATATGAAAGGATTTAACTGTGATACTGAACAAGTGGAGAGACAAGGAGGTAGGGAAAGGAGGCATCAGACAGAGCATTCTGGGTGGGCAGAGCCTGCTTTCCATTGCCTCCTCCCCTTTCTCAAGAAGAAACAATACAGCATTGCTTTGGATTTTCCATTAGAGCAGCTCCTTCCAGCATCCCCTACATGGCAGATGAGCAAAACCAACATGGCAAGGCCAGCTGTAACAAAAGAACAACACAAAAGGACCACATCTGGAATTGGATTACAGGGGTAGAGTCAGTAAGTGAATTCCAGGGACATGGGTGAAGGCCAAGAGTGATGGCAGCTACAGAATGGATAGCATCTCTCCTTTCTTCTTGGCTCTGTAGGATCAATATGCTTTTCTGTTGATTGAGGTATTCAACTGACTTTGAAATGGAAGCATTGCTACTATTTTATATGCATCCTACTAATCCAAAAGTTTTTTAGTTGAAGGACTTCAGGTGGTTTCTGAGATCAGCAAACTGCTCCACCCAAGAGAATTTTGGAGAAGTCCTGTGAAGACAGATCATTTGTTTAGTTGCTTCACTTTTGGTATGCATCTTATGCATCACTATTGCATCAAGATAGCAATTAAGAAAGTAAAAACACAGCAGAAAAAGTGGAGAAATTGAATATGCAAAGGTAAAGAGATTAATTACTACTTTTACCATGCCTGGGTTCAGATGTGCTCAGCAAGAGCAATACTAGTGCTTTGAGCTCTTGCAGAACTGAGACCTGCTTGGTGATCCCTCCTTGGGGAATAAGCCTCAAGATTTCTGGAGAGGACCTGAGAACTCAGGAGGTGAAACTAAGATGGTGGGCAATATCAGCACAGACCCCTGGGGAGTGTGATTGTCCCTAAGCCTGGGGATCCCAGGGGTCAGCCTGTGCCAATTCTGAGCAGCTGGGGGAGGAGGAGAGGTTCAGCATCCTACTGAACTGTGGCTGTCCTCTTCCAACTGCCCCAAAGCTTAAGGAATTGCAAAAAATACAGAAAGGAAAGGAAACATAGATAAGTGTTACTGTTATTTCATATTGGTTTTAATACACAATAAAATCTCAGAGCTGAGGGCAAGGGACAAAAAGGGACCAGTCTAATGAAAACATTAAAAAAAAAAGTTTTTGTTGTGTGGCTGTGTGGGTGCTACTTTTCAAGATCTGCGGAGGGCTTGGGGAAGAGTTCAGCTGCTTTTAGATGTGTGCAGGTCTCCCTGCAGAGACCTCCCAGAGCACTGGCACGTGGTCTGCTCCAGGGATGGTGGCTGGTGCACTAATGGCTCTCTAAATCACTCAGAGCCAACTACAGTTAAAAGAACTAACACTGTTTCTTTTACAGGTTGGACCTGGAGAGACCTTTTGGCTCAGAAATATAGAGGAAAAAGGGTGGACTAATCCAGAATGGTTTGCAGGAGAGCTCTTAGCTCAAAAGGACAAGCCAAGGGTTATTGCGAGCCTCTGAACTGTCTCACACACAAGAAAAAGCATTTCTGTCATGTCAAATAGGCATTGTCACATAAAGTACTGATTTATAGTTGACCTCATATAGAAGATGTAGATAATCTAATTTTTTTTGTCCTAGATCATCTTGATAACAAAATATTTTCTGGAAATAGTTCTTTCAGGGGCAGGAGTGAACACAAACACTTGAACTACTTCATTTTCATAACAAAAGGACCCTTCCTGTGAATTGAAGTGCACATGCCAGCTCCTCCTTCTTCCTGGAGCGTGCCAGCTTCCCTTCCTTCACATTGTTTTTTCATCTGCAGTGTTTATAATAGTTGCAATGTTTCTGCAAGATGGAGAAAGGGCTGTTTATTTAGGAGGCTGAACTCAGAAGCTTGTCAGTTTAGCTGGACTGTTTGCCAGAAAAGAAAATTCAGTCTATTAAAAGATGCCAGCTTTTATTCAGGATGAGCAAATACATTCAGAAAATAAATCCCTTGTGCCCTCTTCATACTCTTCCTTTTGATACATGAGCATTTTTGAGTCTTAGTTCATATGTTTATTCTTTTTGTAGAAAAGAGTTATTTCCTGTAGAAAAAAAGTCTTTTGAGAGAGAAATCAAGCTCTGTGAACTTCAGTTCACAGCTTTTTATACAAGAGTTCAGAAAGAGGTTAGGGGAAAAACAAAACCAGTGTAAGTGGAGCAGGCTTTGAAAAGCTTCTCCTGAAGCTGCTCTGTCAAAGGGAGGGAACAACCTCCAGACTTTATCTGCCAGCTTCCCTTGGCGTCAGTAGAACCTTCTGCATGGCCCAGATGTTATCAGGGCCATGGTCTTTCTCCTGATTAGCACTGTGCTGGCATCCCCACCACTGCCTGCACCAAGGGAAGCTTGGAAGGCTCAGCAGCATCTCTACTGCTCTTCAGTTGATGGAGACATGGACAGGAATGTGTAGGTCTATGTGTGCACACAAACCAAAGGAGGTTTAGGAGAATGTAGGTTCTGATGGAGAGGGACCCCATGGACCCAAGGTAAGAGCTGCCCCTCAGCCCACGGGTGATGCAGTTGAACGCTCATCCCAGGTGTTGGTGTACTCCTACCCAGGTGCACGCTACAGATCTGACACCTGTGACATTTTTGTTGGGTGGTTTTCATGGGTGAGAGGTGAGGTGGTGCATCCCTCCATTCCTCCCAGGCCACACCATGGTCTGAGAGATGCTCGTGAGGCCTCAGCCTGTGACAAACAGCACTTGGAAAGAGCTCCTCTTGACCTTGTCAGAAACACCATCTGTCCTCAGGAACTTCTGATGCCTAACAACCTCCCGCCCTTGTTTCTTTTGTAATGGACAGTCTTAGGAACATTTTTTTGCCATTTTTTTGCCTGAGTACCAACCCAAGTGGAATGACATTTTTGTTCTCAAACTTTTAAAGAAAGGGTCCTGACCTGAAGTGTGGCCAGGATGATCCTTATCGCTAGAGCCCGCTCTCTTGAAGAGCCCGCTCTCTTGAGGCCCTATTCACAGCAGTCCAAAATGAGACCCTTTGAACTCTCTCAGTGTCTGTGTGCATACAAGTGTGTATGTGCTATAGCCAAAGTGAGAAAAATTTGATTTTTCCTGCTGCTCTCCTGGATTCTTAAGTACTTTAGATTTGTAAGTAAGTTAGGCCTGTAAGTATGTTACTGTTGTTATTGTAAATCCCATATGAATCCTTTACTCTCTTCCTGTACCTCCCTGCCTTTCCCCCATCTCCACAAAGATGGTTTTGGGGTTGTTTTGGTTTGTATTGATTGACCCTGGATTTCTTCTTGATGTTTTTTCTCACTGTGCTTAACCATCTAGTAAGCAGCAGAGTGAACCTTGCCAATGAACTTTGTCATGCCGTCACTTTTATTTATAATTAACTTGTTTTTGCTGATACTTTTGCTGGTGATTCTTTAAGCAATTTACAACACTCATTCACAAAAGGAGGGGAGGACGTTGTTTTCCTTTACTAGTCTTGTCCAGCATAGCACAAGCATTCTGGATCCTGTGGCAGGTTTTCCATCTGCTTCACAGCCTCCCCTCCATTGCTGTGTTTCTATAACAGGAACCAGCAAAGAACAAAAGGATGGAGAGCCACCACAGTCAGAGAATTCAGAGATACTATCAGGAAGAGACCAAATTAACACTAGTAATTCCTAAGGAAATTTAAAGTACTTTCCCTATCAAATGACCAGAAGAACATCATTGGCTCAGATCCAAAGTCTACCAAGGAAAACACAGAAGTGCCTCTTTGAGAATGAAAAAAGAAAGGAAGAAGCAAGTCCCATTGTTAAGAAGTGACTATGCTAGGTATGCAAACTGATTCTATGGTACTGAGATAAACAGATTTTGGTCTGAAATCATTCCTCCAAAAACAAAGGTGAACTTCTGTGGTAAGACCTTCAGAAATTTAATGGCGCATCCAAGGAAAAGGAAATCATAAAACTGGAAGGACAGAATGGAACTGCTCAGGTTATTTGCAAAGAAGATTTTCCTGATGGAATATTTCTTGTCAAAGGCCTGGGCTATGGAAGTGTCCTGGGATGAGTGTCTGAGAAGAGTGAGTAGGTCCAGAGTTGTGACAGATACAGTTTATGTGACACAATGGCATTGTTTAGACTTAATTTTAATTTGAAAGCTAAAAATAAATACCAGAAAAGAAACAAACAGGGAACTTTGAGACTATATTTCAGGTGAACCAATATCTTCCTATCAAGCTGCTTTTCTGACAGTGTCTTTGTTTTTCCAATGTAAATTCCACAGTGATGTTATTAATCCTGTATTTTTATTAGAGATATTTTTTCTAGGCTTATCTCTGCTCCTTTGTCATATTCAACCTGGAGTTCAAATTGAAATTTTAAATTATTTTTGAAACCAGTATAGTGAGGTGGGTAGTAAAACTGAAGTGTCCTGTTTAGATTTCCCAAATCGTGGGTACAATGGTTAGCTGGAAAAGTTTTACCCAATATACAGATTTTTTTTATACACTGGAGAAGGAAGGAAAATAATAGGGAATGAGCAAAGGTAGGAATTTGTTTTAAACAAGTACTAAAGGAAATTCCAACAAGGTATTTGTGAGAACAAAACCCAAACACCTACAAAGTTTTTATAGTTAACATTTTTGTCTTGTTCTTTATTGAAATTTGACCTCCAGTGTTAATAACTACTATCAACCTCTGCAGCCCTGAGTGATGCTGTTTCTTAGGTGGTGAGAATCTTCAGGGACAAACAGGCTTGCCAGAGCTCATATTTATGCCAGCAGCAGAAAGAATGGCCCAAATCAATCCTCAGGTGTCCCCCTACAGTGGTTTCCCATACCTCAGCACCCAAGTTTGACAGCATCACCAAGCGACCCAAGAGGGTTACAGATGGACAGACGGCTTTGTCACCATAACACCGGGCAGTTCATCTCCAGAAACAAAACACAGAGAAGGGTAACTGAGGTGTGGTTTTCCCTCTAAATAAAGGCTGATGTCAAGATTTACTGGTGTGGTCTGGGGCAGCCAACACTGTTAGCACCTGTGGAATATTTTTCCCAGGACTATATAATAAATTTCAGTTTCAGACGGAGTCTGTTTGGTAAATTTTAGCAGTGCCTATGTATTTTGCAAAAAAACCCCTCCAACCCACTAACCATGCTACTAATATATATGAAATACAGCAGCCAAAAAACTTGTTGTCCTTTATTTTGTGTGTGTGTGGGTACATAGGAAATCATCCAAAAAAAATCAAACTAAGAAATGCATCACCAATTATCAAATATACATAAATTAATCTTTTCTGCCTGAAATACCAATTTAGGGGACATATTCACCTACTCATCACATTTCCCACTGAAATTACCAGAGCAAGGTTGTCGGCCCGCAAGGAGTAGGCAGGGAAAAAGCCACCACATGTTCACTGCAGCATGTGATAATAGCTCACTGCTGAGTGTGGTTGGGCTCTCATCCCACCTTGTCCTCCCTCCGACAGTCTGTGGCTGCCTTGGGATTTGGCCAGTGTTTCTGGGATCAGCTCTGGAGGGGTAACCCTGTCCTAGGGATGCTGCATGGGAGCTTGGCTTCATTCTTCTCTTCCCTGAGTGTCCGTCCAAGGCTGGTGGCTGTGGTGGGGTCTGGGCACTGCCCTCCCTCTTTGGGGCAGCAGGGAAGAGCATCTCTTCATTGGTGTCATTGCTGGGACAGCAAACCTGCCACGTCCCTGAAGAGAGGCCAGGCAGACCTACAGGTAAAGCCAGGCAGGGCAGAGCTTTCTGCCTTCACCTGCACACATCTGGATGGGTCTCTCATGGCTGCAGAGAGGTTTCCCCTCCTTCTGCCAAAGTGGTCTCTGTTCGACAAAGCTTTTAGGAGTATGAAATATGGCTGATTGAAGCATTGTGCTGGCACAGCCCAAGGGTCCATGGATCAAGAGCTGCTCCAGGTTGAAAAAAAATGCTGTACAATCAGCTATTTAAATAATAGATCAATTTAATTTATTTGAGAGAGCATATCTTGACAACATAACTTGATTAAGGTCTAGAAATATCTACATGGGAGATTTCAGAAGGTAGGGTATTCTAGCACATAAAGGCAAAACAACACAATCAAGTTCCTGGATACAGAAAGTAGCCGTATTTTACCTTGAAAAAAGTTGGGGTTGAAGTCAGTTCTGAGTGGCATTTGGAAGCCCAGCACCTGCACAGGAGGTGCTGTGGGCTGTGACAAATGTGCCCTCCAGGTTGTAATTTTCCCCTCTCCACTGTAGCCCTGTGAGTCTCTGAAAAGAGCAATTTGAGAATGCCCAAATTGTCCGTGCTAATAAACGATCAAGGTGTAAGTGCCTTAAGAAGATAAACACCCCAGGTGGTAGGTGGGTATCATGAGATGGAGTCAGCATGTACCACACAAAAAATTAGCTTGTGAAACCAAGTGACCAGCCTACACCCCAGTGTTTCTTCCCTCTTATCTTTATATGGCATAAATTATCTTGTGTGCTGGCAGATACTACTTATGTCCTTGCAATCCTGCCATTATGAAGTCTTTTTCTGAAATAAGCACCAGAAAACAGCAACATCTTAAGCTTTATATTTTAGTGGTGGACTTGTGTTAAGTGGAAGTGTTAGATTTGAAGTTGGACTCACCAATCGTGAAGGTCTTTTCCAGCCTAAATGATTCTATGGTTCATTTGCAACAGTTTGCATTTACTCTGCTACAGCTGTTTGCTGCCTTCAGCAATGATAACCATCTTAGCACTGCATCTATCACATGTCTCCTTTTCTCTGCTGGGACTTTGCTATAAGCTGCTCTCCCCATTCTTTTGTCTCTGTGCTTTTCCTTAAATGTCTTTTAGAAATGAAACTATTTTTCTTTCCTGTATATGGGGAACTGTGTGCCTATGGACAGTAGACATCCAGGCAACTGCACATGGATCTTGCAAAGTTGGAGTTCTCTTAGTGAGAGAGATTTGGGAAATATATGCTCATGAAAGGAGCTGAGAGAGCAAAGGAGCTGTGGGGAAGCTGGGCATTTTAAGGAGCAACTGTTTAATATATGGTCTCATCCTTTTAAAAATAATCATTTACTAGATATGAATAATCCTTGGTGAAGAATGCCAATTCCCCACTGGGATGGACAAATCAGGATCTGTGGGTGTGCCGTTGGCTCCTAAATTTTGTGTATGATCAGCACCTTAAATTGCACCCTCCACACCATCTCCCAGCACACAGTGCTGCATCACATGCTAAGCATAAACCTCCTGCTCAGCAACCTGTTCCTTCTGTCCCAGGAAACTTGTTGCTTCCCTCATCTTTGTGACTCATTACTGCCACATTGATTGCAAAGGGTTTAAAAGTCAGAAAATCCCACTTATGCAATGTACTTTTAAGAATGGCTCCACAGTCTCATGTCAGCCAGTTCTGCTGCCTTTTTCTCTTTAGTTCACTACGTGGGATCTGCTTGGCCACAACACAACTGTTTCTATCTCTCTCTAGATTGTCCATTCAAGGAACAATGCTGCTCCATGTTGAAGAGCCAGTGACAGGAAGGAAACAGTCCTCCACTGAAAAATGTTTAGAGAGTATCATTTAACTTGCTCAGAACATCCAGCAAATTTTAATTACCCCTGAGAGTGGAGCCTCCACAGTCCCTCTGAGCAGCCTGTCTCCATGTTTGACCATTTTTACCTTTCTGTAAAAATGTTGTTTACAATTGTCTAACTTTGATTTCTACTGTTGTTACTTCTCTCCACTGTGCCATGTCCTTTCTCTGCCTGTGTGTTCCCTTCAAGCCTTTGTACACAACTCTTAACTTGGCATTTCCGGAGATGCTCTCGCTTTCCTTGGATCAATCTCCCACTGGATTTGTTCTAACAAGATGTTTGGATTTCTGCTTGACTACTAGGACCAGCTCAGTACAAAAGATTTAGCCTTTCTGTGGCTCATTCCAAGGACTTTCTCCAAGTACTGTCCAGTTTTGAGAATACTGTTAGAATTCTTCCTTTGTTTTTGTTTCAATTGCACATTCTCTCTTTGACATTAATGGTAGCTGGAACTGTGGAGTTTGGCATTTTTTTCTTTTCTTTTTTTTTAATTTTTTTTTTGTAGGCTGACACTGGTCTTCCCATTGACTGAAATGTTGCTTAGTGGCTTGTGCTGATTCCCTGTAAAAATTTCAACACCACAGTTGGAAAATGTACAAATCTTTTTCTTTCCTCTTCTTTCTTCTAACAAAGAACATAAGAAAGGATGTTCTAGAAAGGGACATTTCTTTGTCATAACATCATTTTACAGAACAAATGGGGTTTTTTGGCATTTATCAAAGAGAGCTAATTAAAAAACAGAAGATAAAGTTTTCTGATTGATGACTTCATACCATGAAAGAAAAAAATATTATTCTGCCTAGAAATGATTTCTAACTACTGGGAAGCCCTTTAGATATATCAAATTTACTAACATGCGGTATTTATCCCTTTGTACAAGCTTACTGTATGGGTATAAATCTTATTTTCCTAAGGGATATTAAAGTAAACGGGCCTGAAGAAGTACTGTTGAAATATTTTTCTTCTTTCAGCTGTAAATTTGGTCAGAGTAGTTAGGATACTTGGCATTTTATGTACAGAGAAGCTTTAAGTTTGCAAAGCTTCATCTCTCCTTCTTCTTCAAAGCCAAGCTCATAAACAAAGGAGCTGTTCCCAAACTGTCACCATAATGTCACTCAGTTCCACAAAGTCACCACATCACTTCTGTCCCTATAACAACTTAATATCAATATTATCTGTTGCTAATGCCTCAAAATAATTTCATGACCATCATTTTCAAAATAACTCTGAAGTGATTACTTTAAATGCAGTCTTTCTGCAATGTTTTGCAGAAAATCACCATTTTAATGAGAAAACTTTAGAATGAAGACTTATTAAATATTAATAGCACTGGCAATTTGTGATAATAAAATCATGTTTCTCACTATTAAAACATACTTTTCCAATTTGTTCTCCCTTGTTATTTTCTATTTCATATGAAATGTTGAAAAGTTTTATATGAAACTAAGGTGTTGGATAATTAGTTTAGAAAAATTGAATGCAATTTAAGATGAACAAATGTAAAACTGTACACTTAAGTAGGAGTAATCCACGTCACAAATGCAGGATGAAAGCTGAGTGGCTTTGTAGCTTTACTGCAAAAAGTCAGGAAGAAAATGCACCAACACCCTCCTACACCTGCAGATTAAAAAAAAAAAAAAATAGGAATTTTGTCTGAAATGAGCATGGAAAGGAATCTTCCTGCTTTTATTGTGACCATTCATCAGGCTGGAATTGGAGGCTTTCGAATGGGACTTTGCAATTGATTTGGTTCGTTGGAAAGGATCCCAGGGACACCAGTGTAACCAGTCTGAGGTTTAGGAATTAGTCTAAGGTTAGCTGTCATGCAGAGCTGTAGGTATGACGCTGCCTTGCAAGGGGAGCCTGCGTGGTGACGAGATCCCAACCTTTATCACCCTGGCACAAAGAATGGCTGTGAGAGTGAAAGAAACTCCAGTGGGTGGGAGAATGACTTGGGGCTTGATGTAGGTGAACAAAAGTGGAAAACCTCAGGGCATGAAAGAAATTCGTAACCAAGTGATGAGCCACTCTTTGGCAGAAGGAGCTCTGGCAGGAAGGTGCTGGAGACCAGAGCTGTAGTGGGGCTTGAATTAAGGAAAGAGATCTAAGAGAGTGTGGGAGAGAGCAAGGGAGCTGTAAAGAGGAAAGGCAGCCAAACAACAACCAGTAGAGCAGGTTCACAACTCACTCATTCAAATTTCCATCAATCCCTTTCCTCCTCACCAGCTCTAGCCCACTAATGCCTGACAGGGCAGAATTCTAGCCTAGAATCTCACAAACAGGGAAAAGGGCCAAAATGGCCCAGCAGGGAAGGAAGAGAAGAAAGGATGGGACCAGAAGCAGGACCTGAAACAAAGCACCTCAGAAGAGATCTTTCTGCTCCTCTTGTTTGCTGATCCACAAGCGGCCAGATGAGCATCTCACAAAGTGACATGTCCCTGCACTGTGAATTGTGACTATTACTGAGACTCATAACAAGACGAGACAGTATGACTGGTTTGGGTGAACTTCATGCTGATGGAAAGTCAAAAGCCTGTGTTGCCTTGTGGGAATAAAATCTCCCAAGAGCTTTTTTCAGGTTGACCACAAATTGCTAGTGCTCTATGACCACACACAATCCCAAAATGCTCCACCATCTTCAGAAAACAGCATGGTTACAACAATGTTGAGTCAAAGCATCCACCAGTTTCCTCTTTGGGTCAGGACTCCTGTGATTTATCTGTAGAAACATCCTACAGACTTTGCCAAAAGTAGGAAGAATGGATTCATGCTTGTCACTTCTTTTTTCCTAGGTAAATTTAATTAATTTAACCAGGAGTCACAGTGACTCCTGGTTTTCAGTTCCTAACAGAGGATGTGATAATCAGGTGGACAGGTCTGAATGCATGGAAAATATATCAGCATGATGGACCAAATCTTATCAGTTGTGCTTGCTAATGGCTTTGATGTCTTATAGCCTTCTCTCAGGAGTTGCATGCCCCCGTGACCAAATCAAATGGGAGAAAAGGATGCAGCAGCATTTCCACATCACCTTCCCGCCTCCCAAGCACTGAGGAACCTGTCTGAAAGCAGTGACCTTAACTGCACTCTCTCTCCTGAAACAGATTCTGTTTGATGGGGAGAAAGAGGAGACAGGTTAGAAGTTGTGCCCACATGCTTAAAGAGAAACCTCCCCTTCTGTTCAGGAACTCTGCAGGAATTTCAGACTCAATTGCATCACGCTTGCCACTTCAAAGCCTTCAGCGACTGATCACACACTTGGAAAATATCAAACCTAACTGAACCTGACGTGGTTATCAGTGTAACTCAACCTGTTTGACAGCCTCCTTCCTCAGGGTTCCTCCCTGTACTCAGAAACGTCTCTGGGGAAAGAGCAGGAATTTCTTCCCAGCATCATTCAGAGTGATAATTGCTGGTTTTAAAAGGAAGCACCTCTTTGCATTTTCTGTGGGAATTATGCAATTCAGTATTTCATACAGTGACTTCATTTTTTTGGTTTGTGTTAGAATTAGTTTAAAATACTCCCTAAATGAAGAAATGAAGTCTTACATCTAGTCTTTATATAAATGATGTCCTTTTCATGTATTTTCAATTTTTTTGTTATCATCTGAGATCTGATTAATGGAATAGCTCCTGTGGTGAGGATGAAAATCAGTCTGCCCCTGGCTTAGGTTTCTTCTGAAGACATTCCACTTGCTGTGAAGAAATAAGCATTAATAGACTAACATGAAAATGGAAATTTCTATATTGCCAGTAGTTAACTCACTTGAGCTGTAGGAAATACAGGCTCACGTTCCAGCTGTAATGAAAATGTACCCAGTGGAATGCACAGGGAGAGTGCCTCAGGCTGCACTGACCTGCCTCCAACCCTCTTGATCCAAAATGTCATTCCTGAGATTTGCTGAAGATACACTTGCCACTAGGGAATTATCTCCCCACCTCTTCTCACCTCTTCTTTGAGAATTCAGATTTTGGGGTATCCAGCTGCTGCTGTAACCAGGGTTCTCACCAGCTTACCAGTGGCTTACATTAATTAAATGGCAATTTGAACGCAACGGGTACCAAGCAACCTAATCTTTTGGAGCTGGGGGAAAGCAGTCATTGCTGGAGGCTGGTGGTGGTCAGTAGCAGCTGTGAGAGCAGCAGGGATCCAAAGCTGTGTGTTTACACAGAGTGGCTAGCAAGCAACCCCTGGCATCAGGTACTGTGCAGCTGAAGGTAGTGAGCATTCAGTTTGGAAGTGATGGCAGCAACTCCATCCTTGTGTCCCTGTGTCAGTGGCAGTGTGACCAGAGCTCATCTCTGATGCTACAAACGTGCCAGAATCACTCCATTTCACAGTGTGCTGGCTGGCCTTGGGTCCCCACGAGGAGGAGTCATCTGCCCAAGTGTGGGCACCTGCTCCGTAAATGTCAGCTATTGAATGAGTCATTCTTGGTTGTCTTCACCAACGACGCTCAGAGAAGATTGTTAGGGCATCCCTATCTCACCCACAAACAGTTGTCTAAAATCAGTTTTTTATATTGCATCCTACAAGTTTCTAGACAGTGAAACTGGAGATGTTTAAAGCCAGTGAGTGTCACCCGGAATATCAGATGCTTTCAGAATGCCATTGCATTTTCTGCAGGCTTTCCAGCAGTTATTTCTTAATCCTTGTGATGGAGCTTTTAACAGATGATTTTTTTTGTAGAATATTGATTCTGTCCTTTAGCCAAAAAGGCATTTTTTTCCCTAAAGTTGTTTTAGAAATGTCAGGGAACTTCCAGCAATTGACAATATTGCAGGTAGCCGGAATATAAAAGGGAAGAAGGCAAGACA
This sequence comes from Zonotrichia leucophrys gambelii, assembly GCF_028769735.1. NCBI lineage: Eukaryota > Metazoa > Chordata > Aves > Passeriformes > Passerellidae > Zonotrichia > Zonotrichia leucophrys. The sequence goes on from NC_088169.1 coordinate 75,030,232, forward strand.
CAACCTCTGTTATGTATTTATGCACTTCATGACTACTGTAGTGTTTAGAAAGATTCTTTTAATAGAATTACTGGATTTAAACTGCTGCAGTCTTATGACTTCTGAATTCTCCACATCTTGTACACAGCTACACCAAAATACATTTAAAAGTCCCACCAGATCAGCTCTTACCTTCCACTCTAGTGGTTACATTTTTACAACATTATGCATGGATTTGAACAATTAGTATCAGGCAATGGCTGGGTAGAATCAGGGCATTAGCACTGGAATCCTTACAGGAACAGCTAAAATACACAAAACCTTGAAAAGTAATATAATTGTTTTGTACAGGACTTAGGAAAAAGTGTAATTTATCTTGCAGCACTTGCAAGTTCACTTCAACAGTTTAGCCTTGTTGAAGGTCTTTGAAGGTCTTAGAGACAGAACAATCTCAAAAGACAATCAGGGTCTGGCCTTCAGAACTTTATAGTATTTGGTGCTAATGGAAGACGATGGATTGGTGAGCTATGGGCATGAATCTTTGCTTTAGCCACAAGGAAAGACTGACAGCAGGGCACACTCCTCTGAAGTGTGATGATAACATGCCTTAGTCCCCTCACAGACAGGTCCAGATTCTGAGCTCAGCAACACAAAATATAATGCACATATTTAGGTAAGCAGCTTGGGGTATGTGTTGCAGCTTTCACATCAGAGCAACAACAAAAAATTTAATAAAATTTTGCCCTTAGGAAAATATTGAGGGTGGTCAGAACTTTTGAAGAGGTTGCCCAGAGAGATTATGCAATTTCAACACTGGAGATGCTAAAATTATGATAGAATAACATTGAGAAACCTCTTAAACTTTGAAATTGGATCTAACTTCAAAGCTGAACCTATTTTAAATGAATATTTGAAGGATCTGACCTCCAGAAATCCCTTCCAGTCTAAATGATTTCGTGTTTCCTATTTACTAGTTTCAGCTTGCCTGACCTTACATTTAATGCAACCATTATGAAATCAGTAAGTTATTTGCAATCTGTGGCACTCCTCTCATTTAGAAAAGGAAGTGACTCTAAATTTCTATTTATAATTCCACTGGTGACTTCTTACCCTTAGACATTTTATCTGAAGCTAAACTTGCTGTTGCATACCAATTACACATTTTGTGGTAACAGTGTTAATTAATCCATGTCTACAACAAATCTCTGCAGCTCCTTGCAGGCTGCCTTTCTTTTCTTGTTTTCAGCATTAGTGTGGTATGTAAAGTCTGCAGGTTGAGAGCTTTAGGAGGTCCCTTTTGCTGTAATTTTCTAATCATGGATAAAAGTATACTTACATTGAATATTAAAGAATATTTGTTTTTCATTCTGACATCCTATCAGGGTTGTTATTACAGAATTATTAAGCAACGGAGGTGAAAAGTGCCACTGCCCTCCTTTACCACATTCAATGATTACAACCAGTTGTATAAAGCTATTCTCCTTTCCCCAGGCTCTGTTCTCAATTGCACCAAGGCAAATTCAATTCAGAACATGTACATTCAGTTCCCAGAATAGTCCCTAGGTGAAATTCAGCAAGAACAAGTGGTTGCATAAAACTAATTCTGCATGTGAGGCTCTCAGACAACCCAGCAAGTCTGTACTGATTTTAAATTTAATAGGTGTTTCATAGAATACACAACCAGTGTGGGAGGGTTTGATGTGGAGGACAAGAAGGTACTAATATAACAATGAATGTCAAAGCAGGAAGGTACTAATATAACAGTGAATGTCAAAGCAGACTGGGCCTACATTATGATTCTCATCAGCCCAGAAAATTTATTTTGCAGAGAGTCTAATATTTTTGTGAGTGTTAATGTTAATAATTGCTCTTGATTACATTGAAACTGAAATTATTTCAGAAGCAGATAAATGCTGTTATTATTCAATTCATCATTAAGACAGCTAAATTTAGAAATCTGTAGGAAAATTACGTGTCTGAAGTCTTTTCATATCCATGGAGATCTAGTCAATGGAGGCTTGGAAAGAACTCGTCTCTAGAGGCTGGAACACAATTCATTTACTCTCCCACAAGTGGTAATGGAGATGCCTTGGGCCATCTGAGACACCTGCACAGGGGTCCCTTCTCTTGTTCAGACTGAACCCCAAGTCTCTCAGTCTGTCTTCACAGGAAGGGTGTTCCAGACCTGTGATACACTTAGAAACTCTCCTCTGTACCAACTCCAGCAGGTCCCTGTTCTCCCTGTGCTGGGCCCCAGAGCTGGTGCAGCCCTGCAGGTGGGCTCTGAGCAGAGCAGAGGGGCAGAATCCCCTCCCTGGCCCTGCTGCCCACACTGGATGCAGCCCAGGACACGTTTGGCTCTCTGGGCTGGGAGAGCACATTGCTGACATGTCAAGCTTGTCATCCACCAGCAACCCCCTGTCCTTTCCCCCAGGGCTGCTCTCATGGTCACAGCAGTTGTGCAGCAGCTACCCTCTTGGAGTAAGACAAAAGAGTAAGTCACTGTGGAGACAGCAGACTAATCCCCCAGATTGCTTTCTCAACCACTTGAGCTGTAGCACAACTCTTCCTGCTGTAGTATTTTCCTATCCAGATTTTTTTTCTTTTTTTTTTTCTTCAAATATTTTATCTGCTTATGACAGGCATCAGCAAAGTGAGCGTATCAGCTGACCAGGTTTTCTTTACCTCAGCTGACCAGGTTTTCTTTCAGTAAAGCATTCCCTTGGCAAGGACAAGGCTTGGAAATGGTAAGAGGATGTGGTGATCCCTCCCTGTGGCTGCTGGCCACGTGCTGGCCCTTGGGGGGTCACGGCACTCCAGGGCCATGCAGCTCAGTTCTGAACCCTTCCCGGTGCATGGTTACTGACACTGGCCTTCTCAAAGGGCTTGGGTGCCTCATTGCCGAGTGGAAACTGACTTAGGGAACTAACAATGAGCTCCATGGAGCAACATTCCTAACAGCAGCGATGGGCTGTTTACTGAAAGGGAAAAATAAACATAATATGTTAAAGAGACAGAGGAGTGTATAAGAGGAGTAACACTGGAAGACAGTAAATATCCCAAGACAGCCCTGGTACTGCTCACAGTCATGGACAAAGAAAGGATGAAGACAAGCTCCTGGAAAAACAGACAGACACAATAAAACAAAACAGACAGCATTCTTCATACTCAGTCTCTCAATCTATTCAGCCTCTAATATGTTACCGTGTGAAAAATGGAGGCAAACACTTTTTTCTTTAAAAAAAAGACAAACTCAGAACCAACCAACCCAGAAGTTGTTTTTTTAAATACAGCTGTAAAAAGAAGGGAGCTTCCAGGTTTACTCAAAAAAGAGAAAAACCAGACAACCTACCTAACCTAGCCAGAGAAACACAGAACAATTCACAGTAGATAATGAATGTGCTAAACATGCCAGTAAAACATGGATACAAGGTAACTTTATTCATAGTGATTCATAGTAGTGTTATCAGTCTTTTTTCTCTATGAACCCTGCGCACACTGTAGTTTTTATGCCTGAAGGGCAAGCATCACCTTATTTTCATGTTTTCTGCACTGTCAAGCTCTTATAAGAACTGGTCTCCATCAGCCTATGTTAAGGTTACTGGAAGGATTTAGGCTCTTGTTGCTGTGGTTCGACCATCTGATATTTTAAGGTCTACTTTCAGAGGAATTCATTCACTCACATTCTCTATTTCTCCCCAGTAGCTATAAAGGGTCTCTACAGAGCATTTGGGGCAAGAAACTCGTATTTATATTGTTGCTATCTGGAGTGAAACTGAGCCCTGCTTTGCAACTCTGATTGTCTGTGCCAGACAGCAAGAGCATCAGCTCAGCAGTGTCTGGTTGCTGTTTTTGGCAGTAGCTGGGGCTTGGTCCTTGCTGGGCAGCTTTTGGCTCCAGCCAGGGCCTGCTCTCCTCCCCACGAGAACCCTGAGGGCTGAGAGAAGCCCCAGCACCAGGCTCCGGAGATAAGTAAGCCATTGGAACATGGCCCCTCATGGGCCTGGGGAATTCAGGAGTTATGATCACTCCAAGTCTGAATTCATTTGCAGTCTGGGCTCTGGCATGTGGCTGTTACTCTGCTGGACACACTCTGGATTTGGACACCACTGCCAGGCCTTGTGAGGCCCAGGAGAATGACCATCACAGAACAGATTTGCTGCAATTTTGCACCTACAGATATGCCTGCTCCTGTTCACATCTGGATTTTATTCAAATAGTCTTTCCCAGGCATGCCACTTGACAGGCTGGGGGATGAAAACTGGGGCTCCTGGACACCCAGCAGGCTGCAGCCATCATCTATCACATCAGTCTCAAGGACTGTCATTTGTATTTCCTTGCTCCCTGGCATCTCTGTCCCTGACCTACCCAGAGGACAAACACTACCACTAAATGGTTCCCTAACACTTCAGGAAGGTGTTTATGACTAGTATTAAAATACATTATGAATAACCAGGACAATTCTTTAGCTGCTCAGAGTCCTTCGTCCCTATTTAAGTCCCTTAAAAGCACTTTGGAAATGTGCAGGGCTCAGACTGACTGACAAGATTCTGAATCCTGTTGTAAGAAATGAACGGCCCTTTTCTATTTTCCAGGTGGCATCCCTAATGATCAGAAAACAACTCAAGCTCTGTCAATATTATAAGAACAATTGTTGTTTTATTCTTTTTGGTGGGTACAAAAACCACAGTTTCTTACACAGAACAAGATTATAAATAATATCTGTAACATGAGTGACCCGTAGTCTCTTTTGATTCTACACTGCAGACTGATGAAGTACTCTAAACATTTTATCATTTTGTTTCTTGTATTAGACAGATGCAAATCTGTGGAACACGGAATGATGGAACAGAATGAAGGTAACAGCAAACAAGAGGATGACCAACAACTTTTATAAAAAAAAATTCTCTGAATTTTATTACAGTGATGGCATTTTATATCAATTATTGCAATGATTTTTCCCTAAGATGGTTAGAAAAAAGAATTGTGTTGTCCTCTACTGAATTTACATCAGTTAAAAAGCAAGCATGTTTCAATATTTCTCTTTTTCCAAAGAAAATGTAAATAATTTCTTTATTTTTTTTTTCACAGGATTTACATATTTATTATTTTTTATCACAGTTTAGTGATTGATTTCTACAGCTGAACAGCTGAGTATTCTTCCATTGTATATATTGATGTTCTGGAGACACAGGTTAGCATGTTCATTGACTTCTATAGCTATTTTTCTCTCTTTGTCAAGACAAAGACCAAAATGGTGTCCTTTCTGAGCATGTTCTTCACAGTTTAATGCGCTAAATTGGCAAGTCTTATTAGTTTTAAGTCCACTCAAGTGAAATTTGTTGCTGTTAATACACCCTTCCCAGCCCCCTCCCCCCAACAAAACTAAATTATGAATTTTCCTGATATAAAATCTGAGTTTGGGTTTCCGAGCTGAGCTCATGCACACATTGTTGCTGATGATGTCTGGCGCATTTGGACGTACTTCCCTTTCTCAGCCAAATTATCAGTTCATCAATGACACTCCCATGTCGTTACAGTCTGTGCTGTGTTCCCATCAGTCACCAACACAGTTTGATTAAGGCACTCAATTAATTTTTTGGTTTTTATGGTAGGTCCGATGCAATTACAGCCAATCCTGAACTTTGTCTAATTGCAGTTCCGGTGTGCACGGCCTTCGGGCAGTCGGGAGTCAACACGCGCCCGTTCTCTCCCACGCTCCCCGTGATGGATAATCTGGCTTTGTTTCTTATGGCTTCAGAAAAGGTAAGCTGGGTTTGAAGGAAAAGCAGAAGAGAGGAGAGTGTTATAATGTTTCTGTCCTTCAACCAGCCAGGACACAGCAAACACCAAAATATTAAATTTTAGACATCTGCATTTTTTCATGTTAACGTTAAATATAGAAATAGTAATCATCAGAAATATAATACACAGCACTCAAGTCTACTGGGGAAAAAAGACTAGCAATTCTGAGGATCAATTTCATAACAATAAATTGTTACTGATTTAAATGTAAAGTCTGAATTTGATAATGAAATTAACTGAAGAGGTAATACCTTCATCTAAACTGCTTCAAACTAAATTTAAATACAGTGAGAAGACCTTTTGGAACCTGAAAGCATTAGCATCTGTGAATGAAGTCATGCACAGGTGTTTATAGGCTTTGACCTTCAACTAGGAATGCCAGGATTAAACATAACTACTGAAAATTGTGTAGAAATTGCAATAACTGTATCAGCTATCTGGCAATTCCGTCATTCAAATCTAAAGAAATTATTACTTATTTTCACATCGGAAATATTTAGTATCAGGAAATCTGAGAACTGTCCTCAAATCTCTTTCATATATATATATATATTTTTTTTCCCCTACAATTAGAGAAAGTGATAACTTTCAAAGAAAATGTAATTTATTGAGAGAAAATGCAGTTTTATACAGTTTTCTACATTATGTATAAATTTCCCATAGGAAGGTTTACGTTTTTGTTCCTTACAAATCTTTCGTTTCATCTAAATCAGAACGAAATATCTTGTTTAGGAACTAAATTACTCAAGCAAAAAATCTGGATTTGTTAAAGGATTTATAGTTATGCCATCTAACTTTAGACATCAAAAAATCAGTAGCTAAATATAAAAATCCAATAAGGCTATCTCAAGTGATTATAAAAAAAAAGCCAAGATGACTAGTTTAAAATAAATGATTTCCAGATTACTAAAATTAGGGTAAGTGCCTAAGGTAAAAAAATGCAACAAAGCATCCAAACTATAGTACATTAAAAGAGATTTCAGAGATAATCATGTTAAGATATTAATTAGTGGGGAAATCTGATTTCTAGTCAGGAGAAGTTATGTAAATGCAGGGATGCAGTCTGAAATACTAATTGGGAAGAAAGGCAGATAGGAGCATTCACATAGGAGCAAAAGGATAACAAACACCATAAAGTCATTTTGTTTGCTTTTTTACTAATCTCTGCATTTTGAACTTTATCCCTCTGAGCCCAGTTTCTCCTTCTGAGGTAGCACTGAAATCCTGAGCTGCTGTTTGATATGTGGAGTTTATTTTATATATGAGCATGCAGGGATGAGGATGAGCCCTTAAAACTCCAGAACATTTCCACTGCTTCTGGTGCACTTCTGTGGAAATGCACCAGTCTAATATTGCACTGTTATCAGTAGCTGCTTCAAAAAGTTGTCAGAAATACAGTGGCTGTTTGTGGCACAGTCAGAGCTTGGATTTAAAAGCAGCTTTCCAAACCAATTTCTCTAAACACTTCAGCCCTCAAAAGCACCCAAATTCAGGAAAAGGCCTCAGCTTTCAGAGGGCATTATGGCATCCCCCTTATTCTGCAAAACCTTGGCTTTGGTAAAGGACATCCTTTGAAACCTTTCCCTGCCACCACTGCACTTTGTGACAGGGACTGTTACCAAACATATCTTCATCTAAAACAACACCCAGATACAAAATGTGTGGCAGAGGTGATGACAAAGTGGGGAACTGGGCCTATACATTACCAAGAACTTCCAACTACTTCCCAGCAGCAAATAAGAATCTCTGCATTTGCAAAGCACAGACACAATGCAGTGTGGTACAGATCCACATGGTGCATGTCCTGAGTCCCTGCAAATGGGTACTGGTAACTGCAGAAGTGCAGAGAACATATTCTGATCAATGGCAACAGAAAAACTAAAGGTGCTTTAGTGTGGGAGAGGGATGAGAGTCCAAACCAGATTAGAAAGCAAACTTGGGTGGAAAGGGACAGCTTGCTCCAGATAGGTTACATTTCCCAGAAAGTCACAACTGTCTACCAGAGTCTCTCCAGCACACCCATTGGCTATCTGTTCATGGCAATTCAGAGCTTCCCACTGGGAAATCTGAGTCAGAGCACTCAGATTTGTATGGCATATACAAGTTCTATGTAACTGTGCTAGCTCAGTCTAAATAACTTTCTGGCCATTGACAACACACTCAGGACAAAAAGACAATAAAAGGGATTTGGGATAAATAAAAACGATTAAAAAAAAGGAGAACAACATTTTCTCAGCAGCCTTCCACAAAAGAACAGAAAAGCTGCAAGGAAATAACTCTTGTCCTCAGTTAAACACTAATAACAGCTCAGCAACACACCACAGGACAACTCAGACACAAAGCCAGGAGGAGCAGGTCAAACTTGTACTTGGGACAGTGCCATAAAGCCAAGTAAACAGGTAGGTGTCTGCTCTGTGTTTTAAACTATGCTATAGGTAACAAGCCAGGCTAGTACTCTGCTTGACTGTGCTGCTACAACTTCAGATTTCTGGCCTGGATGCAGAAACAGTTTCAGGAGTGGCTGGGATAAGAGGGAAAAGTCTCGGTATTTACTGCGAATATTGCGCAAACCGTGAAAGCCTCCTTTCAGTAAGTGTATGCAATTAATAGTGATAATGTATTTTATAATTTGCCATTAGTTTTGATTAGATTAGTTGTGAAATTAATCATGTGAAAACACTGACTGCCCTGTTCCTAGAGGGGAAATGGGAATTTTGGAAGATGATATCCTCAGTCTGTGTAATACAAATATCCTAGCCTGTGTCGGCTCTTTTGTTGTTTATGCTCCTCTAGTACTTGGGTCACATGGAGGTGGCTTTGGCAGAAATACCTAAGATGAACTTTTAATGTATCTTTCTCTCTTGACTATGAAATTGGAAGTATGCAAAATAAGTACATTACATACTTACTGAGCCATCCTGTAGCACTTCACCTTTTTTTGTAGTTAATTGTAATAGTGATGTTTTCCATTGCTTTTTGTTGTTTTGCAATTAGTTTCATTCATTAGTTATAAACAACAGCATGGGATGGGAGAGCAAGAGAAGGCAGCTGAGCTGGAAGCTGGTTCCTGAGGCTCATGGTACTCTAAGAAGGCCATGGAGAGGTTGTGGTGGAGGCTGGCTGGATACTGGAACAACCCCTTCCAAAGCCTGTGGGTTTGGGGTGAGGAACTCAGCACGGCTTTGCATTAGAGCAGATGGACAGAAGGATGTTAAGCTCCTCTCTGCTCTCGCTATCAGCTCTACATGTACACTTAAGGGCTTAATACTAATGGAAAAACTGCTGCCCGGAGGAGGAGGAAAAGATTGTTCCCTCCTTAAAGCAAACTTTCTTCCCTCTCTTCAGCAGATGCAACTGCCTGCCAGTGCTTCTGAAAGTCTTTATCCCACACATATAGACTAATCCATTACTATATAGGCCAGTCCACACATACAGACTAGCCCTTCATTTTCATTTTCAGCTGCCTTGCAGGAAAGGTGAATTTCCCTGAGATAACTCACGTTTAACTGTATGAAACTAAAATAAAAATCAGGGCAATGAATATTAATTTTCAGGAGGGTTATTTAAGTTATTTTATATTAGTTTAAAACATATACCATTAAAACTATTTGATGTTAGCTTAAAAAGTCAGATATGTTGGTTACTCATGCAGGTTAGACCACCAGACATCTTTCCATATTAGCGAGTTTTAATTCCAATACGATCTCTTTACTCCTTGGATAAAAAAACCCAAAAAACCATATAAAAGTTTTCAAAATGTGTAAGACAGACATATTTCTACGGAAATATGTGCAGCCCATCGTGGGCTCTGTAATGCTGCCAGCTAAACAGGGGTTTGTGACTAGCATGTGCATGAACAGATGGCATAGTCCCCCTGTGCAGTGTGGCCAGGAGAGGATGACTGGGCCTTGGCAGTCTCCCACATATCACTATAAACATTTTTATAAGAACTTCACTTGAAATTTCTCAATTTCATGTAAATATTATGCCAAATAAGCAGAAAGAAGAATTTCAGAAGTCTGTAAGTATTTGTTCAAAATCATAGTGGTTTTTTTGTGAATTTTTAAAGTCTGTGCCCTAAAATGTTAATTATCAGAAGTTTTGACTGACCCAAAAATGAATTTTCAGTTAAATAAAATGCAACATTTTTGTATCTTTTTTGTACTGTTGAAAGTATATTTTGTCCAGTAGGAATTCATCTTTGTGATACAATAAGTCCCACAAAAATCCAGATTTTAGAGTAAGGTACTTAAGATCTTTTCTTTAAATACAAAACTCAGTTAGCTTTATATTTTTAATTATAAGAAAACACTAAGACTAAAAAAATTTTGCAACTATAATCAGTGTCAGTTGCAATGAAATAACAGAACTGGGTGGCAACTGCGGGGATTTTCAAGTCATGCCATGTTTAGCACGCTCAGCCAATTGGGATCAGGTCAGTATTTGAAAGAAAGCTTAATTTTTTTGTTTCCTTTTTTTAAGACTGTATTTTGAATGCATTGCACTCTGTAAACTTGATAAGGAATATGTTTTCTGGGATTCTTACTTTTATACCAGCCTGGGGACACTTTCAGTGAGGACATCACTAAATAATTTAAAGGAAAAAAACACCCTTCACCTGCATTTGGCACAATGACGTGCACAGGAGTACTTCTTTTCAAGACCCTTATTACTGACAGAAGGGAGTGGACTTGGGAGATTAATATTAGCATCTGAAAGTCCTGTGTTGCAGTTCACAGTAATGAACAATGGTCTACACTCTTGGAGTTCCCTTGGCACATAGCATGCCTCACATTTTCTCTAGTGAACAAAATGCATAGCTAACACTTTCTTTTTTTTTTAACATGGGGAAATTGGCAGCTCTACTGCAATTAGAATACACCCAGGGTCATGACTCTTTGTAGAACAAGGAAGAAAAGAAAAGCCCAGAGAAGTTTGTAGGGGACAGTTTCCCAGCCAGCCCCCTCCCTCGCGCCCCGAGAACCCACCTATTCCTCGCAGCGCTCCAGCTACCATGCTCACACAGCATTCTCTGCTCACTCTGTGTTTGCTCTGTACTGAATGGTGCGGTACTGAACGGGCTGTGCCTTTAGGCTGTAAGCTCCTCGGGACAGGGACCTGTTGTGTGTCTGGCACACTTCACCTACTGTACAGCGCCGCCTACTCCAGCGCTATACAAATAATAAATAAAAAATAATAAGTGCATCTCCAGTTGTTTCCTACAAGCTTTTTTTTTCCTAAGTGGCAACATCAGTATAAGTATTAATCTCATTTCCCTACATTTGTGTTTTCTACTTCCACTATATAGGGATGGCTCAGGAAAATGTAGCTGAAGATAGTTGTTAACAGAGGAGACATGTGGCTTGCTGTTTGCAAGGGCAAGGGAGCTCTAGCATGGCAGGGTAGGTGCTAGCTGCATGTTCACTTATACAGCAGCCAGCATAGCTTGGGAGCTACGTAAAAGTTATATTTAGAAGCTCAATTTGCTGCTGCATGCCATTTCCAAAGGTCATGGAGTTGATTTGTCTAATTAGTTGGCAAGATACTCACTGTACGGATGAGAGCAAGTACATTAGTAAACCATCCCTGCACACCTACTCAGGGGAGCTGTGCAGGATGCAGCTCAGCAGCATCAGCACTCCAGCCTCCAAAATCACTGCATGAATGTCTAAAATACACTAGTCTTGACCTAGGTTAAGGGGTTTGTTACTGAAAGCTGAGGGTTATAATCAAGGTCTATCCCCTGGTTAGTGACTCTCAGACTATTACAGTGGGCAAAAGTTGACCTGAAGCAGGATATTGTGGGGAGAAAAAAAAAAAAGCCACACAATTAGCATAAAACATGTATCAAAGGGAGGGTGAAGGCACAGGGAGGGGAGGAGGGAGAGAAGGTAGAACAACATTTAGACTTCTTGTAACAGTGCCTTTTCTTTCATTAGGTTAACTATGGTTCAGTGATATTGCCTATCCTAAATCTTGGTTACAGATAGGGCCAACATTGAATAATAGAGGCTTGCAGCAATTTGTCTCTAGTAGAGTGCAAACCTTTCGGAAAACAGACTTTCCAATCAAGTACTTAAAAACTGGCCCTCTGGATATATACTTTCTTATTTAAAACAGTTGTCACTTCTCAACTGATTTGACAACTTTGAATTGTTCAAAATATATTTTTCATGTTAAAAATTCCTTGCAATGCAGATGTCTATTAGCAACATAGAATAATGTACTGTACATCTGCAGCCAAAAGAACTGAACCACTTTGCACTGAAGTTTTCCAAAATATAAAGCTCTGTTCAGAAGCAAGCACCACTAGACAGACATGTCACAACACTGCGTTACAAGATGCATCACCCACTCGCTGTAGTAGGCCCTAAGTCCTACCCCTAAATTTTAATACTTTCGGTTCCATATACGTTGTAACCTTCTCTATAAGTTGCTAAATTCTGGGTATTCTGCGAGGAAGTTGGGTTAAAAGTCTGTGCACTCTTTGCCACCTTCATTCGTTTCGCCTCTGCCCTGGACTTGTAACAGAACTCTATCAAAGCCACCAGCATTGCCAAGCCCAAGCCTCCAACCAGAATGTAGAAGACTCCAGCAACGTTGCTGAGACTCAAGGCACTCGTCTTGTCCTGGGAAAACAGAAGTGACACAGTTAACCCTGGAAAATGGATCCCAAGAAGCACAAAACACACATTAAAACATTAAAATAGACAAGTAACAATGTTTAGCTGAAATTTAATGACAGTTGTTTACATACTTTAGCAAAATTTGACCTATCTGGATCTACAAAATATATTTTAAACAACTAGTTTTCCCGGTTGGCATAAAAAAAATTATTCTAAGTATATTGCCAACATATCAGGATGTCATTGCTTACTGCAAAGCATTACCTCCATTACATGGAGAATTGAACAATGACATGTCTAGCTCTATTTAGGAGACATTTCAGCACTGATACGAAACTGCATTTATATAAAGCTCTTCAGGAGCCTGGGAATCCAGAAATCCATTTTATATCAGACAAGACTCTGCTTGATCTTTACAAAAACCAGTAATTGTACTTGTGATAGACATTGCTGTTAATTTAAAAGATCCAGACTGAGCTTCTGATATTTAAATGACAGGCAAAAATAACATGTGAGGCTTCTTTCTTTGAACAAACACTTCCTTTGAAAGTGCACACTGTACCACACACATTGTGATATATTTGCCTCTTACCTATTCTTGTATTTTGTTTTATTTTACTATAGATACAGTTCTGGAACATGCCCATGGACGACTAAGCTCAGTAATAGTATACTTCTAAATACCAATTTCTGCAATTTAACACATTTTTCATAATTTAAAGTAAGGATTTTCTTTAGCAAAGAATTATATATTCATCATTTTACAATCACCTTCTTGGCTGTATTGTAGTAAATAACTGTTCTACATTTCTCTATACTTCACTGCTTAGTTATGAATCACATTTTTTGGACTTGAAATCCGTGTGCTTTTTCAGCATAGTTCTCAAGGAATTCTCTCAGGATTGACTTCATATGCTACATCGTGTGCCTTAAAATACTTATAAAGCTTTATTCTTATGCAGACTATATAATCTTTAGCTAAAGTAAGGAGAGAATTTAAATTCTGATTTTAATCTCTATGAAATTTTAACTTATGTAGACTGCAAAAAAATTGGATGTTTAATTTAAAGAGGCACTATTCATTGTGCAACCAGTAGATTAGCACAGTTAAGGTTCCCATGGGCGTACAGAGGTGATTGGGGCTTATACCTGGGTTCTGCTTTGTCTGTGCCTTTTTAGATGGCTAGGAAGAGCCTAAGTATCTTGGAGATGACTGTCCCTCTGGTGGCAATTGCTAACATGGTGCTTGCAAACAAGGAGGAGGCAGGACTGAGAAAGACCTGCCCTGATGTAGGTGGTGGGTTGAGGCTTTCTCAGCTGTTATTTACAGATACTTTGTCATCCTCTTAAATGGTTTTCACTCCTTTTTTTCAAAGCACTTGCCAGAAAAAGTGAAATGTGTTGAAAGCTTCTTTCCCACACTAATTTTATCAAGGTAAGTCTGGAGACATGCAGGCAGCAAGCACTCAGTGCCTGTCATTCTTTCATTTTAGCTGTGGCTGCAGAGGCTGGCATGGAGTCAGGTAATGTGAAGAAATGTCAGCCTCCTCAAATACAGGGCTGGCACTGACTGGGGTGTTTCCCAGCCATCAGAAAATACCCAGTTCTGGGTCTGTCCCTATAAAGAAAATGAACTGTCAGTTCTCTGGAGCTGACAGGATTCCTGTTTGGGTATGGACTAGGATAAACACTGGAAGCTGAAAAAACTATTAACTGCCGAAGCCTTTCACTTCAAAGCTCAAGTTAAGTTTTCCTTGGCCCTCGAGGAGCCAAGGACATCCCCAAATGACACAAGACACCACCTTCCTGGCCAGCAATGAAAGGCAATCCTTCCTGCTAGCATTTCTTCTTCTTCTCAGAAAACTGCTGAGGTAGGCCAGCTCCTAAAGAAGGTGTAAAGAGTATTTCCTAAGCAGTCAATGGGAAAAGTCCATACCCTCCAAGCAGGAAGGAAACAGCTAATCCAGGCTGCCTCTTCCAAACCCAAAAATCTGCTTTGTATTTCTTCAAGAGATGCTCTGAATATGTGGGATGATGTCTGGTGATTTGTATTACTGAAGACTTTAAAATGCAATAGTGCTTCCTTAAATTAAAGCGTGACCGCCATCAAGATGGGCCAAAGTTGATTCATTCTGTGTCTACAGCTGCTTATTTTATTTCTATGTCATTTTGTTTATTACTTCCTCTACTGCTTTGTGAACACGATAGTTAGGTCCCGAACTGTAGCGACTGACCTTACTTCCAGAGTCCTTGGGTCCACATTCACCTTTATCGTACCACCATTTGTTTTTCAGCTTGTCTAAGACGCCTGCCTCACTGAGTTTCAAAACGGCAAGGTTTACAGGAGTTCTTCACGTGGAAAATAACATAAATAACATTATATATGTTATTTTATGTTATTCAAGTAAAACTACATAGAATCGCATTGCAAAGTGACAGAGCAGAGGCCACAGTGGGTGCTATGTCATGTACTGTTGGCCCAGGTTTAGAGACAGACATAAGACCGGGACCTGCTCCATCGCTTTAGGTAACAGGCACATACTGCTGGGGAAGATTTGTAAATAAATAGTATGCAATTACTGTGAACCCAAAACTATTGGCTTACACACATTAACAACAAACCCTTCAGAGATATTTGTAAGACAACTGCATATGCGACTTAAGAAACGTTAATTTGTGTTTCTTGCTTTCAATCTATTTTTAGTTTGGATGCATACAAACTAATAATATGATTTGGCCATAGGTATTTCATTTACTGCCCTCAAAATTATCCTGGCAAGAAAAGAAGATGCTTCCTGCAGTGTGCTGCCCATAAACATTTGGCACAGGCCTGTAATAGGAGGTCTGCACGCAAATAACTTGGGGGGAGAGCTGCAAAGATCCCCTTATCCTCGCCTAAGAAGGACAGCGAGTCTTCCATTTTAATTTCCCATTTCAACATTATTTTAAAATTCAAAGTTTTTCCTTAAATCTCACATTTTCATGTCAATATTTCAAGGGTCCCAGGCTGATGATAAATTTCTATATGGAATAGATATTTTTACTGGTGGTATTTGCTGTGGGTGATGTAACAGAGTTTAATATTGAAATGAAACCTAATCCATAGCCTCAGAATCATGAAATGCTATAGGTTTACAGTGAAGTTGCTTAAACTTATAATAATCTCTGAATCCCTGAATAATCTCAGGGTACTGTGGTAATGCCCCACTTCATCCAGATCTATCACTATATGTTTTAAAAATGTATTAAATTATTAACAGACTTATTTTATGTACTTTTCACTTCAAATTGTTGGCCAATTCTTAATGGAATTATGTGGTAGGCATATGGATATCTATTTATGTGCAGGTGTGCATGCAGATACAATATATATCAGAGAAGCAGGGAAATAAACAGAAATGACATGTGATAGATAGCCTTCTGGTGATGTTAAATGATATGATCCTGTCTATGCCAGCAGATTTCTATGGGAAAATTTATCTCCCATATTATGCCGTAATTCATTCCTTACTTAAACGTTAACTTACGGATTCAAGGCTTAATTAATAAATAACCAGTGCAAACATTAATTAGTCTAGTGTAACTGAACCTACTAAAATAGTTTGCATTTAAGAGGCAAGGGGCTTATTGCACTCTATAACTGGCTTAACTGGAAATTCCCAAATGCTTATGTATTAATATATTTGTGCAGGTTTGTATATAGCTATTTAATACACAAGTAACAGCTTCTGAGCCTTGTATGCTATTCTTAACTCTAGGGACCCTGCCTCTCCATACATTCTAATTACTCTTTCTATATGTACCTAAAATGGGGGAATTCACCTCATCTCAATATTTGCACCCCTAAATTATGCCCCAAGCTTCATCTGTCTGTCCAGACCTCCCTGCAGTTAATGGGAAAAGGTAGGTACCTGCAAGTGGTGTGGGCATTGATACCAATATTAACAAAGGATGATGTTGAGATGCCTGTCTCTTCATTTATTGCTGAGGAAGCCTTGGTGCCTTGGAGAAATTTTTGACAGCCACAGTTGGGTGAGAGGATTTCCCAGGAACTCTCAAGTAATTACTCTAACTAAAGGAAAACCTTCATCCACTTTCCAAGTCCCACACATTTAATTCATATGCAATACTCTACTTCTAGAAACAAAAATGCCCATTTTTTTGCTCTTTTCCAGTATTCAAACTTAAATTTTGCCTTAAGGCTTCTGGCAGCAGGCTGTGCAGGTTGACAGTGGAACATGAGAGTCCCACAGCTGTGAAATGAGTGGGCTTGGGGTGCTGGCAAGTTGCGTGTCAACATGATCCTCTGCTGGCTTCTAGTACAAGCACAAAATAATTAATATTATTTGAATAGCCATCATCTGTAACATGTAATGCTCTGTCACTGAGCCACATTCCCATGCTCCTAAATTCTGTCAGGGGAACAGGGCTGGTTATGACAAAGGTAAGGAGACATATAGGTACTGTTCTCCACTGGAAAATCAGAAGCCTATGGAGTTGTTGCACATTAAACGGATCAAACTGATAACTAGGAATAGATATGAACTATCAAGGCCACCAGCAAGGTAGGAAGAAGTTAGAAAGCAGATGCCTCCATGTCCTATTCTGCTTTTTTTTCTTTTCCCCAGGACTAACACTTTAGGCATTTAAAAGCTGAAACAGGCTGGGGATTTTTTCTTTTTTCCAACTGTAGTTCATTTAATGTCATCCTTTCTGCATTGTCTCTGCAAGGAAGCTCTCAGGATTTCCTTTGGGAAAAACAATCAATTTCACACTTTAAATTGCCATGTTGTCCTCAGTTTCTAAGCGACCTCAATGGCAATGATCAGCAGAGGAAGTTTCCATTTTCACTGGGATGCAGCAGTGATGTGACTGATGCCAGGCCCTTGTTTCTCCTTTCCATGAATTTTGGTGGAAAACTTTCTGAATGCAGGCCCTGCTGAAGCTCAAGAAAGCCTGCCCTTGGCCCCTCTCCTCCTTGCCTGCCTGAACAAGGCTCTGTGACATTTCCTTCATATCTGCCCTCAGACTGTCACAGCTGTGATGAGGGAAAAGCATTCTAAGAAAAAAACCTTAAAATTATATATTACAATATTTTAAAATATTTTACACCTTCAAAACAGGATTTCTGTCCTAATTTAAATCAGTCATCTGAGATGGGAAATGTGCATGGTCCAATATAAGAAGCGCAGACTAAGGGGCTGCAGAGTGGAAAAGGAAGATGTTTTGATTATATTTTTCAGAGTCACAGCATATATGCACCTCTTTGCAATCACAGTAATTAATTGCAGGTGTTGTGATTTTTAATGTATTTTAGGTTTTTATTTTGTTTCTTTGTTTCATTTTCAGTAGGAGATTTTCAACAGGGAGATGCATGTCCAGATCACCTTGGCTCGTGGACCAAGTCACTTATTTTGACCATGTCAGTCACAAACTCAGAGACTACAATTTCTTACTAGATTGCTTGCACAATCAGTTGGTGAATAGTCCCACTGATATTAAAGGGGATAGAAACAAAAAAAAATTGGTATGGTTTGCTGTATGTGAACAAGAGGAATGTACTGAAGTCACATAAAGGGGATAAATTCAGCATTTATAATTAAATCTCCCATTAAATTCAGTATTGTATTCTTATTATGGCAGTGGAAAGTGACTATAGATTTGGGTCTTGTTCAATTGCTTAGTGATTCCTGAATTACTAATGTTGGGCTAAGTCTTCAAATAGAGTACAGTGGCACAGTTTGTGAAAATCAAGTCTAGTTTTTTCCAATGTACAGCTGCTGAGAATCTCTGTTGTTGTATATAAAGAGAATCCAGCTACCTCAAGTTCATGTAAAGATAATATGTGAGAAATAATAATTAAAATTACCCTTTATCTATGGAGAAGAAATTGCCCCACATAGCAATAGAGGAAAACTGCTGTGTGACAACACAGGAAACTCTGCTCTGCACCCATGTGCCAAAGTCAGTGTTGGCACAGCCTGACCTGGGCACAGGGACACTGGTTTTCTAACTTCTCATCATGTTCTCAGCCCTTCTACCTCCTCTCTTGGCTTCTTACTCATTTCCTCCTATCCTGTCATCAATCACTTGCTGTTGAAAGGGCCGTTTTTCAAGAGCCTCAGGCTGGATCTTGAGCCAGCAACATCAGCAAAATCAGGGTGCTTTAAAATGGTATTAATGAAGTTCTGAGCTAGCTGTGTTCAGGACAACAAATGGCCAATTATAACATTTAAATCACAATACTAAGTGATTCTGAAACAAATATAGAATTCTGAGAGACAAGGATTTTAAAAAATGCAATCATGGATATATTTTAGGAGCATTTTCATTAGCCACTCATGGCTGAGCCATTAAGTGTAAGGTCAGACTTACAGCTGACTGAAAAAAACATGGGCCACCGTGTTCTCCTGCAGGCTGCCAGCGGAGACTGGGAAGAATCTCCATCAGCACAGCTTCTGTCCACTCACATTTTATACAAACAATGGAGCAAAGTGGCAGAAACTGTGTTTCAGTACCTTCCTGTGCACCACATGAGATGATGGCATACAGTTAGGATCTGAGGTAATACTTTCAAAAACACTCCAATGACTTGAGGAACTCACTTTTATCTTCAATCATGAACCAATTAATCAGATCACTAAACCACAGGTGGCTCACACAGGGCAGCTTTCTGAACTGCCTTTCTGAATTTTGGAAGATTGTCCCTTAAAGGGAACAATAAATGGGGAGGCTAGAGGTGACCTTTTAACAGCAGAGAATGGAGGTAGGAGACATTCTGATTTACAGAGCAATACAGACCTGTGGAGAACAGCTGAACTCTCTGGAAGCTCCCTCATTTCTGTGGTCCTCTGTGCTATCATGAAGGGATATTGTGGGTCTACACATTCATATTCTGAATAATGAATCTCAAATAGTAACAGCACAGTTATCAGTTTAGCTTCAGGTGCTGTATTTCTTTCAAGAGAAGAGGAGTTTCGTATTCTCATTCATGAGGTGACAAAGCCCTGCAATTTAAACTGGAGCTGCTAAAAAAAGCTTCTTTTTAAATTTGTACAATAAAAGAAGTATTCTTAACCTTCTTAAGAAGGTAAGAACTTAGTTCAGGACTTGTTGGCAGTTATCAGGTTTACTAAGGTAATGCATAGTGTCCTGGTTATTCCAGTAATGATAATTTGCTAGCAGAAAAGAAATCAAATACATAGAGTTTCATTACTTCAGTAGAAAGGGTTTTGACTTCAATTGATCAAGAGTGTTTCTGAGCAAGGAAATGAATTGTACAGATGATAAATGGCTAAGTTACCCTTTGGGGAATCAGCCTGGCTGTAGTTTATCACCCAGGATCAGATGCAGCTGCAATGCAGACTTTGAGAAGCGTGGGATGCCTGCTCACCTGCATGATGTGATGTGCTTGGTTCCACCAAATGTGGGCAGTGTGGGCACATGACAGACCTGGAGCTTCCCAGGACCACTGGTACTGCCTACTCACCCAGCTGTGCCTGGGAAAAACTGTGGCAAGAAACAAGCCCAATGCCAGATAAACGCTCATGGCAGGCTGTGTATAGTCCCAGAACCAGGGGTTGAGCTCCATCATGTTCTCCATCCTTTGCTAACACTGTCCTGCCCACCACACTGCATCTGTGTCACCTACTGCTTATTTCCACTGGCAATGTGTTCCTTCCTTCCTCCTGCATTCACAGCTCCTCTGTTTCTCCATGAACCACACTCTTTGCCCTTCTTTCCTACTTTTCCCCCCCAACTCCTTTTTCTGTCACTTTCTACCACACCAAACTTGCTCCTTCAGCACTTCCAGACATTTCCCTGGTGAAGCCCTGTGTGTCCCTCCACCATGAGCTGCTCCCTTTTCCCTGCTTCATGACTCCCAGCACCTGTGGCTGGTAATTAGGGAAAGTAAGTTAAAAAACATCCTTAGTTTTCTATCTAACTTTCATCTCACTTTGCAACTACTGCAGGTTTATGAGGAGGATATTCTAAGAAAATTTAAGTATTTTATTGATTTTATCCTCTGCCTGTGATATTAAAACATAATAAATAAATACTCCTCCCCCAGTAATGCAAAAGCTCAGGCTTGAGTAGAGGTAAGTTCTACTGGGTCTAATATATCTGAACATTTTGGAAGAGAAAATAGAGACCATTTTTGAAACTGTGACTGCTGGCAAGCAGAGCGGTGTGGGGAAAAATAGGTAGAGCAGCAGGATTGCAGGCAAAGTGAAGAGGATTAGGAGACCAGTTCTGGGTGAGTGCAGAACAGCCCAAGGGATGGTCCCTGAGGCCAGGACACAGCACAAAAGAGCAAAAGGACTAAAGAGGGAGAGAAAATAGTAAGAAAAAATATATGTAGGCAACTGTAAAGAAAGCTACATAAGCTGTGTATGACAAATCAGTCAAATTTAATCATCTGTATCTGACTAGCTCTGTGCCTGCACAACTACCTGTGAAGCATTCTCTAATATATTGTTCACACACAAGCACATAAATAAATATTATTACATGCTGCCTGGAACAGAAGGAGTATATTTAATACCTCGATTTTCCCCCACTTCACTGTCTTCCACATTTTTGCTTCTTTTCAGCACCAGGCAGTTTCTCAAACAAAGCTGTGAGGCAGCAAGGAAGAACTGGTACTGGCCATATGGAAGACAGGGGAATGCAGTAAGAATATGAAGCTGTTAGCACCTCAGCCTAGCATGCAGCCTAAAATTCCTGTCTGATAAATTCTGGCAAATTATGCCTAGGGAACCACCATGGATTTCAGTTTGCTGGAAAGATATCAGAAAATGTCAGGATGAAGATATTTGATCTGAAATTTGTCTTCCTGTTTTGAATACTTGTGAAAACTGTAGTTTGTACCAGTATTGTTTGTGTCAACAATGGATCCCTGAGCCTGGACCATACATTAAATTACCCTTCAGAGATAGTCACACTGATTTTTTTTCCCCTTTTCCTCTAATGTCACTGAAAAATATTTTTAGTAGTACCATATAATAGGAAAAAAGTCTTAGCTGGTGAGCAGGCTTCAGAAGGTATTTAACAAGCTTGGAAAAGGCTCACCATAATTTCAGAAGATGCATGTTTCTGAAAACTGGTGACGGATCTCACCCCAGAGACCATTTATGAGTTTCCCTTGGGGTGCTTAAACAAATGCAAATATTTTTGCTTTGACAGTAATTGCATACACCTCGGTTTCAGCTGCAGAACCAGCAGTGCTGTGCTACTGGTGAAGCTGTTTGGTGGCAGGTGAGACCCCAGCAGATGCACCAATTACTTCACATACTGTTTACCCGCTTTTGGTGACATTGAGGCTAACCTTGGAGTCACCTCCCCCGCTGCCACATTCTCCTTTGTCGTACCACCATTTGTTTTTCAATTTGTCCAAGAGGCCTTGTTCATTCAGTTTTAAAACTGCGAGGTTAACAGCATTTCTTGAAACGATAAAACATATTTTGTAAGAAACTGCACAGCTGTTAAGATGTTAGAAGGAATGAGGACTTAAGCTGTTTATAAGCTTGATCCACACACTAAATAAACCTCTCATTTCCATATTTCAAAGCCCTTGGCAGCACAAATAATTGTGGTTACTTCCAAATGTGAAAAATGTGTTTCCAGTTCTAGAAACGATTTTCAGAACAGCTTGGATTTTAATGCAAAAATTCTATCAACCAACCCAAACTATTTTTGCAAAATGATGATAAAACTCTGTCTGGAATTAAAAATGATTTACACAGATTTATTTGAATCTATATTTAAAGTGTGGGCCCAGGCTGTTTTTTCAAGCAGATGAGAAAATATATCCCCATGTACTAAAGAGGCAAGATCTAGACTGCCTGTGCTAGATGCTGCCAGTCGCAGTGTCACTGCAGTTCTGACATGTAGCACTTCTGACTGATCCTGCATGAGCTAAGGATTAGGGCTCCAGGAACAGGCTGTGGGAGGAAGGGGACTAACAGCTCACACACTGACAAAGATGCTGTCCAAGCCAGTCAATAGAAAGCACTGTACAAAAGTGCTCAGAGGCCTGTCTGTCTGTCTGAAGCCCTGCTGCTGGCACATCTGTGTGTATGGGATGCAGGCTCTAGGGTCCTGCTCCCTTTGCACATTAGAGGCTTGGCTGAAAGGCAGCACATGGGGTCTACCTTAGTGCCATGACTCTAGGGACTGCCCTGCTCTTCTGGGAGAGCACCCTGTGTCCCAGCCCAAAGAGCACCTGAGGAATGAGAAGGAAGGTGGTGATGAAGGGTGTCTATGCTAGGGAAACGTCGCCAAACTGAAGTTCAAGCACTGCTGGAAGAGGAAAGCCAGCCAGTTAGTTAAGTGCTGAGAGACAAGAAGGTTTTTTGGACATCCTGAGGACCCAAGATACAAAGAGATTTTTTGGACATCCTGAGAACTTTTCTCTGGAGAGTTTACACATGTTATGCTACCACTGGATGAAAAAAAAAATCCTGCTTTGCTAGCAACACAGTGGCATGGGCACAACAGACTGAAAGGGGTTCTGTGAGCCTGGTGTCCTCCATATCATGTTTAAATGCTCTTTTTTTCAGATGAGAGAGACTTTGGATCTGTGCAGGCAGAGGGGCACTGCCAACATGAAGGTTAAAGCACAGAACCACTGCTTCTGTAGGAATTCAAGGCTGCTGGAATTGTACTGGAATTCAGCCACGAACTAGGACACAGCTGGTCCTAGGATGCAGTTTCTTCTGTGTCAGAGGTGCCCCTTTAGGTGTCCAGAGCATCAGGACTGGATGGCAGCAGTGTGACAGTATAGACCACCATACAAACCTGAATGTAAGGTGTTTGGATTTATGATAGTGACTATAGCCACTATATAACATTTTAAAATCAGTTGATAACTAATCTGCCAAGGTATTTATGCAGTCTTCATGATCTCCAAAGGAAACTTTGCCCTTGTTTAAGTGTACAGCTTCCTATCTGTATTATTACTAAGACCCTAAAGAGTCACATACCCTAATGATACACAACTACATCAGTATCAGTAAAATTGCATATTCGTATTTTTATGTCCAGATGTTCCTAGTGCATCCATGCCTATGAGAAATGTACACTCTCTCTGACGGGTGTCTGCCCAGGCTATTGTGGGGCTCTGCAGAGGCACGTGGAGCAGTGGCACAGTTCATCTCCAAAGTATTTGAGAGGTGTCAGTAGCTTACCTACTGCTCTTTGGGGATGATATGGGGTTGAGAAAGATGGAGTTTCTCTCTCTGAATTTGTTTAATGCTCTCAAGATCTGTCTGTCAGGACTGAGTGGGATATGACAAGAACTATGACTGTCAATAACATTCTCACTTCAACAACGAGAGGATGCAACACCTTCAAAGCACTCAGAGAAGGGCCAGGAAGTGATCCTTTGGCAGCAGAGTTCTATCAAATCATACGGCACTAGAAGACACTGGGTTTGTGATTCAGCCTCTCTAGAGGTGGCTGATCTCTCATCTCTGGGGGTCCTTTCTGGTCTTGGAATGTAAATTTTTTCTCTTATTAAGAGAGGTATCTTCCTGGCAGCCAGGTTCAGATAATGGTACTTCATAGCTCATGGAGAGCCCTTTACTACTCTGGCCCATCTGTGGGACAAATGTCAGCTTCAGGGCAAACTTTTACTGTCTTCTGGTAACAGCTTTTCATAAAGCTCCTCCTGGATGAAAGACAGGTCCTTGCTGGCTGGTCATGAAGTTTGGAAACTACTTGTGTGTAGATCTGATGTTCCTTAACTTCGCTGCAGTTAGACTTACATGAGATTTTCAACAGAGATAAAGGAATTGCTTGTCTGTCCCTGAAAGTGAAAGTGAGAACTGCAGACTGTAGTGGGAGTGATAACAGACTGCTCTTGGTGGATAAATCTTTAAGGGAAATTTAGCAGCCAGGCTGACAAATGCAATTTTGTGTAAGTGCTGTAATTATGGCTCACACTCCAGAGGGAGAAAAGCAATTGCAAAATTGGAATGAAATTGTTCATTTGTCCCTTTTGTTCTTGGAAGCAATTGCTTTTGAATCAGTCATATTTACTACAGACTTTCCATACTCAGCTTTCATTACAAAGCCTGTGCTTTCAGTCTGTTTGCCCCTTCAGAAATGTAACTGTGTGGCCAGCCTTGCCACTTAACAGAGAGATTTCCAGTACACTAAATATAAATGTTACCTTTTTAAGGACATGGGGACTGGGCCATACATGAAAAATGATCCTGGAAACACATTTCTTTGATGCTGAACAACATTATTTATTCTGAAAATTGCTTAGATATATATCTGGAGCTTTCTGTCTACAAAGTCAATGTCAAAACTCCTTCTCGCTTCAACAGGATCCAAACCAAGGTCTAATTTAATGTTGCTATGTTGAATTGTCACAGTGGGCAGCAATAACACGAGCAGCTGCTTTGACAGTTCTACAGATGCAGGCAGGAGTGATCACTCCCATGAAAAATGAAATGTATCTCAAGGAATATCACTAACTCTCAATTCAACAAGCCACTTAATCTCGGTCTGATTTTAAAGCAGATGGGAAGCCCTATCAATCTGTCTATCTGAAAAAATCATCTTCAAACTATTTCCTCTGAGCTGTAGTCTCTCAAGTGTGAACATTAAAGCTCACCAGATTAGACAAAGTCCTTATGCTAATGTTCTTAGAAAGGGTTTTTCTTTTCAATCTTTATCTTATTTTGGGTGAAGATGTTAGTTGATAATTTACAACTTCTTTTTCAAGTTAGTCTACTTACACCTTTCACTTGGATTCCAAGTGAATTGAATTAAAAGCAACTAGGTGATGTCTTTGACAACTAACATAAGCTTTCATGTTTAATTTTCATGTTGAAGGGAAAGAGCTTTCTCACTTGCCAAATGTTTAAATTTATCTTTCAAAGCATTAAAGATTATCAAGGAAAATTTTCCCACAATCATTTAGAGAAGCTGCAGCTGGTTGATAGTAATACTAGAGTAATAAATAAATGAATGAAACCCATTCATGAGAGGGTTATTTAGCTGGGTTATTAGCCATATCCATAGACAGTTTCACAGCACAATAGAGAAATGAAAATAAAACGGATGAAGAAGTAAATGTGGATTTAAGCTGCAATTATCACTCTGAAATTAAACTGTATTGTTTATAAATGTTACACATTATTGTCCTCATCATGTCTAGTAGGCCATGTAAAACCAGGTTAGTTTCACACTGCTTTCTCTGTTGCTTTGTTATCCAGGTGCACCTCAACATGTGGAAATAAATAATTTCCCTCTGGTCAGCAAAACACAGAGAACCTTTGCTCAACTCTGCTGTACCTCCCAGGTAGGTTATAACTGAGAGCCTAAAACGTGCAATGGTGACTGCATTGAAAATTATACACCCAGACCTCAGAGCCAGGCTGGATCACCCACACTCATCCTAGACAGTGCTTTGTTCTGCCACAGAGGAAGGCATTTGGAAATCTGAGTCTCCATGGTAGAAATTTTTCTTTCAACTTAAAAAGTAGGACTGTATCCGCAATAGCACACTTAGTTCAAACTCCCATTAAAAATAGTGTATTCCTCAATAAAGGAACTGGCATCTTTACAAGAGTCAGGGTTTAAGAGTAGAAAGCAGACAAGGCCTTTAATATTTGACTCTTAATCCTGGGTGTCACTGCACAGTCCTGCCTCTTCCATTACTCTGAAGAAAACAGAGTCTTCGCATGCAGTAGTCAAGCCAGATCAGACAAACTGCAGCCCTCACTTCACAAGTACTTGGGTGCATGGACAGTGATTTCAATGCATCTATCACAGGTATTTTAAACGAGTCTTTAGAATTACAGTATGAAAAATGTGATGAGAATGAAATAACTTGCACTCATTTAAAATCACTGTCCATCCCCTTATAAATAAACAGCAGTGAGAAGTTTAATACATTAATAAGTATCCCTTCTTTTTTTCAGAAGAGCTCATCTGTGCTGTAGATACACCTTTCACAGTTATCAAAAGATGAAATTACACAGAGAGATGACAAGGGGACTATCCAGTCCCTTGCAAAATAAGCTCAGTGATTTCACACAGATACCTCATTTGTTACCCAAAAGAATTGCAGCAGGGTGTTTGCCCAAAGCCCAGGGAAGCCAGCAGAGAGGTTTGCTTTGACTTCCAGGGAGTCTGGATCACATCAGTGGTTAGCAGTTGACCCATCTGTTGCACTTCAGTCTGTAAGAAGCAGTGAGGGAGGCATGCAACAAATGACCCAAACAGCATGGTGCACCACACTGTGGTACCCAGCTCGTGTACATGCTCAACCACAGGAGGGGCATTTCCACAGCTGATAAAGACACACAATGGTTCCTGCACCACAAGGGAATGAGATAGAGGTCCAGGCTAGGGACCACCACAGCCAACATCACAAGCACTGCTGGAAATCTGAGACAGTCATAGCAGTACATCATGAAAAGGAACACAAAATTTTGCCTATTGCAACACTTTCAACATCAATTTCAGCACAGGAACTCATCACCCCTTAGAAAACAGGAACTAAAACATGAAATGCATTCTGCTCAGTAAGATCAACTAATGCCCAGAGCTTGAATACACACAACACATAAAAAAGGCTCTCTCCAGCCTAGTTAGGCTGAATATCTATCCAGATGTATGTACACTTGTACACAAATATGTATACTCTCAGCCACAGCTGCCTTTCATTTAAGTAATTCAGTTCCCAAAATATCTGGATGCACCATGGTTCACAGGATGGGTAGAAAGCACCACCCATCTGCACCATTCAGCATCATTCCCAAATGCAATTCCAAGGACT
Organism: Zonotrichia leucophrys gambelii; assembly: GCF_028769735.1. Classification (NCBI taxonomy): domain Eukaryota; kingdom Metazoa; phylum Chordata; class Aves; order Passeriformes; family Passerellidae; genus Zonotrichia; species Zonotrichia leucophrys. The sequence continues at coordinate 75,057,439 of NC_088169.1, forward strand.
CAGCCTTGGCCTGGTTCATGGAGACTGCCTCCATGAAGTACAGTCTCAGAATATCCACTTTTGAATACTAAATACTGAATACTGGCATAAAGGCACAGACAGGTACCCAAGCACTCATTACAACCAAGGCAGGATCTCTGCTGTAGGCATTTAATAACAATATTTTAGCAGCCAGTAGAGCTTTGCCAGGAAAACTTAAATGTCTCAGCTATTTAAACAGCTTTGACATTTTCCTGAATCCCTTTCCTGCACTTAGTCTCATAAATCCTGTGTAACTGGCGTGTTAGATAGCAAAAATACTTCCCTGCATCCTGGGCAGATCCTTAGCACAGTTCTGCAGTTATCATCACAGGCGGCGGCACTATTGTTTCACTGCCAGAGCTCGGGATGTTGTTCACTTGCAATAATGAATAACAAGATGTGCAAAAATAACGTGACTCACTAATGAGACCCTACATACACGAAAAGAGTCTTGTTTAAATTGCAGCCATACTGTACAGCCCATTGTCCCAGAAAGGCTGGGGCCACCGCTGCAGCTGAGGAGTCAAAAACACAGCAAAAGCAACCCTCCAAAAGGCTTTTCACAAATCATTCCCACAAGGGATTTCAAAGTCTCAGAAACACTCAGTCACTTAGAAGTCACATGGTGCAGAGAGATGGCATCTCTGGTTAGCCTTAGGCTGTCTGAACATATAACAAAGTTCAACAAGGAATACTGAATGTTATACGAACAAAGTTCCATATGTGAGGTATGGACCAACTGGCAAAGTACAGAGGCTTCCTTTCTACTACGATAAAATATATGACCACAGTGTCCTATAATTGTTGCTCATATACTACTATATAACTGCTGCCTGTAAAGAAGGAGGTAACAGCAAACATGGGAAGTAAAACCACAGATGCACACAGTGGTGCATCACCACTGAAGGAAAAGCTTTCCTGGGACTGCAGTATCACAGCCAGTGCTGGCAAGTGATGATGTGTCCCAAGCAACCCCAAGCTCATTTTCTTCCTTGCACTGTGGATGTCCTTCCCTGCAGCTACCCTGCAGCTGGTGCAGCCATCATGCAGAGTGGCCCTTGGGCACTCCTGGAGGCTCACCCTCCCACAGGACAAGGCAGAGAGGGTGCTCGGTGAAGCCAAGTCAGTGCCCTTATTTCAGTGATGTGAATTCAGTTATTCTCTCGTGATCTAATCTGTTTCCAGCCCAGGTGGCTTGGGAAGAGGAGGCCACAGCTGCCAGGAGCCTCTCCTCACCCCCAGCCTAGCGCTTCCTGCATGCAGCTGAGGATCTGTCTTAAAAGTGCTTAGCAAAACACAAGTGGGTGCATTTTTACAGCTTGTGTATATCATCCATTCAAATAATTTTTAACAGGAAAAATTAAAATGCAACCTTACCAAGCAAAAAATTAAGACCTGCACATCTTTTGAGCTGTTTATTTTATCCCTGTTTTGAAAAGAACTGATGGCAGATTGTAACACGACACAAATGCAGTGTGGTTTAAGGGTGTTTGACAATTCATCAAGAGAAATTAAGTGCAAAGCTGCATGGCACTGCTGAATATGTTTAATAAATTAGGAATGAAACAAGCACTCTGTTAATGAGGAAGATGTAGCCAAAGCTTACATCACTGTGTACTCAGAAGGCTTGAAAGATCAATAATATAAATATTAAAAAGAAGAGCTAATGCCTGAACATTTTTACAAGAAAAATGATCTAAACTTTAAAGACAAAAGACCTGCCTGCTTTGAAAGCATGTCCTCTTAAACCCATTTAAGACCTTACAGGGGAAATATTTTTACTGGGATTTATAAAGGTTTGCATGCTGTCACATTACTTGTATGAAAAAACCTGTATTCAAATACTGAATCACAGGAGTCAACAAAACATTTTCACATGTTAGTTAACACAAAATAGAGTCCTTGGCACTTGCTGTCACAACTTGGCCAGCATTTATATTAAATAAAGAACTGCTAGTATTATTGTTGTGAGTCTTCATAATATACTAGCTCTTCTCCAGTGGGTCTCTCAGGCTTTTCTGCTAAGCTTCTCCATTTTTATATTCATGCTGATCAAAGAAAGGACGTGATCAGCCATCTCAGCAGAATGCTCAGGTCCAGCTCAGGACCTACCAGAACAGTGAATGCGTCCTGAATTCCATCTTGCAAAATTCACATACCCCTGCCCTGAAGAACTGACTGGACTGTAAAAAGCCAAAGTGTTGCAAGAAAGCTCTAGGCAGGTTCTGTGCTGCATTAGAAGCTGAAGCCTTTTAAAAACATTATTTTAAAATCCCCAGTCCTAGTGCACTTAAAACACCTCTTAAAGAAAAATATATCAAAATATTAGTCAAACAATAAGAATAAAGTATTTTTTACAGGAATGTATGGTTATTCCTATCTATTTAGAGATGGGAAATTTACAGCAGTGCATAGATACTTTTCAATTGTCGCTAATTAAAATAAGTTTAGCACTCTTCATTTAGCCATCCAAATAAGATGGTTAATTTCCAGGGGCAGTGAGTATTTACCGCTTCTATGGATATCCTAAGTATAGTACATGTTTAGTTCCTCGAGCTGAGCTTTGTAAACAAATATGAGCCAAACTGACACCTTGAGGATCAGCAGGAGTTCCAATTAATGGGAGACCCACTGCTGCTAAAAATTGCCACAGCTACTTTGAATTCAAAGAGGTTCTGACAATTTACACCAGCTAGAGGTCTGATGACTGTAGTTTAAAATATTTATATAGATTGAAAGCTGTTTTGCAGCAAGATATTCCAATTACAGTATGCAAACACTTCTTGGCACAAGCAATCAAATATATATTTTGCCTGTGTAAAAACAACAGCAGTTGACCTGGGATTGCAACTCAGCTTGTTTCTCTGTTTTACACAAAGCTTTACAGTAAATAAAAAAACACATAAAATTGTCCCTAGAGAAACTTCATATTGGTTCAGTACACAGTCTTTAGCAGCAGCAGAAATGCTAGTTTCTCCCAACTCTGAACTATTTTAATTTTTGCTAACGACTACCTAATCCTGTTGTCATTGAGCAGTGCATTTTTTTTTAAAAGCACAATTTGTCTTGCTGGTTCCAGCATAAGCAGGATTATGTGAATAGGCTGCTGGACTCCAACACCTGCAAGTCAGAATACATGTTTTAAAGGTGTAGAATTATAGAGATATAGAATAGTTTGAGTTGGAAGGGACTTTAAAAATCATCTAGTTCCAACTCCCCTGCCACAGGCAGGGATACCTTCCACTAGACCAGGGTGCTCAAAGCCCCATCCAATCCAGCCTTGAACACTTCCAGGGATGGGGTATCCACAACAATGCTGGGTAACCTGTGCCAGTGTCTCACCACCCTCAAAAAATCCCTCACTTGTGTGACATTTTTCAAAAGTGTCTGAGCACCAGTGTAGCACTGACTCCATGCTGCAGAACCACTCTCAGGATAAGCTTAGCTCACTGCCAAGAACCTCAAAACTCTCTTTCACCTCAGAAACATTAGCAACCCTGAGCTAAAGGAAGTAAAAACCATTTATGGTTTTCACATAGTTGAAACTGTGGAAAGAATTTACAGTAGTATTTTAAAAATTGATATGTGTAAAGTGAGCATGTATAAGTGCATCCCTCTCCCCCACCAATACATAATGCTTTCACCTCTGGCATGGCTGGCAGAAAGCTTTTTGCTTTTTCTGCCTTAGGTGAAGCAGATATCAATTCATAGTTTGGTTGCAGCAAGATGTTTGGATACTGTTTCACCTGCCTCTCCAGTAACTCCTAAGTGCAGGGTCCCCCAGCTGAAAGAAAATGACGGTATTGGCACAGACAGGTCGGGGCTCCATGGCAGAGCACAGCATGTGGTTCAGGGCTCTGAACCACAGAAGCAGATATCAATTCATAGTTTGGTTGCAGCAAGATGTTTGGATACTGTTTCACCTGCCTCTCCAGTAACTCCTAAGTGCAGGGTCCCCCAGCTGAAAGAAAATGACGGTACTGGCACAGACAGGTCGGGGCTCCATGGCAGAGCACAGCATGTGGTTCAGGGCCAGGCACACGTTCCATCTGTGTTGGATAGGCACTGCTGAAAGCAGGGAGTAGCAGCTTGAGGTGAGGGTCACAGAAGTGAAGATCTATCATGCCTCATGCTGTCCTGCTCCTCTCCCACTTAGACTGCATTAGTGTAAGCCTCTTGCAATGACATTCTGTTTTGTTACCCAGGCGTATGTTCAGACTCCTTGTGTCTCTCCATCTCAAGAAAAAGCCAAATGCTGCACAATTGATCTTACTGTTTTGCAAATGGATGATTTAACAGGACTGAAAACATTATTCATGATTACTGATCTTGGCCAGAGGATTTAAATTTTCCTTTTTATAATATCTTAATAATATTTGTAAGGACTTTAAAATATATGTTTCCGAATGCCACAGAAGGACTATTTTCACCCAGAATGAGGCTAGGAAAACATATCTCTTTTGGATGCAATTCAGTGCTTATTGAATAGAAATATGGTGTGGTTCCTTGTAACTTAGAAAGCTGTTCCTTCTTTACATCCACCTCAATCCTTTTGATATCACTGATGGATTACCAGAGAGCTTATTAAGATCACTGACTCTGGCTACCTGATGCAGAGGAACATTTTACTACATCAAAATCTTCCAGAGCAAAGCAGGTGGCAGCTGTTGCAGCAGCTTCTAATTTTTCACTCCATTCAACATGTCCCAGCAGTGGCAGAAATACTGTACCTTTGACTGAGCATTTCACAGCTTTCCTCTGCAGGAAGACCCAGTCCTAGGTTGAATCACCTACCCAGAAGAAATGTCACTGTGACATCCAAAAGGAGTCAGAACTTATTGCTGAATCTCGCTACAAATCATGGAAGATTAAATATCCTGCTGGACTAACTGCAAATATTAGGTCTTCTGGTTTCTAACCAGCCCCATATCTCAATGCGCTATATAAATGTATGTTCTATTTAGTGGGTAGCAGGAGATAATAACAAACCCAAGATTTTAGTGCAGTATTGAGCATACCTGGTATTTTTGCAGATTTGGTTCAAATCTGGCAATATTTGAAAAGATTTCACTCTCAGAATTCTCCAATTTTTCATTACTGTAAGGGTAAATCTACCATTTATGAACACACAATAATGGCTGAGAGGAGCGACATCTGAAATGGTCTTTGCCTGTTTTCTACTCCTTATGATATGTTGATGTATTTTCCTTCTTGCAAGCATCAGGATCTCACAAGAGCACCTGATTAGTGTAAGATGTCTTTAAGACTCAGATATGGCAGAAAAACATCAGGAGTCACAGTGGAGTGACTTCTACAAGTAAAAGTGCTGAACTGAGCATCTCTGCATGCCTTTTCCATGAACTACCTTATCATCAGCTTATGATTCTCCATAAAAAGTGATAAAAATCCTCTATCCTAGCTAATATTTCTGAGATGTCCTCAGAGAAGAGTCTTACGAAAGAAGTTGCATTTAACCACTTTCAGGGTGACAGATACAGGTACCTGTGGCAAGAGCTACAGTGAAAGAAAGAAACCCAACTTCTGCCATCTTCCCAAAGCTGCATTGGGGAGAAAAAAAAAAAAAAAGGTACTAGTGCTGTTCCCAGGAATTAATGGAGTTGCCACATTCAGTTGAATTCATAAAAAGAAGCACGGCTAACAAGTCAAAGGAGGTGATTCTACCCCTCTACTCCACTCCTGTGACTACCTCCATCCAGCTCTAGGGACTCCAGCACAGGAAGGACAGGGACCTGTTAGAATGGGTTCAGAGGGGAGCCAAAAAATGATCGAAGCACAGAGCAGCCCTCCCATCAGAACTGGCTGAGAGAGTTGGCATTGTTCAGCTTGAAGAAAACTAGGCTCCAGGGAGACCTTATTAAGGCCTTTCAATACTTGAAGGGAGTTAATAAGAAAGATGGGAACAAAGCTTTTGAGTGGGCCTGCTAAAACAAAACAAGGAGCGGTGGTTTTCAGCTAAAGGAAGTCAGATTTAGACTAATAGAAGGTAGACTTAGACTACGTATAAGGAACAGATTTCTTAGAATAAGGATGGTAGAACATTGGACTAGGTTGTCCAGAGAGGTGTCTCATTCCTGGAAACATTCCAGATCAGGCTGGACTGAGCTCTGAGCAGTGCAGTAGGGTTGGACTAGATGACCCCTACGTGTTTCTTCACACCCAAACTATTCTGTGACTCTATGATTTTGTGGTTCTATTTATGTCTATATCTTTACTTTAGGAACAAGCCCATGCTCGTTCTGTTCCTAAAGTATCATTCCTAACTTTTTGCCTTGTCTGGTTAGACCTTTCAGCCACCTTAATGAGAATGAAGCATGATATGACTGCAAAGCCAATCAAATATATATCTGCAGTACTAAAAGGGCTGCAATACAAGCAAGCTCTTCAATAACTTTTTCCTAGTAAGAAAAGCTTACTCCACATGGGAAAGCTGTAGGGCAAAACTGCTGTTTGCTTCAGAGGGAATTCATCCACTGACATCAATGTCCATGAAGTTATTAATGAAACGTTGCCACTATGCCAAAAGCTATTGGCAGCACAGAAATCAGGATGGATTCTTGACTTTTATAGCCCCCAGAAACAGATCACTAATTCATGAGATTTGTACAGTTCATACAATTTTTGGCAGGTCTAAACTTAGACTGAGAAGAGGCATGAGGGATTTCTGTAACATTACATTCATGCTTCTTTGTGCCTCCATACAGAGTTTTTTCATAAAGGCAATAAATGGAAAGATTCCAGCTAAGACGCGTTTTCTTAAGCTTTAGTCCAATTATGGTGTAAGCACTTTGAAGTTCATTACTTTAATTAGAAGGAGAGACTGAAAGACAAAAACAGGGGAGCTATTTCCCAGGTGGGAACTGGAGCTGCAACTGCAATGCAAAGAATAAAGAACACTGCATAACTTGTGCCCTAGTGAAATGCTGGCTTGTGTTTTGCCTAATGGCAGATCAATACCATACAAATGAAGCAATTACAGTTGTGCCATATAAAGCCTTATTTGGTCAGCAGCCAAAATGGGGATTAGCTGGAAGAGTTCCTAGGACTTTCTGTCTGAATATTATTGCAGAAGTTAATGAGGAATATCTGATATGCTTAGACAAACATAATCAGTGCCAGCAACCAGATGAGATGGTTGGTCCAATAGCCAGTGCGCTGATAATTAAAATGCCCTGAAGCCAGCTGAACAGCAGCCCAAGATCAGGTGAAATGATCACAAGGGCAATCCAATCCCTCTGGCAACCAGCTATATGATGTCACCATCAATACATCCATGCACACAGCAGCAAACTCTCCACCTTCCTCCAGCATGGAAACAGATTCCACTTAAGCACAGAGCACCTTCACTTTTGCACAGTCCCTATACTGCCACTGGTGGTGGCGAAGGAAAGGCCACAGTTAGCTCAGTACAATGATTCTGCCATGACTTTACTATGTCCCACTCATTCTCATCCACTACACCACCTGGTCCAGTAGTGGAGGTGTCCCTGCCCATGGCAGGGGCTTGGAAAAGATGATCTTTAAGGTTCCTTCCAACCCAAACCACTCTCTGAAATGCAAATATAGCAGCTCTCAGACCAGCTGGACCAAGCACAATCACATTGATACGGAAACACCTGCTTGTAATGTTTCAAATACAAGCAGCCAGGCTACAGAGAAAACACAGTACTAAAAGTACTAACAGATCTCCACAGTGGATATGGAGATACAAATAATGTAATTACTGTTGTCCTGAACACATGTCCATGTGCCAATTTTAATTTAAAAAGCCATACAGAGTAGGGTCCAGTGGTGATGGATATTTCTGCCATTGCTTCCTAAATGGAACACAAAACATGTGGTCATAGACCACAAACTGTTTCAGAAACCATTTGCTGAAGTTACAATTTCCCAGTCATTTTCTTTCCTGGTCAGTTTCTTTGACCAAAGACAGTGAGAAATCTACCACCATGTTTATCCTGACACACACACCTCCATGGATTTGAAATAATCATAGAAACATATGGAGTGGGAATGGGCTTCAAATATCCACAGCACAATAAACACAATGCTATTAATCTTCAGTATTCCTCTGAGGCTGATGGGCAATTGTCATTACCCTCAATTTGCAAAGGAGAATCTCAAGTACAGATCTCCTTCAAGACTCCCAAGAAAACTGGGCAGGGTCATTAACTAAGCTCAGCAGTATGACATGACTTCAGGCAATCAAACTTCATTGCTTCTCAGAAATCTGTGTCTTTTCAGGCAACCATTCATGGAGAATTTATCCTTCTGCTTTCCCAGAGATGGATTAAGCCTAAACTTCTGTGTGTTTCCTCGATTCAGTCCTTAACCACAACATACTCCTAATTTTTCCTGACAAAAGTGGGAGACAGCCAACCTGAGTGACTTGACTCCCATAACAGAACCTTCCACATTTTGACCCACTCAGGAGTCCCAAAAATATCCACGCTGTCAATCACTCAGCAGCTAAATAAAGCTGCTTAAGAGGTTAACTGCTCCTTTTTCCCTGGCAAAGAAAAGGTACGAAGCACTGTCACTTACTTCACTGACTTCAAATTCTCTCACTCTATTTTGCTTTTCCAGCAAGAAAGTTTTGTTCAGATGGGAATGATCTGCTTGACATTTAATTCACAGAAATTGTAACTGAAGCCTAATGGTCATGAGAAGACCTTCTACAAAGTAGGAAAAATAAACATCACTTTCCATAAGCTACTACAACTTTCCAAATACTCCTGTAGCTCCAGGAGATTCAACGTGATGAAGATATCCTTATCATAGCCATAATTTTCGAAAAGGATCATTGTACAGTGCAGTCTGGAAAGTGCCTAAGGAGCTGTCTGGTCCAACCTCCTGCTCGTACAAGGGTTGGTCCTGAGGTCAGACCAAACTGCTCAGGGCTTCAACAAATCACATTTGTACACTTCCAAGGATGAGGCCTGCACAGCCTCTCTGAGCAGAGTGTCACTGTCAGACTGCCCTCAAGCAGTCAGGGAAAACAGTTCCCCCCTACATCCAGTCTGAACTTCTCCCCTTTCATTTTATGTTCGTGGTCAGCAACCTTCCTGCCCTACTCTGCTGTGAAGAGTCTGGCTCCATATCCTCGAAGACCCCCATGCAGACACTCTGGGCTGCCCCAAAACCATCTCTGCTCCAGTCTAAACAAGTCCAGCTCTCCCAGATTCTCCTCATCAGAGAAGGTCCAGATTCATATCCAGCTCCATCTTAATCATCTTCCATGAAACAGGTTAAATTTATTCATGTTTTTCTTAAGTGAGGAGGCCAAAACAAAAAAAGGATGTTGTGTTCTACATGCAGTCCTAATGTTTGCAATTATTTTATCTAATGCAACAGTATCTTCTCTTGTGGCCTACAAATTGGATGAACTAAAAGCACTCTAATTGGAAACTGCTTTGGATAATTGCCCACTATCTAAAAGAGATGCCAAAAATAGCAGCCTGCTTATTTAATTGTGACAGGAAAAAAATCCTAAATCCTCAAGAAACTGTGATGACTTTCTGTTCACTTTCAACTACACTTTCATTGACTGAGCTTGCATTATTTAAATTGAAAAGTCAAAACTAATTGTCAAGTGTTCATGTGGTTTTAAACCAAAAAAATATTATCAGCAGGTATAGAATATAATCAGAATAGTATCATATACTGATTAAAATCCGAGGAGCTGGATCTTAGTAAATGCAGAGCATTTGAATGTGGGTGAGTCCTCTAGCTTTGGATAGAAGGCATTTTCTTTGTATTTAAAACCAATGAAGAAAGGAGCATCCTTCTAAAACCTGTCTTGTCATATTTTGTGTTGCAAGCAATAAAAGGCTCCTGTGGAAACCTTAAAATTCAAAATTTTGGTTGAAAATGTAAAAATGTGAAGAATTGTCTAGTAATGTTTACATTAAGGCATGTGAAATATGGAAAACTTGGGTTTTCTATAATAAGCTGAGATTTTTCTGTAGGACATTACTAGATCTCACGAATTTTTCTGTTGGCTTAAGAGTTTTAAGATCCAAAATAGACCTAAATCACACAAACAGCATAGCATAAGATAGCATAAGATGTGTGAAAGCAGGTGCCTGCATCCATACCAAAGAATCCAAACATCTAATTCTGCATATAAAAGCCTCTTAAAGACATAGTTACAAATCCAGGGCACACTAAATGGAACCTTATCAGCAACAGATTGGAAAGAGCCTGATGTGTAATTATGTTCAGAGAAAGCTGTACATATTCTGGAGGTAACAGATGGGCTGCCAGATGTTGGGGCTGCTCTCACCTGCAGACCTCATTCATCCCCGCTGCTAGTAATGGAAGATCTGGAAGCTAGCAAGGGATCTGGATCTTCCTGCACAGAGATGCTATTCCTGAACAAGATGGGAGAAAAAAAAACAACTAAAAAAGTTATATTTTCTTTGCATGCTGGAGGCAGATTATTATTTTCATGTGTTCTTTGAGAGTAGAAAGAAGTACTTGAAGTGTAAAAACAAAATAGGTCTCTGCATCAGGTCAGGCTCAGATCCCTTTTATCCAGTTGACTTTTGGCTTTAAAAAACTGCAGGGAAAATTTTAGTCAAACTTTGACTACAGAAAACTGCCAATCCTGCCAAAAACTGTTAAAAGACAGTCACAACAAAAGAACACACAGCATTGCTTAGCATAATATGATTTGCTAAAAGATATAGGGAAATAGGAGCTAAATCCTTTTTCAGGCTTGATTTAAGCTTTCACTCAGTGACTTGTTTGGAATAGGAAGCAGAGGAAGGAAAGCAGAAAATGGCAGTAAGGCATCGAGTTATAGAAGCACAGAGACTTGAGCTAAGGATAACTAGAGATAGTTAAGAAAAAGAGCTCTAGTTTTCATTCTACCTCTTACCACACACAAAGCAGACCAGTTAAGAGGAAAAATTACTGATCAGCCACAAGTCACTATTTAATCAAACAATATTTTAAACTTGTACTGTTCAGTGAGATACACATATAGCCATTTGTATTTGGATCCTGAGCTCCTTGGGAGCATTCTGATGATGGGAAAGAGTTGCATTTTAGAGCTGCTGTGTCAAGACACACAGTAGCTTAAATTATACATTAAGACTTCTGAATCTTGTTTTGTGCTGTCAACACCTTTCTACCTTTCATGCTGGGATGTTCAGTCCATAATGCCTACTCTGTCACACACTGTGCCAGTCTGAGATTCTATTCTCAGTTCAAAGCAACCACAAGAAAGAAAACAAACTTTTCTCCCTACTTTTGGTTGGAGATCTCTCACAAGAATCAAGGCTGCACAAAGACTAAATAGCCATTTTATGTCTCGTGGAGTCCATCTTGTACTTACTGTCAATTGGAAGTGGGCAGTTTTGCAACTATCACACAGATTAATCACAAACTGTTTTTCAGGTGCTATTTGTACCCCAAATGTCATTTCCACGGAGAGGTATTGTTACAAGCTGCTGAGATGCCTTTCAGCAGCCTGCTCCTTTGCTTCAGTCTACCTACAATTTACCTGAACAATTATTATCTTAGTGGGATAGGCCTTTCAGTTGTTGGGAACTGTACCATCAACTTCAAAGGGCAGTTCCTGGGACTTGACACCTAAACGGCCAGAGAGTTGTAATAAAAAGAAAAGAGAGAAATAATAATGAGCAGCATTGTTAAAATATAAAGGGCTGCATCTTGCCCTCTGCTGAGATGCTTTACAAGGGATTGGGGAAATGGCAGAGAAAAGGGCAGGAGAAAATTATTTCTGAAGTGGCAAGAGGCAGCATTTATTTCTCAGGGGATCTATAGACTGGAAACAACCATAACCTTTTGTATCCCACTGGCATACAGTGGGGATTAATGCTTATCAAAGGTTTGTAAAAGTCCAGAAAATAAGTAGGATGTGTGCACAGCAATGGTATCAGTATTTTTGAGACATTATGGCCTTTGCTGATAGTCTGAGGTAAGTTCATTGGTTAGACTTGAATATAAGCCCCTCTTTACCTGTCAGAGAATTCAACAGTCTGACAAATTTAATTTAGATAGATCTGTTATTGTGAAGCTCCTATCCTGTTTGCATTCAAACAATTCTGAAACAGACAAGCAAGAAAAGAACTCTGATCTTTTTGCTGCCTTGATTTCTTTCTGTCTATAGAAAACAAGCCTGTTATTGAACTTTTCCTGGTGCTTACTACCTCAGACTGGCCCAACGCTTCTGTAAGACAATAAAGAAATTTTTAGTAATCACTAAATATCCGAATGATAAACCTCTTGCACAGTTTGTAAAAATATTTTTTAAAAAAGCCTAGTAGTGCTTTTAAGCAAATGCTAAAGCAGAAGATACAGAATGGTAGCTTCACCTTTTACACTGATTATACTGCTAATTTAAAAATACCAATTGCCACTGAAATGTTTAAATTAAAAAAAGAAACAAAAAAAACCCCGCAGCCTTTCTATGAAATAGTTTTACTGCTGTTTCCATGCTCTGTTCTTTCACTCCTACTCAGAAACACTTCATTTTCTCACTAAAATCCCAAGACTTTCCTTGGAGTAAGGAGCAGGATGACACTAGCAGAGAGGCACCAGAACCTGACAGTGTGATCAAGATGGGAGCTAAGCTTCTTGGAAGAGTTTTGCCTTCCATCAGTTGCTTCTACTGTTATTTGTAGTGTAGGAAAACAGAAATGGCAGCAGAACAAATTCCTGTGACTTTTGATTTCTCCTCCAAACCACAGAGAGCTTTGTTCAATTATGAATCATCCTTGAAGTCTGAGAGTGAAAACTTCCTGCTAGTGGCAATGAAGAAACAGGCTCTGTGAGGCAAGGCAGGTCAGAGATGGCTCTTTGAAGTACTTGAAAGAGTGATTTTTTTCTCCCCCAGGTCAGAGAAAATTCAGTAAATGCAGCATCATGGACATTAATGACTTGTTTTCTTTCAAAGAGATAAGTATCAGAAATTATCTCAATAGCAATGCTCTACTGCCATTTGGTGACTTAAATCAGAATTAATACAATTTCCTTCCTCTGTAAGTAAAAATTGCAAGAATGGGTAAAACTATTTCAAGTAGAAGATTTTGCCTCAATACATTTGCTTGTACATCTTGCAGTGAATCTTATTAGTCATCATGAAATTTTCCCTTTTTTTTACTGCACTATTTCTGCACAGGGAAGACCCTTATCTTGATTGAAGATTATGAACTTAATCCAGCAGGCATCACTGGGGAACAGAGCAAGTTGGGACTCAAATCTCTGTTCCCAAGGCTTTATATTTACTTTTCAAATAGATACTGTTTTTTTAGACATAAATAACCCAGGTAACCAAAATTAAGTATGCCTCCCAGGCTCAGCTGAAAGAACAACTTGCTAACATTCATTGTCAGGTTCTCTTCACTGATCTTCTTTTGACTTCTTAAGTAGTGGCCCATTCTCTGCCTTTTTACCTAGTAAGTGTTATTTTCAGTTGATAGAAAACTCAACAAACTCTGAAGGATCTGACCTGCTTGAGAAATATCTCAGCTATAAGCTTTGACACTGAATGGTAATGATGTGGTAATTCAAGCCTTGCTATGCCTGCAGTGAAGGGAAGTTATGCCTACAGTGAAGAGAAGAATATTATGCAAAGTCATACAGTATGATCTAAACCAACAAACAGGATAATGATTATATATGTATAAAATGCTACAGATCACCTTCTAGTTTTCATATAATTTTGCATCACAGAAAGAAATGATCCTGGAAATTTCTACTAAGCTGACTAAAATCCTGTTCTTTCAACAATCAACAGACCACCCCATAACTATGGAGGGGTTTTTGCTTTCTCCAGTGGCCCTTGCTTCAAAAGTGTAGAGGTCAAACTCAGTATTTTCACATCACTCATTTTAATAATCAAACCTCAATTATTCACCAGTTCTTTTTGTATCTTCTCAGCATTGTATAAAAATAACATCAGTTTTGAAGTCCTACAGTGCTTTGCTGAAACAACTCTGTGAATAACACACTGATTAAGGGCAAGATCAGGCATTCTGGCAGGAGAAGGGAAATGTGAAAAAAAATCAAACCTGCTTCCTATGCATCTTTCCTCACTGTGACGGTTGCTTGTCTTCAGAATTATCTGGGGAGGCCTTTATGTGCCAGTGTTGCCAACCAGAAGACAGCTAACCAGCAAAAGAAATACCCATTCTTCTCTCTGAAGTGCCAGAATGTGCTCAGAGGCACATGGGCCTCAGATGTTATCAGGATGACCCAACCACACATTACTTTTACCTATTTTGGCACCTTTCTAGAAACAGGGACATGCCACTGATTGAAGAATGCAGCCCAGATCCACAGAAACACCAAAACAGAATAGTTACACCAACAATATTGGTTATAAAAAATCTATAAAAACCTTTGGAAACTGAACAATATAGGGTACACTGAAGAGTGGTCTAGGGAAATGCTTCCTTTATGATACAACACACTTTGTGCAAGGAAGCTTCATTGATGGGAAAAGCCTATTTTTCTAAAGATTCATGGATTTCTGCCATACAAAACCATTGAAAAACAAAAGTGGAAGAAGTCCTCTGTAGTCCTCTGTCAACAAATGCTGACAGTGTAAAAAATTTGTGTGGCCAGCTTAAACATTTTTCCTAGTTCTTCTCTTACTCAGAGGAAGTCTGTGAATATCATACCTATTCTTTTGCACACACAGATCCAATCTCATAGAAAGCATAAGAAACCAGAGCATGTAATATGTTTGGGGGGAAATGTTTTTACCTGTCCTTACAGTTCACTACTGCATAATGACTCTGATGGTTTTCCTACAGAGCCTGGTATGAATTACCAGCTCACTGACCAACAAATCCAGGGTAAAATGAGAACTGGTCTATATCTCAGAATATTATATTAAATTCACAATAAACAGCTTTGGTAGTGAATGATGAGCTTGGAATTCCTTCCACAGTAAGCTCCTTATAGTCTGGTCTACAAAAACATTGAGGACGACATTTGATAAAAAATTAAATAGTCCCACTGGAAGAAACTATGCTATCATAATGCTATTTTCAGGTCAATGAAAAAAATAAAAGGAAACATCACTTACCAGAAAAAAAAAAGGAGGGGTGGAAATATTCCATCCTATGTAAGGTCTGCCAAAATTTTTTATGAATGAGCATGAGTTACTAAAATAAGTTTTCTTCCAACACTAGATTTCTAACGAACCGTACTACATATATCTATGAAACGCCAAGGTAAGTGCCAGCTGTAGTACCACATTGAAATGAAGCAATGGAGGAATGGCAGTTCTAGAGATTCACCTCAGGAAAACAAGAAGATAAAGTCATTGAGATCAAGATGGTAGATTACAGACCCCACGCACACAAAGACTCCGCTCGTAACAGATCTTTATCTTATTCCCACAGATTCATTTTTCTTCAAGATAAACGTTCTTCCACCACAGAACTCTCACTTCTAGGGTAAATCTCTTTCTGGTATTGCACATTACATTATATAAAACAGGAGAATCCATACACTGTTACAGGACAGTTTGCATGCCTTTTGCACCCCAAGCAACCTTTAGGGAGCTCTTCCCTTGCAGGGGATGGAAACTAAAATCTCTAGCTTCAATTACATTACACTTTTCCCTCCATATAAGTTGCTAAAATGATGGCAAAATTACATCTGCAACACTAGCATCCCTGATTCACTGCCCACACTGCACATCTTATGTTAAACACGGTGAAGAATGGATAAAGTGCAAAGAGTCAGTTCATGTCACAAGATGTCACACTGCAAAAACCAGCAGATATCACCAGGCGGACCTTTTTGCCTTCCTCTTCAGAACAGAAAGAATTCTTCCTAAAGTGAAACTGACTTAATCCTTTACTACATAAAAAGAATAGAGGCTTGAATAATGGAATATGGAATCCCAGGTTCATATATATATAAACATTAACTGTAATTCCAATAGCAGGAACTTATTAGAGCTCTGGATTTCATGAGGTTGGTGAACAAATAACACCAATCTCTAAAATACATTGATGCATCTAATCAAAGTTTTTCTATTATTTGTCTAAATCTAATGCTGCCATTCTCATCTGCCTGGGCTCAAAGTGTCTCACCAGACACTCATGACCTTGCAGGTTTCACTCATGCATGCTGCATACTTTTGGCTACAGGACAGGACAAATGTCCTTAGCTGAAATAGTAAGAGAAGAAATGATAACAACTCATTTTTTAGCCCAACCTCTCATTCCCCTTAACATAAAACAGCTTCAAGGTACAAAAAGCTGAAAAAGCTTTTAGTGTACTTTTGAGAAAATACTGCCCTTAGCTTCTTTATCGTTACCTCTTAGGGTGGACAACTCTTTCATGTTCTTCACTATTCAAACTTGTTTATGATGCCTACATATCTAAAACAGAAAAGCAGAGGCATGCAAGGCACAGGACTTGAGAAGTACAAGATCTTCAGGTGTTGCCCTCTGATAACACAGTTACTGCAAGTGGCAAGGGAGATGACCCGGGGGCGATCCACAAGGGCCAGAAGTCTGGCCACAAGAACATCTTCTAATGACAACACTTTTACAGAGGTAGGTCTTGCTAAGCAGACAAGCAGCACTCTCTTAACCACCTTTGAAAGCACCACCTTTGAAGAAAAAAACTCATTAATTCACACTGAGTACCACACAGTGGCTTTGGAAGGATACCTACCGTTGTAGGAGGAGAAACAGTAAGAACACTTGGGTAGTGCCATGAGAGAAACTCAATCTTTGCTGTGATGAGAGCCTTTGCCCTCAATCCCACATTCCTTCTCAAACACGACAGTCTTTTACAACATCATATAGAAATGAATATCACTGAAAAGGAAGGAAGGAAGGAGACACACATGATATGTGATGTGGTACCGCCCATTGGGCATAAAAGAAACACACATCAGGCATTTCCCATTCTCCTCCATTCAGTGATATGCATTATTTGTAATACTGCACCAGCACTGAGAATAAATCATTCCAATTAGCCAATAGGTACTGGTTGAACACTGCAGGAGTGTAGCATGAAACCCAACAAGGAAGAGTTTTGAATTAAAATCCACTACCCTGCTCATGTGTATGGTCATGAGCAACAGAGAGACCAGTTCTTGGATCTCTCTGACAAGTGGATTTCATCTGCATGAACCAAGTGATAGGTATGTGCTCTATAATGAACATGAGCCTGGTGATGTGATGGCAGGGAACCATCCCTAATCCTATGCTACAGGAAGAACCACTTTCTGTCAGTTAGATGTGTGAGAATATGTGATCTGGTTCTCCACAGACTCACATCAATTTTATTCAGATGCTACTATATTTTCAGGGAAAAAACTCCTGATTTATATCACTGAGTAAGTAGGAGGCGGATTAAGACAAAAATACTTCTAACGGAATAGGTGTTCAAACAGTTCAGTGATTAATTTGATATGAATAATTCATTTGGAAAAGTTGGTTTTTTTCCCCTAGTCCTGAACAAACCAAAGACAGCATTTGAATGTTTAAATTTTATATGCTATTTGCAATTATTTGTGAACTACATCAAGTAATTTGTGGTCTACATATAAGTCAAATAGGAAATTAGGATTATTAAATAAAATAAAATTTGCAATTCTCATATCAAATTATGTCTTTTGACTAATTTATGTAATGAGCTCAGCTAGCCTGCCCTTCATGGATTTCAAGCTGCATGTTCAATATTTGCAATTATCTGTGCAGACAGCAGTTACATAAGTCATCTGATCAGTGACAGAAACACTAACATGTGGGATGAAGTCAAAATAGCAAAAGCAGCATAATCTAAATCTTAAAATATTCAGAAAATACTGAAACATGCAGATAAAATTTACAGCTGACTCTTTTCTGTTCAAAAACACAGGGGGAGGAAGATTTTCCCCTCTTCTGTAAGTGCTACTCTCCATAGATATACATGAAAGAGGTGGTAAAAATGTGAGGTATTGCTTGTTCTTTATTTTTATCCAGAACATTAAGTGTGTTGCTTAATGTTTTTAGTAGGTAAGCAGCACTGATGGTTTGTCACTGGGGCTGGAGAGGGAATGGGGTGCAGCAGGAGAACAAGCAGCTTAGCACATATGAAAGAAAGGCTCAGGAAAGGCATGGACACGGACAGCCAGTCAAGACAGCTTGAAAGAAGATTTGGTCCAATTTTCAAGTCCGGTAGGATTTTCCCTATTCTGCTTTTTGAAACATGTTTGAAGGTAGGATGTGAAAAATGGCAGGGTTTTGATCACATCACCCTAATGACAGCTGCTGACCCCCAGTTAGATGAAACTATGGCCTCACTGAACTGTCTGGGAGCTTCAGCTGGGATATAACCAGGACTTCACACTGGATCCTTACAATTGGGGCTGTGCTCTTCCTCTCTGCTCTTACTAGTCTTACTAGGCCCTCTTACTTCTAACTTCTTTATGTCTCATCCCCATTACTCCTAGGTATTTTTGTCTAGCCAACTGAACAAACCTGAAATAAGCCCAAATTTGACACAAATCAATTTCCACAGGCTACCAGTGCTCATTATAACAGGCTGTCTCTTGTTGGTATTGAATACTCTGAAGAAGAAAGGGAAAGGGACTAAAGAACACCATAAAGCACACTTAAAGCAAAGAGCCCACTGCTAGGACATATATGACAGCAGCCAAAGTACTCCTAAAATGTATGTCCTAGCTTTGACTCAGTACAGCATGACTGGCAGCAGTGGGCATTTCCTTACTACCCTAAACTGCAGTGCTGCCTACCAATCTTAGGTTGTCCAAAACACTGAAAAGGAGATATTAATTTATTGTAAATACAAAATAAAAACCAAGTGTTTTGAAAATATATCCAGATAATAGAGCAGCCTTTCCTATTAGCTTGAACTACTACGTTTAACTACCACCTTTAACTACTCTGTGAGTTCTGGATGTGTTTTTCTATAGAATTAACATTTTTATTGTCATTTTCCCTCTCTCACCTCCTTAATGTTCTCTCTACTTTACCCAGCAGTGAAAGTGGCAATTTTAAAATCTGATAGGTACTGAATGTTAAGGACCAAAAATTCATATCCAGTCACTGAAATAGCTGTCCTGATTTTCCCCTGCACATACAAATCTTCTTTTGCTGTGGATGCAGATGATTCTAATGATATTCCTTTTACCATCCCTGTAATGCAGTAACAGCTACTGATGTTTATGGCATTCTGTGCAGATTAAACTGATGAGTTATGAGTGAGTCAAGTTATCTGCATAGTGGCAATGATGTCTCCTCTGCAGTCACAGATGTAGACAAATTGGTCCTTGGTTACCACAGACATATGGCTACATCTGCACTTGCAACTCTTCCCTTACACCTACTTCCTCCCCTTTATTTCACATTGTAATTCCTTCTCATGAGCACAGACGTAAAAAATGGGGTGCAGAGCACTCTGTGGAGCGTTCCCTTTCCCCCACCCATGTGCACCTTATCACTGTCAGACTCCCTTCAACTCTTAGTTGCTCTTTTGTTTTCAAGAAAATTGGCAAATCTACACTAGAAAATGAAAGTTTTGTTTGTGTTAAACATTAAGGAAACAGAATGGTAAACACCGCCAATTTTAACACAAAGCTGACTTTTGTTCCCTGACAATTTAAATGAAATGAAAATGATGTTCTGCCTGTGAATCAAAAACTCTTCTACTTTACTGAATGTATCTGATACCATGAAAAAGAAAATACTGGTGAGTTTGAAGGCAGTACTGAAATGCATAATGCTAGAAACACAAACATTTTTTCTAAATAAGAAGGTGCTTTAGTAAAAAAGTAATGAAGGACTAATTACCTCCAAGGGATAACATCTGAAAAAAGATGCTACAAGCAGCTTCTTACTCAGAAATTAGTAGCTGAGATCAAGAAACAAAATATAAAATGTAGGCATATTATTGATGCAGATACTGATGTAGATAATGTAAGCATAATACTGCTATAAAGGGTTGAATTCTGTGAAAAAAAGCTGATGAAATAGAATAACCAGTGTTAATTCTATTGAGGCTGACTTCAAGTAGCTAGTGTTCAACCAGTTTGGTTTTTATATGGCCTTGAAACATATGCCAACTCTAGCTGCTCAATCCATATTGCAATTAGAAATGGTTACCTTTGTTGATCAAAAAAAAATGAAATGGAAGAAAATAAAAATAACATACCATGTTCACACACAAAACAAAAAGAGCTATATCAGGGACATCAGGGAAGGTGGAATACTATAACAACACATTTTATATTGTTATACTATTCCACCCACCTTAATGGAGAACCCTTCGGTGTGGCTACGCCATAGCCTTTGGAATCCAGATTTCCTCCCACTTTCATGGTGTCACATGGCTTTCGTTGCTCAATGTATTCATTCATGGTGGACTCCAGCAGGAAGGCAAACTTGCCCTTGGATTTGCGGACACGAGCTACTCCCTCTGCAGTAGTCCTAGTGAACACTGATGGCTCAGCTGATTTCATGTAGGTCCACATCTTTTCATACACTGCTATTTTTGATCTCTGGGGAAAATCAAAAACAAGTTAGAACAAAAGAATGTTGCAACGTTTCAGAATGGCACTGCTCAAATAAAATCAACCATACTTAATTTTTCAGACATTTGAGGTTGGGAAAATCTTGGAGAAGAGTTTCATCTGAATTCCATTATTTTAAAAGAGACAAAAAAGAAAATTATCAATACTATAGTAGCAGATACAATTTTTGAGTTTGGCTACGCTCTAGCAGTCAAAAAAGAAACCTGTAAAGCTGAATTTACTGTTAGATAGAGGAAGTTCACATAGTCAATGTGTTTTAGGGAATGATATATGAAATAGATGTCCACAATAAGCCTGTACTCTTAAGAGAAACAGTAAAATCATCTCCCCATAAATACTCAGCTGAGTCTTAAAGCATTTCTCTAACACCCACTTCTTCTACCATCAAAACCAGAGTAGCTTAAGAAGGATTTCTGCTTTTGTGATTCAGAACTGACCTGATCTATATTCAGAAATGCTATACAATATTTAAAGACATGGTTCACAGTAAAAGATGGAAACAGCAAGCTGGAGCATATACTAAAGGAAGTAAAATGCCATAAGGATCTTTCTTAAAGAATTAGGTATGATTTTAGAACTGCAGTATCAGTGGATTTATTTTAAAGACTCTCATCCTGCCAATAACTGAGTAAGAAATATCTTTCTCAAAGAAGGCACACAATTCATGGCTTAGAGTGCATTAGTTGGAAATTTTCCTGTCCGAGAATGCATGGAGTAACTACAGGTAAATACTTAAGCAAAAAATAAAACTTCTTCATAAAAAATTAAAGCAAATAAAAAATTTCACTAAAAGAAAGGAAGGAAATGATGTCAGGCTGAGAAGTTTCCCATGCTCATTAGATTCACCCAACAACTCATTTGCTTCCTCCAGCAACAGGAATACATACATGCAAACCAGCAGTGTGTCAGCTGAACACTACACACTGTTCTTATAATAACAGATGGCACTTGTCTTCCCCTATGTATGCTGCAAAAAGGACTTTTTACCCTAATGCTCAAGTCAGCTTTTATTTGAGTCAAGAGGAGTTTCTAGCTAAGCAAGATTTGGTCCATGAGCCTGTTCCTACACTGTGCTGAGTACTCCAGGAAAATATTCATTATTCAAAAGCCCCAGAACAAAGGGCCTTAGATTGTTTAAACAAATACTAAATCCTATAATCTTAGTATTAAATAAATTAAAAATGGCTTTAAGAAGCCTGGAACTGAGCCTTTTTTATATCTGAGAGTAATTTCCCTGAAGCACTTCTTTTTACCAATTACTGAATGACTCTACTATTTCTTAGAAAATAATTTGCAAGGGACCTAAGTCTATCCTGAAAATAAGTGGCATTTAACTAAAACTGTTCAATAAAAATGCCATATAGCAGAACATCATAAATTATGCTTTCCTTTTTTAGTTTGTCTGTATGCATAATTTTATCTTTCTGTCAAATATAATAACATTTGAATCAACAACAGCTGTGTATGTCCATAATCACATCCTGACTTGTCACCCTTTCTTTTCACTATAGTCACAGCTATTTTATATTTACATAATAGTGGCTGGGAGCAGAGCATAAACTAAGCCACCAATGCATTATTTTTGCTTTACACTGATGTAATTACATGGATTTAAATTTACAGAAAGAAAAAAATGGAAAGAGTGTAGTAATAAATCAGTCATAATTTCAAGAATATTTTCTTGCCTTTGTCTGCCTTCACTTCCAAACATTTCTCTCATCTTAACATCCATTACATCTATTTCTTTAAAAAGGAACCATATAATAGTTCACTTTCATTTATAACTTTATGCAGCACATAAAATAGCTTGATTAGTAACAGGAAACACTGCTCTACATCAATTGGAAAAGGCTGCATTTAATTATTTTTTTCTTTTAGCATCTAGTCTCCTTTGCCTATGAAAATAGAAAAATATGGAAAGTCTAACAAAGTAGCTGCTCTCTAACATTTTCTTCTCCCAAACTTTCATTTGCTTGCATTCAATTTTTACATGTCAACTCAGAGTGAAAACTGAAGAATGAAATAATAAGTATTTTTTATTATCATATGAGAAAACATTGCAGCTTTCCCTGCAGTCAGCCCAGCTGGGATAATTTTAATTTCGGGCTCTTCTGAGTAGAACTGCTAAAGCTAACTACTTTCCCTCTTGAGCAGTCTGCCTGGAAAATACAACTCTGACTGCATGTAAACCAGAAAATAGGAGTATATAACTGCTAACAGTATCAAAGTTCCTCTTTTTCTTTATGTTGGCTTTAAAATGACTTTCCCTTTTCTGCTTTCAATCCAGATTTAAAACAGGCTGAAGAGGTGTTCAGCATTTCTGACATTTTGATCAGAAATGACAAAATGATGAGAAAATGTCCTGAAGGCTCATCTTCAGCCAGATAATCACCATTGACAGAAAAGTTACACGTGATTCTAATACCAAGAAGTGAATTGCTTCCAAACCCACAAAATGTTCAACTTGGCACACAATCTTCTTGTACTATTGTTTCAGGCTAGGTCTTAATTTATGTATTTTGAAAACAGCTTTTGTTTGTTAATATTTTATCTTTCTCCCTGTTTTGTGAAAAAATATCTTTAGAAATGGTACATAAAGTATCATTAAGAATCACTATATTGTGAGAGAGAAATAATTTGAAAGCAGGGCCTCAACTGCACCATTTTAAAGAAAATGATCAACACAGTTTAAATTTTTATTAAGCTGCACATTTTGCATATGCAATAGTATTTAGTATTTGTAGTTAAAGTTTCCCTCTGTACTTCGAAACAAAAGAAAAAATAAAAAGAGCAACATTGATTTTCCTTCTTTTTTCTCTTAGCCCTTTAAGACTGAAGTGAAAAAAGGGCTGTCACCTTAGACACTTCACTCCATCATAGTATCTTCTCTTTAAAACGAGAACTTGCATAAAATATTGAAAGAGTTTCTGTGTTTACACAATGATTTAAAAGAATGATGAAATTTTTATGACCAATAGTGTTTCTACATCAAAATACCTGATCTCATTACTTCAATACAATGGCTTGTATACGTATTTTGAAAGTCTTAAGAAAACAATTCCAGTCCTTCATTCTTTACTATTTCTTTGGGAATTAATTTTTGCATACCCTCACCTAACAAATTTGCAAGCACTAGATACTCTTAAAAATGCAACAAATTAATAAATGCAAAGTTACATAAATCTGGCTGACCATCAGCACCATGTTTAAAGTATCATCACAGTTTCATTCTAGTAGAAAGATCTATTTGTACCCATATATTGTGGTTACCACCTCAACTTAGGGTAAACTGAAACTTGAGTTCCAAGAATAAAATATCTAACTTTCCACAAAAAGAACTAAAAATGTGTTTATGGGTGAAACATAGGTGAATATAAACAATTGGTAGGAGGGACTGTACTCATTAAAAAAACAGTAAGACAGGGGTAGTTAGAAACCTTTTAGTGAACAGTTGAGGTACCAGTCACCATAGCCATTTCAGCTGGATCCTTCTAGAGTTCAAGTAAAGAGGCAGGTACTTAAATGTGTGCTTTATTTCGTCATAACCCACACATCTCACACAGGATGCACAGGGCTGCTTTTCTTTCTCCAGTGTCTACAGAAGAATTCTAGAAAACTGGGTTAAACTGAACTCCTTGAGCAGTTTCATGATGTGAAGGTCCAATCACTGTGTTTGTTAAGTGAAATCTATATCTTATAAATCATCTTTCTGCAGCTAATAGAACAGATTTACAAGCACTTCTACGGGGATAGTTGTTGCAATAAAAAGGTTATTTCACTTGAGACACTGTCTTTGAATGGATATTGTCTACAGTTTCCAAATGGCACTGAAAATTTTCTTAATGGTTTACTGAGTTCAGTTTGGCCAAATTGGAAACAGTGAAGGTGCGTGTGAGTACCTAACAGAATTCCTTTCAATTAGGCAATTAGAAGAAATTTTCATTCCATCTTCCTGACCTCTAAAAATCCCTTATTCTTCACATTTCAGCTAAATAATGACCTAATTAGCTGTGAAATTTTCAAGGAAGGGTTACTGGCTCACAGCATTTATTCAGAGCTGTGTTTAAACTCAAAACTCACTTCAGTCAGCTGAGCTTAACTTTCATCTGCTGGAGTCATGAAATAAAGCAGGAAGGACTGTTTATTATGTGCTGCCTGTGATGTGTCCAAGCTCCCTGCTTTCCAGCTGGCAAATGATGAGGATTACATACCAACCACACTAATGCAGGAAAGCAAATGACAATGAAGTAATCAATAGAGATAGCACAGGCATATGAATGGCTATTTATCCTGTTTCCTAATGCTCCAACCACATCCCCTCGAGTTAAATTTTCTCTTTATTATTCATCTGAAAGTCAGCAAATTAAAAAATGCATTTCCTGCCCACCACCCAAGACCCTAAAGCAAAATGCACACAGCCAAATCCATAAGCAGAAACAAAACCTGCAAGACTCCACTTTACCATCATAGGCTTTCAATGTTGCACATCACTTCAGTACTGTAGCCTCACATGAATCAATAGTGCAATGCTGCTTTAATTATCACTTGCTTCAGTATCCCCCCAGGCATCTCTTTTGCATCTCTTTTTTTTTTTTTTGACAGGATCAATAAGCTTTCCACAGATTAAAAAACTGAAAACTCCAACAAATGGTCTTGTGGGGGTAAAAATGTAGCTAAAGCATTTCAGGAGTTACAAAACCATACTGCATATAATTGCAAAGTCACATTGTTTCACATTTCCAAGCATCTTAAAAGAGTGGTTGGTAGGGATAGCTGCTCTAATGGACGTGCCAACTTACTCTGAAGAACTCTTTGGTTGACCCTGAGTCCAGTGTCCCGTAAGCAATTTCGGTTTGTTTGGCAAGGTCTTCTGCACTCTCTATGGGGGAGACCATTCTCTCAACAGTCAAGAAAGCAGCGAGGTTAGCAGTGTAGGATGAAATAATGATGAGCGTGAAGAACCACCAGACACCTCCGACAATGCGACCTGAGAGGGATCTAAACATGAATAAGATAATGCACATTTTCCTGTCTCTTGAGCCACGAAAAGTGAGAGAGAGAGAGAGAGAGTGAAGGCACCATTATTGCTGAACATTTGTCATTAAGCAACAATCAATGGGAGGAAGATCATTTGCATTTTAAATCTTAATAGATGCTTCTACTCTAGAAACTTAATGTCTACAGTGTAGTCCACTGTACCAATGTGTATCACACATACACAGAAGTTTAAATCCTCTTGGGCAGTAATCTCAGTGTTCCTATTATTTCAGGACATGCCTAAAAATAGGAAAAAAAGTGTCAAAAGATACTGGGTTGGTAATCTCTTTTTGGAGACAAAAGTAAAGCATAGTAGCTGAAAATCAGTAGCTTTTTCTGTTTCCTCTTTAAAAAAAAAATGCAAAAGGCTTTGCATATGGATTATGTTGGTTTTAGGATTAACATATTCCTGTCACCCAAACTTCTCAAAAATTCCACAAGCCACTGCAATCATTCATTGAATATTCACATTTTTCTTCTTTAGGAAGCAAGAATTTTTTGATAGAACAGACATTTCTGTTAAATAAAAACTTGTACTTTCCTTTTCAATACCTGCAATTTGATGAGAAGGTTGTTGAGGAGCAAGGCACATCCACTCTTAATCAGCACCAGTTTTATTACTAACTTCAATAATAGAAGGATTAGGCCAATGCTGAACATTCAAAATTTCACTGCAAATGGCTAAAATGAATCCTTTAAGTTTGAAAGACTGGGTCATAATATTTAATTAAAAAGTTTTAGTTACTGCCCACTAACTTCATAAAATGTTGAGAAATTCAGGACTGCATGTATTACACTAATCATTTACTAGATTATCATATATTATAGGACTAATCATGTACTATAGAACAAAACATGTAGTATATCTGAGGCACGTCCTCTGTTGCTGTAAAAGCAACACAGAGTGGCTTGTCAGAAACAGTCAAATATTGTCTATCACAGACAGCAATATTTGTGAAGCAGCATTGTAGAACGTGAAACAGAAGCGGGACATTTCTTGATGCAAGGCAGATATTCAGCACAACTGTGTGCATTTCATGATTGCAACACAATGGAACTAATCTAACAACAACACAGTCAGAAGTCAACCCAGTGGAATTTCCCCTGTGTGAACGTGCTATTTCTGACAGCTATTTGGGGTTTATGCACATTGACACTGGGAAAATAATAGTAATGACTGAAATTTCAAGTAGATTATCTGTTGCTGTTATCATGGCTATTAAAAAATAAAAAGAAAAAAAAAAAGAAAAAGGTTGAAGAATGGACTTCAAAACACTGCCAGTAAAATTAATGAAAGAAAGTTTTATGCTTCAGTGTTGAAGACAAAATGCAAATGTAAAAAGATTTGACACAAACCTTGGGGAAATATCACATCCTTGTTGCATAAAGGCACCCAGGGAAAACCAGAGGCTGTTGAATATGCCAAACTCATTGGGAGGCTGATCACTGGGTCCTTCTTTCCCATCCTCTGGTTCTTCTGTGTGCCACTCATATGGACTAAACCTGCTAACTAGGAACAGGACCACACTGACACCAATGTAGGCAAAGACTATGCACATCCAGATCTCATACGCCAAAGGGTCCAAGAAGGAAAACACTCCTGGTTTAGATTTCTGGGGCTTTTTGATCATAATGGATATCCCCAAACTCATAAAAGGCTTAGAAAAATCAATGACCTCTTCTCGTACCAAAGTGATGGTCAGAGGCGCAACAGCAATCTCTGCTTTCTATAAAGAAAAAAGAAATATAGATGTATAGATTAATTGATGTGTGCTTATACACTTGGTAAGCAGCTAATTCCAAAAGTATGTTATTAACATCAGCAGGACACCACGGCTTAAATGCTCTTTGTAGCATTTTTCTCTTTCGTTCTATCACACTGCATTTACTCAATATGATTTCACTAAAACATACACATTGCAGGTTTTTATTTTACAGAATTATACTTAATTTTTGTGCAAATCTTGTAGAGGTGAACAGCAGTATAGGAAGATCATTTTAGGCATTAATTTAGATTTAAATAAAGGAATTCAAGAAAGAATGGAAAATGAGAATGACCTTATTGTCACTGAATGTATAGACACTTTTTAATTGCTGTATTTTGGTAAGACATAATAATATTTTGAGGTAAAGCAGTTCGTAGACTCAAAAAAGCTCCAATTGGCATGAGGCTGCTAAAGTGGTTTACTGTTGCTGTGATTTCACCAAACTGCACAGAGCTGTCTCAAGGGACATATAGCCTAATAAGATTGAATTAGGTTTTCAACAGCAAAAAATGGCAAGTATACAGGAAATAGGTGTGCAAAATTATGAGCTAAAAGGATAAAATGTGTGCTGAATCCATTCCCACTAGTGTCAGGAATATTTTTAAAATGTATTTCTAACATGTTTTTTGGATGACGATGCCAATCTTGAATGAATCATTATTGATGGAGGTGATTATGGCTGCTAACAATGATGTCTGTATGCACCATAAAATATTGTAGCTAAAGTAATGCATTGCTCTTCTCTTTAGGGACGCTACACTACATTAGGATTTGTTCCTTGCCTAGCCTTGCCTTTTACACTAAAGCTGTCACTGCAGCAGTGCTTCAGATGGGAATTGTGTGGGGACTTTGGGGCAAAGGATGCATCCCTGAGAGGGGAACAGATGCAAGAGCTGCTGAAACCTGTGTCCTGCTCATCACCATGGGGCTGTGCCCAGGTACAGCCAGAGAGCAGAGCCTGTGCTCTGTGACCAGTGTGGACTTCTATACAGCTTATGGGCTCAGGAGAGTAACTGTATTTTGTGAACACTTTGAGGTTTCAATGAGGTTAAAACATGCTGAAAAATAAGGATGTGCTCAAATAGTTTAATCCAGTGTTATGTAAATAGCTTGTATGCCAAAGAAAATATTGAAAAGGAGCTTATTTGTCATGTTACAACTTTGAAACAGGTAAATGCATTTAAATTAATTTGTGGTTTCTATTTTATATGCTAATTCATATCGAGCCATATATAAGTTTTATTTTCAACCAATATTGGGTGGTTAAAAATTAAACCTATTTTGAGAACTTTGCAATTGTAAATAATTCAAAAAAATTGACTCATTCAATGGCCCAAAAATGCACATTTGTATTAAGATGGCTGTATATTAATCATCAGATTATATCTGTCATTCTGAAATAGCTGTGATGTAAACACTTTCCAAAATTTTATATAAAGATATTACATTTTAAGCAATGCATCGGAAGTCATAATTTTGCAAAGGTATCAGAAATTATCTCTGGTGCTAATGTCTCAGGTAAACATTATGATATCACTGCTAATTCTCTGAATTTTAATTTACATTTTGTTATACAAGGCATTTTTAAAAAATTTGGCTTCTTAATCCCTTGTGATTATCTAAATCAGGCTGAAACAGATGTTTTATGAAAACAGCTATTCTTTGAGAAGGGTAACATGTCTAAAATATAAAAATATCAATATCAATATTTCAACTAGCCTGAAAATTAGAAAGTAAACTTAATTTCTGTAGTCTAAAGACTGCAGGATGGTTTGAGCTACTGGCTTTTCTGCATATTTTTTTTCATCTTACTCAGAAGTAGCTTTTCTCCAGAAGAATGGTTTCCTTCTTTAAAGTCAACATCTTTTGCATTTCTGAATTTTAATTATTGAGAATGCCTAATGTGGAGTCCTTTGATTAAGCAAAAGACTCATGGCAACTGTAATCTATTCCTGCCAATCCTCTCTGTGTTTGTCATATAGTGGTGTCTTCATTAACACAGTGTAAATGACAGACCTAGTCACTGGTCTTCAAAGGTGTAGGCTAACAGGGTTTTTTTTGTGTCTGCAGATTTCTACTGGGGTTAAAACAGATTCCTGGGGGTTGTTAGTTTTCACAGTGTGAGCTGGAAAAGTGACTTCCCCAAGTTAGTGTGAATTGAGGAGGTTTTGAATACCTACTTAGTACATTGCATATTATATGTGAAATACTGGAGAGGATTTATTGTGCAAAATTTAAATGCTCAAAGAGGGTATGCAGGACTTGAACATGATCAAAACTGCTGCCTACAGTACTTGAAGGAGTTAAAGAGGAGAAACAGGAACTTAGCCCATTTTTTTACAATAGTGACGTAGTATCAGATAATTCATAATTTAGATAAATCAATTTTATGCCAAGAAATCTAAAAGGAAAATATATAGCTGGGAAATAATTAAATGCCAAAAAAATAATTGGAGAAACTACAGCCCCCCAGACTGATCATATTATTATTTTTGTATGACTATTGTGTGCCACGTAAAGCCTACATAAACTCTTCATTGCAAAAGCTAAATAATGAAAATAGCTGTGCATGATAATTATGTGCTTTGCCCAGTTAACATACACCATATAATTATGGATTTAAATGATTAACAATATAACTATGGTGCAAAAACAATTAATGATTTTGTTGCCATTGAAATCTGTTTTGACAAAGACTAATGATACTTCACAGTTAAATAACTGCATCTGTAACAGCATTTCAATCAAGGCTCCACCATTACCAAGTACAGATGCATTCTGGATCCTTCCAGTATTACAGAAAGAGGCAAGATTGATTCTGATGGAGAGAGACATTTTCTTTTCCGGAATATATAATTATTATAATGTTGAGAATAAAATTTATGCTTGGTACACGTATTGTGAAGGTAGAAATGCTATCTGAGAAAAAATCATGCAGAAACAGATTTTAATCTCAGAAGCTCATGGCTTCTGAGATTTCAAACAGAAATGAGTTGTGACCTTTTGTGTTAAGCAGTGAAAGAAAAGCATTCTGTGTCAGGAGAATGAATATTTAATTGGAGCTGACTGCTAGTGAATTTGGAAACACCTGTTACATGTGCTTAATGGATTTCATCTCCAGCCAGAATTTCTTCTGTGAGCTAGATATCAAGGCAAACAGAATCCCTATGGTCCAATGCATGCATGTGGATTCATCAGGGACAAATGACCAAAATTTCCTCATAGTTTTTAATAATGTGCTAAAATCAATAGAGGAAAAGAAGCAACCATCCCCACGTGACATTCTGTACAATCTTAGCAAAACTGTACCCCATAGCATTTTATATGGGACATGATGGAAAAATCAGCCATGGAGTTCAAGGAAATGACTACCCTGCTCTGTGCAGCTCATGAGTGTCCAGGTACCAGAACAACCTCTGGTGCATACAGGTCTTAAAGGAACATGGAATAAAATTCTCAGTAGTAAGGATAGGGCCAAGGGGCTTTGGGGTAGGAGGGTAAGAGCAAGAGAGCGGAGGAATCTTTTGTGTTGTATAGAAAGAGTCCAATCTCACTGGCCAGAGCAAAACTGTCTGTTAATCCATTAACATGGTTGGGAATTAAAAGCTCTAAAATGTTTCCCAAACAGATCATCTCGTCAACTTGCTAATTCAGTTGCAAATTCTCTCCCAGTCCTGGCTGCAAATAAAAAGCCTTGCTTGAAATACAGCCAACTACTCAGACTGTTTGTGTTTATGATTAGGGGATCTATCAGAGAAGATGAACATACTCTTCTTCTAGCAGAGCTTTGCAGCAAAGTCTCTGCCTGACTGATTTTTCTGTTTTCTCCTAGGCCTGGGAACCTGATGCTCTGTAAATTGTCTGGCAAGGACTCAGGGAATTTGCAGGGAGGATGCTCTTGATGGATTCCCTGTGGAAATCCTTAGCAGAAAACTTTGTAAGTAGCAGAAAGAACAATTTCCTTCAAAGCTACACCTGTAGAAGTACACTAAGCATGCCTGGTGTAGCTCTCGGCCTTAAGGCCCAGCGGCACTGGACAGGCCGCGTCGCTGCCGTCAAAGCCACCTGACCTCTCAACCTGCGTGGCCTCGTTCAAGCTGCATGTAGGGAAAGGTGTCTGCTCTATCCTGGTGTCCAGCTGGGCTCAGGAATTGTTTTGGACAGTAATTATGGGCCAAAAATGTACTGGAGACCATGCTTGAAATTTAGCAGATTAATCAGGCAAATTCTGAAGTACAGGGACATGCCCTGGTGCCACTGATACACCAGGATCGATACAGCCCCAGGGAGCCTTATGACAATGGGGTAAATGTCCTGGGCAGCAGCTGACTTCAGTAAAAAAGCTGCTCCAAGAACTTCGCTGCAGCTCATTCCCAGGGCCTAATCCCAGAATTGCAAAGACTGTGGACATCCTAAACAGATAGCTGGAAAAGCCTCCTCCTCACTCTTTTCCATTACAAAAAATGAAATGTTGGCCTTGTATGCTAGGTTGGCCTTCTTCATATCGGTAATTTGCAACAGGTACCTCATGCCTGTGAACTGTACTGCTTTCAGCTCTGTTAAAAGCTGTAGGTGTTGGCACATCTGTGTGAGCTTCCTTACAACACTTTTTATTTCAGTCTAGTTCTAGGGCAATTTAGGATTGATGAGGTAAATTTTTTTAAGATAAAACAAGAAAAAGAATACCCCATACAAACAGAAAATGAAAGTGTAATATCAAGTTTCCTCTATAATTTTCAACTAGATAATAGGCCACTGAAACAGTACATATGAACAAGAGATTTCTCATAAATAGTAACATTTCTTGGATAATTGAAAAAAAACATTCTAGTGTGAAACAGTGCTTGGCCATTGATGTCCATGGGTTTGCTCTTGCAATTAAAAGCTAGAAAAGGAATAACCTCCATACATGATAAAATAATTCTGAAAAATCTGTATCTTTTACTATCTTAAGAATTGAGCTGCTCTCAAGACACTGAAGTAGATATACATGCTTGGTGACATTTGGTGTTTCTACTCTTTAAAGACAGAATTGAAGTTGGCTCCTTCACGAACTTCAAAGAACATGGAGAATTTTGGGAACCTGATATAAGCTTTCCATTCCAATGGGGAAGGGAGATCACTGAAATTCTGGGGCAACATTTCCCACACTCCTACAGTACAGAGACTGTTTCATTCTGCAGAGTCCCTTCAACTGATGCTAATGGAGAATTTATCAGCTATGCTAAACTAGCAGAAGGGAACTGAAATGGAGCTGCTACAAAAGCCATGAGGCCTTTGCAATGTATGGCCTGACCTGCCAATGGAGTTGTGAAAATGGGGATGGTTCAACTGGTATGCAGGAATTTTTTATGAGGAGGTTGAGGCATGTTATGAATTCATGGGTGGAAATATTGACATCTGAGTAGTCTGAGAATTTTTTTTATTATTCCAACACTGAAATTAAAGATTTCTCTAAGAATTCTGAACTGTTCTCAGTGCAGATACTAGCAACTGTAGTCATTAGCAAGCTCAGCTCTGAGTTTTGCTACTTTTGGTAACACCAGATACTGAAAATATTTATTTAGGTCTGCTGGAGCTATTTTATTTTAAATATTGGAACTTTATGTGTTAACAGAATTGCTAACTATTATGATATTCTGAAGAATCCTTCTCCAGAGCACTCTATAACATAATGTTCTCAGTTGTTAAACTTACCAGGTTTGATCTTAAATTTTATAATTGATGGTCATCTTAAAAGTCTGTCTTCATTGTGAATTGCCTAATTATGTACTTGTCTGTAGTGGTTTATTACCTATGTTTAATATATATGATGGTGGATTTTTCATTTATCAAACTAGACCAAGAATCCCATCTTTTTAAAAAGATCTGTCCACCATTCCAGGAAAATGAATGAATGAGTGATATTCTTCCCAACCAAGTTTTACAGTGTGTCAAGAATAGATGGTCTCTAACATTAATGAATTTTTAAGGGATATACAAACTATAGACGTTGAAATGTTTCAAGGTACTAATTGAATAAATTGTAGAACTTGCAAGAAAATATTAAATTTTATCTTGAAAATAAGTGATAACTCACAGACCTGAAACAAGATTATGTTCCTTTTCTGTGACCCCAATATTAATTAAAATGCACATATAGTTCCTTTTTTATGACTTATACTATGGTAAATTAAATCCTGCTTCAAAAATTGGTATGCTTACCCCATAAACAAGTTCTCCCACCATCCCATTCCAGATTTTTGTCTCTGGATCCCTTGCTCCATATTTTCCATCAGGAACAATGGCAATTTTGTACTTGATACCAATATGTTTTGCAATTTCTGATGCCAGATCTACACAGTATCCTTCAAACTTGTCATTCCCTTCAAACGTATCATGGTTTTTCTTGAACATAACATATGGGGCTTCCTATAATGAAAGAAGTAGAACTGTAAAGGAGAAGTGTACCGAATATAGTCTGAAAAAAACCAAACATGTCATGAGCTGACTGAACAACACACAATTTATAAAAAGTTCATGGACAGTATTAGCAGGTTTAAATTAAAATGTATGAACAGAAATCCTTCTGGCAAGATATACTCATCACACTGATTTGGCTTATACATTTCACAAGAATTATCAATCTTACTTTGTTTTAAATGACAGACCTTAGTGCAGTATATGCATATTTTAAAGTATGAATAGAGGTTGGGCCTATACAGTGCAAAGGGCTGTGAGATCATGAAGGTACAATGTAGACTTCTGACTTCAGTGAGTAAGCATATCCTCCAACATAGTGGGGTGACTGCCTACGTAATTTCAGATGCAGAGCCTGAGTGGCTTCATTTCTTGAGGTTTAGAATATATAGCTCCTAAGAGGCTACATACATTTTACTGAGAACACAGAAATACACTCCCAAGGAAATATGCATCTTTCCTTTAAAATAAATGGCGCAGATTCTGCAAGGTTTTTTAGGATGAACTTCAGTGATATGCATGGACAAGAATGGTATTAACTTGACAGTGACTTTACATGTTGTATGAAAAAGAAGTACCAAATATTTTGGGACAGTGAGTGCCATTGAGAACGAGTAAAACCTGTCTTGAAGAACGGAACTTGCATTCCCTGTATTAACCATGCTATTACAATAGTGAACATTATGCAACTGGGATATCAAGGTGATTTTCTTTTTAGCTCTATGTGAACTCAGACTTTAGAAATTATTAAGTAAAACTATACTTTCTGATGGTATTTTAAATTACTTCCCTAATTCATATTCAGAGCCAGTTACAAATGAAATATTTGTCTAATATAAAAGGTAATTTAGGTCACCCTTTGTTTGAATTTACATCATAAAATACTGGCAACTTAAGTTTTCTCTGTGCTATCCCTGGAAAATGTTGGTCTTTTGACACTAACCTTGGTAGTATTCTGCCCCATTCCCATCTTTCCTACAGATATAATTAGCACAAGAATAAAAATAAATTTAAATATGTAGTGCAGCAATGCCAGCTCCTCTGAAACTACAAGAACATCATCTGTAAGCAAAAACAATTTTTAACCTCTATTAGGTGTCTAACAATGGAGGATAGGTGGTATTACATGAGTGCAGTCCAATGAGTGCCTTTGCCTGTATAGAGTTTGAATTTTCAAAGGAAAACTGCAGAGTATTACCAGCAGCCTGCACCTTTTCTTGTATTCCTATCCCTACTTAAATCACGTTGATCTCAACCACCAGTCTTCTAGAGGGAGAGAGGGAGAAAAGCAGGGAGATCTTGACCTCTGCAGAAGTTCTTAATTTTTGGAAGTATTTTGGCCATGTGTATGAAATGTTCTTCCCTCACAAAGACTTTTTGTTCATATGAGAGGAAGAACCAAAATCTGTGCCTTTCCACATATGTTATTGCCACAAAAATGTTTAAAATAAACAGAGGCGAAAAAGACTCTGTCCTGTCTGTGATTTAGCCAACTGCTTGCTAGGAGGGCAACAAAGTCTGTCCACTGTCCTACATTTGTGAACTCTCCTTACAAGCTTCAGCTACATTGCTTACTGTACCTCAAAAGCAATTTTGCTTTCCAAAGGCCAGAGTCAGTGGTTTCCAGCTCTTCTGATTCAGCCATAAATCCGCAGCCAAAGGCATGCAACTACAGTCACACCAGGAGATAATTCTGGCGATGGACTCAAAGACAGGCACAGTGTATGCCAGATCAGCTTACTC
The DNA here is from genome assembly GCF_028769735.1 of Zonotrichia leucophrys gambelii. Lineage (NCBI taxonomy): Eukaryota > Metazoa > Chordata > Aves > Passeriformes > Passerellidae > Zonotrichia > Zonotrichia leucophrys. Next base: position 75,093,022 of record NC_088169.1, read on the forward strand.
CTTCCTCCAAAACCCAGACACTGTGCTTCTGCCTGCACCCCACCACTGGCAGGGCTGCTGCAAAAAAAGCATTTTAACTGCTTTTGCACAGCAAAGCCAAGTGGCAGATGCCTCAAGTTTTCTGTTAAAAGTTAAGTGCACTTCAGCCCTCCTAGCCAGGAGCTGTGTGAGGGAACACTGAGAAGGGAAGTGGAGTGGCCCAGTTCTGTCCTTGGTAGGTACACGGAGAGGTCATCCCATGCAGTCGAGTGACCACTAAGATCTGACAGGGATCTGCTGGGTACCTGGAGGAACTGCATTGGTTCTCTTCCCCATCCACCTCCACTGATCTCACTGATTTAGACCAAAATAAAGCAGAGAGTGTTTTTCATAATGCAATTAGCTTACAGAGTAAGGTAGCATGCCTTGCTGTGACTGCTTTCAAAGAAGCAGCAACTGAGTATGATCTGCCAGTGTGGAATGGCACAATTAAAGATAACTGCAACACCTACTATTTGCTTACTATGTTGATCTTTCCCTCTTAACCTATTTTATTTTTTAATTCTTGTGCCTACTTTACCTGCCAAGTAATCAGATATCTATTTTCAAGAAAGAATTTAATGGGGGAATGTGGGTGGGACTGCATGTGAGTATCTTATAAAGATTATTTTTAAAAAGAAAGAAATCAAATAGTATCCCTAGTTTTAAATCCTGTCCATTTCAGACTTTGAGGATGTCTCAAACTGATGAGGTGTTCGGTTGTTATAATAAAAAGACACTGCAAGGCAAAAGTAACTTATACGATAAATATTCAAGGTGACACTGTGAAGTCATGAAATACCTGAATTGATCAATAGCATGTACTTAGCCATATCTTGATGCTCTTTTCTATCTGTGGCACTGAAAAAGACCTTTTTCTTTTGTATGATCCCTTGCAATAGTATTTTCGAAGTTAGTAGCAATGGTGTAATCATGGTAGTCTAAAAATGCAAGAGCTGCAAGTCGTCTGTGGAGAGGTATTATCTTCTATTAAATCAGCTGAAATAGCTGAAAACATAGGCCTACTTTTTAATTGTTTCCAGTTTTAGCATCTTGTCTAATAGAAAGATTATCTCTGCCCACCATCTCTGTGCTTACTATATTTTTGGACTATGAGCTTTTAACCTACTGATATAAAGCACACCTCTGACTTACTGATGAATGAGGTTTTATATTGCAATATTTGCAAGATTTCAGCTGCTTAAGAATGTTCTATGGAGTACTGAATCAAGGGAAAGTTCACATTGAAATGACCAATGACTAGCACGGAACAGATATTTGAAATGGTGCAAGCTTTACTTATATAATTCACAATTTCATAACAATACTTAACATTTGCAAATACAAGTTGATGTCTGCAACAATTACCTTTATAGATGTAAACAGATCATTCCACCACATTGCCACAAATTCATGTGTACAGTTAAATGCTCACAACTGATGATTCATACTATAAGGGAAGTCGGACAAAGTAACTAACCCAAATAACAAACAGATTTAAACTTGGTTCTCCTATTCCAAAGTGGATTTCAAAATATTCACCATTGCAAAAATAATTTGTAAAAGTGGCAAATATCTGTGCAAGGAAATTTCTAATTTTTAGAACAGATGTGGGACACATTATCACACTTTATTCTGAAAGAAACTTCTGTAAATGTCAATGGAAGGTTTTTTTGGTGAGTTTTTTTCTTTTACTTTTTTTTCTTCTGAATAAAGTGTCCAGGATTCGGTTTGAAGTCTTTATTATTTTCATGCAACAAACTTCATTTTTTTTCTCCAGTCTACTGAGGAATTTAATTAATAAAGTTTCTAATGAAAAAATATCTTTCTATTATGCGAAAAAAGCCTTTAATTAGAATTTCTGAGGTAAGACTCTATAAAGAGTATCAGTCAAAACAGTGATGGTGATTCTCAGTCACCTAATGAAAGTTGCCTATCATCTTAGATGCCCTAAGGTGACTTGCTTGACCCCAAGGTGCTGTTCTGCAGGTGCTTTGTGCTTGCCCTTTACAGACAGGTCTGATACCCTCAGTATAAGGCATCCACCTATAGGCCACTGAATCAATTTCAAAATTTTTGTGGAATTACAATCTTGGGGAAAAACTTATCCCACATGCCTGGAAAAGTGCATACACTACCTAAAACATCCAGAAGAAGAGGTCACATATACAGCATGAGACAGGCAAGGGTGATCCTTCCAGTGTAAGAAATGGGGGACAGGCTGTGTATCCTAGGGCATCTTGAATGTCACTGAATGCAACTGAATCAATACCCTTTGTAAAGCCATCCACATCTAGGTGACTTGGCTGTGAACTGAATCCTGCCCTTGGAACTTAATCTGGCAACACCAAGGATATCTCATTCAGATATTGAACTGTAAGCACAATGCAGATGCAGCTCACCCTCAAGCTTTGGTTTTAAAGGAATTTTGTGACATTTAAGTTTTGCAGTCTCAGAGTTGACTGCAGAGTTGGCCCTATCATGAAATGTATTGAGAGTTTGGATTAGTCTTCTGAGCCAACTTCCCTAGATTCTTCCTCAACAAGTTGGGACCATATTTCTGAACCTGCAGAATTAGAGATGATCATTCTCCCTAGCTAGACAAGTCCCTTGTTTTACCTTAGTGTTAGAGCAGGGCTGCAAAGAGCATCCCTTCTCCAGTCATGCAATGAGCCTACTGTGCATTTGGAGGTGTTACCATCCCACCCCAAAGGAAATGCCTCTGCACAGGTAGGAAATCTGTCCAGAGTGCAGGAGGCTGTGCATCACAAGAGGTGCAGAATAGGAGCTATAAATTGCAGTTGGTAAAGAACATCAGCTGCCCCCTGCTGCCTCCTCTCTCTGGGCTGCTACTGCACCACACAGCTAATGGGGATAGGCTGAGAGCCTAAACCAAATTTGTAAAATAACTTCTACGTGCTCTCACTGTGTTACAAATGAAGAAAACATTTTCCAAGTAGAAAACACTATACTAAGTTCTTTGGGTGCAGAGCTGATCATTATAATGCAGTTTCTATGCAACAGGCATACAGCCACACTACAGCAAAGTAAGCATAGACACATAAAAGCTGAAGAAACAGAGGACAAATCAACTTGTGCTATTTGGCTTTAGGCAAAAATTAAAGCGAGCCATGCTGAAAACCTGTAAGCTTTTCCTATGCTGCCATGACATCTGTCTTTGAAGACTGAAAAGTCTGACAGCACTGCTGGCAGAAGCTTTTCAGTTAATGTTAGAAACTACGCATGCAACCAAAATTAAATGTGTCATCTGCAATGGTTCAATTTCCCTTCAACATGAAGAGGGCAATGAAGAGGTGAAAAAGTCTCTGTGGCATTTGCAACATAACAAAGAAGAGAAAAATAACAGGAGTCTGAATGTTATTCTAGTTAAATATTTCTTTTCTTTGTGTGCGTGATCTTGCAGATGCTAAATACATTGTCCTAGCAAGCCAATATTAAGAATCATGGTTCTATTCTGCCTTCAGCATCATGTATGCAGCTCCCAGAGGAGTACATGGGAGATGAGCATGATAAGGCAGAATTCACCATATATTCTTATTCAAACCAAATTCCAATATATTTCTCTTGCACTGGGATTTTGAAACATGGAAAAGGGACAATTTTTGGTCAAGAAGCTGTGCTGCTTTCAATTAATTGCATTTATCCAAAAATGACATGCTGCATTAACACAGGGCATGCTTTGGAATACTAATTCAGCTTTTTGGTTTTGCAAACAATCCCATCAGTCCCTTCAATACAGGGATTGGAAAAGTTCTTTTGAAGATAACATTTATTATGCACATCAAAATGCTTCAATGCAAACAGGACAGGCAAGATAACACATTTTAAAAGCTTTCTTGTTTTCCTTTTTTTTCCTTTCTGGTGAACAGAAACCTTTTCTATTACTTTTCCTTATTATATTTTACTCGCTTCTCCTAAGCTTGGAGCTATTTATGGAAATTACAGTATTCATGTGTGAGAGCTTCAGTCAAAGGTATCAGGATTGGTTTGAGAGGAAAATTTCGACTGAAAGCTTGTAATTCACATCGTTCTCTTCTCAGCTTGGCAAAGTTGAAGGTTAACATCATCTGTTCTAGACATTTCAGATTAGTCACAGAACTTTTCTTGGTGGTTCAGTGCCTGGTCATCCAGTCAGAGGAACAGTAATCCATATGGAAAAATTAGCTCAATGTTACTAGACTGGTGGTTAATACTTGAGCCTTAGTTAGGAATGTTCGCAGCATCTTGGGACTCTTTTCTTCCTTGATCAATTTCTTAAAATAGGATTCTTCATCAGAGGCTGAAAAGAGGAGGACTGTACTGAAGTATATTTTTTTCCATCATTGAGTCTTTTTTTTTTTTTTTTAGGAAAAAGATACATATATTTAAAATTTCCCATGCAAAAATAAAAGTTACACAATTTGGTTAGGAGTTACATTCTGAATTCCTGTATGGTAGTTTGGTTGTTTTGTATCCTGGAATGACAACCTTCAACGGGAGATTTGTTACGACATAATTAATGCATAAGCGCTGATACAGACTGCTGAAAATCTGGTAATTAACTGTATTTTTAGATAGAACATGGCATGATGCTTTCCTTAGGATTACTTTAAACTCTGTATTGAGTTAGAAAAAAAAAATTTAACACCTACAGATATTCCTTCCCATTTGAGACAGAGTTTATTGGGTTAACATGTCTTGTCTAAATGAGGCAGGTGAAAAGGGCAGTGAACTGAGATGTAAAATCTTAAAAGCGGTCACGTAAAGGTCACCCTTTGCCAGTTGGCTTTGATAAACATCAGCTTTAAAGGGCAAGTCTGACTTCAGAGGAAAAAAAAAGTTAAATATTTTTTTAAAATACAGATTTGTAAGAAACAATTGTTTTGAAAAATTATGAATTAAAAATGTAAATTAATCAGGCAACTCATTCTCCTATGCAACCACTCTTTAAAAACACAATAATCCTGCAAAATCAAATTCCAAATCTATATTGATTTTATTAAAATGGAAATTTTACTGCAATGCTGAATGAACATTAAGAATGCATCTACTAAATTCATGTTTTCATCCACAATTAAGAATAGATAATCCAGTTTTGACCGGTTGACTGAACCATACCACTTAAGAGCTTTAGCTTTTACTAAAGTCAGTTATTGGGTTTATAATTTACCAAGAAAAAGGGACACTGGTATTACAGTAATCTCATTTTATACCCTCTGTTCTATTTAAAGGTTTTGGGTTTTTCTTTTCTTCCACTGTTCTGTGAGTCAAGATTTATCAATTAGAGGTTGTAAGAACTCATATCTGAGACTTATTTTAGTAAAAAATGGAAAAGACTGAATTAAAGAAAAAGTTACCACAACTCAATTTTTAAAACCTGATTTCAAGTGAATCATTATATTAAATGCATACAAAAAAAAAATCTGTGCAGACATGACAGTCAATATAATTATGATATATGGCTCTCATCCTCCCACCAACCTAGGAACTGGCAGACTAAATTAGATCATAACTAGAAATGAGATTGTGTCACACACCAGTATAAGCATTAAAAAAAAGAAACACCTTACCAAAATTGTAGTGACAACTACTGTTCTATTCTCAATGGCTGCAGTGTCATTTCCAAGTGTAGGTTCATGCTGAATCAAAACTAATTTATCCATGTCATTCCAGTAACCAACCTGCAAAATAACATGTATATAATTTGCAGTAAGGTCTACATTCTGCACAGCAACAAATATAAACTCCTGTAAGAACAAGAGTGATCCAAAGATGGTTTTGTCCAAAGGAAGTGCTGTCAGGTTAGATATGGGAGTATGCATCTATCACTCTGGGTGTATCCCCTTGCACCCCTGCTGCACAGAGACAGACCTGGTGCCACCTCCACTTCGCTGCTCCTGAATGATCTGAGCTACTTACTTCAACCAGAGACACAAGGTAAATCCCATTTTCATTACCTTGAAGCCTTCCTGGGGCATAAATGAGATATAAGAATTTTTTCTACCCACAAGAATATTTTTGTTTGTTAGTCCTCCAGATCTTTTAGTTTTAGACAGAGGAATGAAAGACATCTGGATGACAGTTTTGCAATCCTATGGCTGATCTCAATTCCTTGCTCCATCATGGGCTTCCCAGGAGACCCCAGCTCTGGGATTTATACCAGGCTTGTTCCACTTAACTGCTAGCACTGACCTTTTATTACCTACATTAGAAATCCTGTTATTTGTGCTTTTTTAACACTCACAGGACAGACAGTACCAGCAGGCAGTGACTCAGCTCATGCAGGATAAGTATACCTCCTAGAAAGGTGCTTGCTTTTCCCACTGACTGCAAAGCATGGTGAGACTGAATCCTTCCCAAATATATCTCTGGGAAGTGCCTACAGGGAGGTGGAACAAATTGGGTTTTTCTGTCCTTGACTGCATTTAGGCTGCCATAACCCTTCCCTGAGCAGCTTTAAGGTAAAACAGCTGCCCTTGTTCATTGCTGGCAATGAATTCTCTAGAGTCAGATTTTAATCAGTTGTCCTTGTAACCCCATGGAAGAAAACCCCCAATCCTATTCTTTCCCCCTTCTTGCCCATTCTCTTTTCTACAGATAGATCATGGCTGTCTGTGCATCCACTGACAAGGCTGCTGGGGCTTTTTGCCTGACCCAGCACTGACAGCTCCATGTCAAATGGACAACGTGAACACAAACCTGTCAGTAGCACAGTGTTCAAATCCCACCTCAAGGGGCTTCCCTGCTTGCTGAGAACTTAATGAACTGGGAGGCTGATCTTTCTGCCCAGCGTGATTTAACAGACACATGATCTAAAAGGTTTCTACCAAAGAGATGCAATTGAACCAGGCACGGCTCAGTTTCTGGGAGCACCTGGGGACAAGTCAGCAGCAACTGCCCCTTGCTCCCTTCCTTGATTAATCAGGAGTTCAGGAGACCAAGAGTTGGAAGAGAGGAATGCCTTGTTTATCTTACTAGAAAAGGAAGAGGATTTTAATGGAAAGTGGGGTCCGGGCAGAACTTCAATGTGAAACAAACATGCACAAACTATATATACAAAAGTTCTGGTATATTTAGTTGAAATGTTCCTTTTCTTTTTGAGATTGCTCTTAGTGCACTGGAGCTTTGATTTAGGTGTCTGCAGCTAACAGGAAGTGTCAGCAGTGCTGATATAGTAAGGAGGAAGGTTTTCTTCCTGGTAGTATGCACTTCTAACAAATATTCTTTTTCAGCCAGACAGCCAGACAGCCACAGATAAAATTGATTATTGAAAATGTGGAGTTCTTGTCAAAAAAATGTGACCAGCTAAAGCCAAAATATGTACAACAAAATCTGGCAGTGTGGGGAATTATTATTATTAGTGAATGATGATTTTTCATTGTGCAATTCTTCACTGCTATAAAGTTCAGAACGAAAGCAGAAAAGGAATGATATACTGTGCTACAGAAGTAAGTGCCATATGAAAATTCAGACAGAGATAAAGGCATTATTTAAGAAATGACAGGCATCTTTTAAAGGAATTTTAGCTTTTGTGCATTGGTGTGAGCTTGTATGTATTCGGTGCTAACCTGCACTAAAGTAACTCTGAAACTAGATTACTGAATAAATATAAAAGATATGTCATGACACTTGTATAAAAGTATAGAGATACACAGTCACTCTGAGAGCACGAAATAACAGTATGTTTTCCCATAAATACCTCATCTTCACAAGGAAAAAAAATTCTCAAAGGACACGATTGAATTTAGCTATAAAAATACCTCCAATTCTATTTGCAATTGAACTTCATAGCAGTTGCATCCACTTATACAGAGGCTGAATTTATCTTTTAGGGAAAAAATACTGCAAAAATATTTGCCTCGAAGTAAATTTGCCATAACAGTTTGGATTTCAATGAACAGTGTCCTTTCTGAAGGCCTGTGCACCTTGTAGTAACCACTGAAGCAATCCTGTTGGAGCTCACAAGCCACTGAGAGCAAGAAAATACGGAAACATTTTGATAACTAATTTTCATGTTGCCAAGTTGGAATTCAGAATCCAAATCTTAGACTGTCTAATGCATGCAATGTAATGAGTATACTTTGTCTAATTTTTATTTTCCATTTTTTTTTTCATTTTATTACCTACATTAGACTTCCAGAGGTCCCTTATCATTCACAAATGACTTCCAGAGGTTTCTTATAATTCACCATGCATCCTACCTGGTGATAGGATGCATGGTGAATGACACAATTCCAGAATTATTGAGCTGGGAAAGGACCTCTGAAAGTCACTTGGTCACACCCCTTTGTTCAGCCTAAAGCCAGTTGCCCAGAACTGTGTCTGGATGGCTTCTGAACGTCTCCAAGGATAAAGACTTCACAATCTCCCTGCACAACCTGCGGCAGTGCTTGGTCACTCTCAGAGTATGAAAAAGTATTTCCTAATGTTCAGAAGGAACCTCCTGTGTTTCAGTTTGTGCTCATCGGCTCTGGTCCAGTGCCTGGGCCTGTATCACTTGATCACAACCCTCCAGTCACAGGAGCCATTCCATTACATCTCTGTGATCCTTGTCCTCCCACCCTTTCCCCTCACCAGCAGGTTTTGTTACTGCTCTGCAGAGAAGAACCAAGTAAGAAGTGATGCATAAATGAAACTAATAAGAGCATAGGCTAATATTTCCTGTTTTACTAAACCATGTGGAAGTCTGCCTCTGTCTAGCTGTGCCATTTTTTAATGGTCTCTTCACATATTTAAAGCTGTGGGCAACAAAAATCACTTTTCTAAAGATTAGATCCATGCATTACTCTGACTGGAAAGGCAGCTGGGTGACTCATAAGTCATGTTATGTTGGACATGAGAAGAAGACATTAATAGTGAAGGCCTCTTAGTTCAATTAAGTACAGTCATTTCTCACATATTATATAGGATTTGTCAGGCTGGACTACAGAACTGGTCCAATGATCACATATAAAGCACTATCCAATACATGAGAAATAATTTCTTGTGAGTAGCCAGATCTGTCAAAGCTGTTATGACTTGTTATGTCAAATACAGGTAAAGACTTAGGAGTAGCAGAGAGGCATGACTGAAAGGTAAGAAAAGCTCCTTGGGCCTCTAGCACAGCTCAGACATAGCTCCTCTGTTTGCAATCACCCTCCCCTTAAACTGCACGCAAGAAGAGAGGAAGGAGACATCCCTGCAGTGGTGCCAGACCAACACCTGTCCCGTAACAGGTGACAAAGCTTGAAACATCAACCCTTTACAAAAGTTTGCTGACAAGCAAATTCCCTAATGAGTTACTGAAGTTGTGACCTAGTTAAACACATCTATTTGCACCTTGTCTTTCCTCCAGTACAAGAGGGAACAGGGGATGGAAAGGGCATAATTCACTGTTTCCTCCAGCCACCCATATATCCTCCTGGCTGGCAATGGTGTGTGGTATGGAGACTGGAAGGAAGCAGGGCTGGTAGCAAGATCACACATTTTTTGGCACAAGACAGCAGACTTCCCAAGAGACGAAAGACAAACTCACCTTTCCCAATTTATTCTTCAGCCATCCGTCACACTTTCAAAAGACAACTGCACCAACAGGTCTTATATGCAGGCACATGCCTTGCTTTGGTCTGCGGCTCTACACTGTGATATAGTGGCAATTTTTTCATCCAAATGTGTAATTCTGCTCTGGGTCTGCAGTTGAGCACTCTGCCTCCTCAGCTCTGTGGCAGGTAACTGTCTCCAGGGACACACAGTTCACCTGGTAGTATTTACTGCACTTGTCACCTCTGGCCAACAGCAGAGGACTACTTAACTCAATTTTGATTGCTTTGGCCCTACTCAAGCAGCCATGAGTACCCTATTCATCATCACCTCCCCCCTTTTCATGTTCTGATGACCTCATAAGCAAAATAGATCAAAATGACTCAAAAGAAAAAGAGAAAATCCTTGAGCTTGAGTACGTTTTCTGCTTTTATTTGTTTTATTCTATGATAAATGGACAAATTTCAGCACAGAAGAGAAAGGATCAACAAAGTACCCTAGCTTATATTTTCAAAGTGATTGGGCTGAGTGATAATGAGCATTCAGTCATGAAGGATCTGCCTAGACATGTATTAATGTGCATTTGCTTGCAAGCAACCAAGCCAATCAAGCACACAGGATTAGATACTGCAATAAATTTCAGAAAATGGTATTCAGGTCATTCTCTCTTCCTCCTCTCTCCTCTTCTGTCCTTTCACCCTTAAAAGCCCAGTGTTAGTTACAGCCTATGGTTCATGTTTGCACAGAATGTACAAATGCAAGTAATTTTCAAGACAGAAATCTTGGGATAAGATACAAGAAATATCTACTATTCAGAATTCTGACCATTTGCACCCAGCAGCCTAGCAACATGTCATCCAACTGATATTCATTAGTATGCTTGACTGACTGACATCCCACCAGTCCAAGATTCACACTTGTTTTTGTGTTCCCCAATTTGAGGCACTGAATCATAGCATCTAGTAGAAAATGCAGGTAAAAACTGCTTTCACCAGAAATATCCATGTACTCAGTGTATTATACCTATTCCAGCTGCAGAGTCCACTTTAATGTAAGTCTGCATAACCATTTCATCACACACAACTCATTTATATGGTATGAGGAGAGCAATGTCAGCACATACCTTCCGAGGGCCAGTGTTTTTCAGCTCAAAGACATCCATGGTGTAGTTGACCCTGCGACCGTAGTGGTCGAACTGAACATTTCCAGTCAAACCTTGTATTCGAACCTACAAATGGAAGAAAAACCATTGTGAAGATCCAGTCTTATGCTTTTTACTTCAAATATCACAGAGCAGTACAAGTTATCCTGGCTACATCCTTAGATTACCGTAAGAACCCTGCTGTAGAACAGTTCAAAGAAATAAAGTTGGCTACTTTCTTTATATTCTTTTTTCCTCTCAAACCATGCTCAAAACAGGCTTAGATAGGTCAGTACCTAACTGCTAACAAAGACACAAAGTGGACCTTCCCTTCTTTCATGCTGTGCAGATCAACACCTTCCAGCTGCTGGCTCTAAAGAGAAATACATTTTTTACTGTTTTCATCACTCCTGGGTATATATGAAAAAACCTAAAGGAAGTCTGGCCTGAGCTCACATGTCTTTTTAGCTCCCACACCCACCTGACAACAACGTTAGCCCCAGCAAGGCAGTTTACTATCAGGGAAGATAATACAGGGCTGATATGGATAGAGCTTGAAAAGGGTGTTTTCAAAGCATTAGAATGAAAAAGGCCAGTTGTGAAGCCTTAAAATTGGCTGTGGCAGTTTCCCACCACCAGTGCCTCCGCTGAAACCAGAACACTTCTTCTTTTTTCCAGCACTTAATTGTGTCGCTGAAGGATACCCAAGCTGTGGTCCTTGTCCCAAAGAAGTCATGGCCATATTGCTGATGGCTTTGATTTTACCAGGATCTGGCCATGAAAACCTCTCTGGCAGAATTTGAAGTCTCATGCTGTCTGCCTGAACACAGACGCCTGACTTAATGTTCTTCTCCATTGTTACAGATCTGTGCATCTGCACAGAATATGTGAAGCATACAAAATGCTTTATTTCTCTCCCTAAGAGTCAGGATGTGGCTTGAAATCACTTACTCTTTCCCTCTGTCCATTTCTATCTACTGATTTTTCTCCAGGACTGAATCCTTGGCTTCCAGGCACAGAGCTGCCAGCTCTGTCAGCAGTCACTTCTCCTCAACAGTTTCTCCTGAGTGGAGTCTCCTCATTTGCAATGATTTAAATTCTACTGCAGGATTTTTATTTTTGTTACTGTCCCATTCAAAGGAAAGGCTAAATCATCTTGACAGAGATCTGGAACTTTCTAGGCATCCATATTCATCAGGAATTCAAAATCCTGAAATAACCCATAGCTCTGGGTTATTTCTTTTTAAAGAAAAAACCCTGAAACTACCTATGTGATTTCCCTGGGAGAAGTCTACTTTTATTGAAGATGACAGAAACATATTTGAAAGGTTATATTATGTGGTTATATCTTTTTTCTTAAATGACAATATCTGTACAGCCAGGTTATTTGCAATAGTAACAAATGAACTCAGCAGTACAGTGGAGGGAGTTCCAACTATCTCAAAAATCTAACAGTACCTTCAAATAGTAGTAGTTCCTCTCTGCCTTCATTCCAAATTACAAATCAGAACAACCTGAACAGTCCAACCTGCTTGCAATTTCCAAGTAAAAAATAATTTTCCCTCTCCTATTACTACCGTAGTGTATACTGTTCTGCAAGTCATAATAGCGTGCAACTGGTATCCAAAATTCTAAAAGATCACTAGAACAAAGCCTCCCCTTACCTGTTTTAATGTCCTCTCCATATCAATTCCTTGACCCCATGGGGCTGCAGGGTTGGCAAGACAATCACCAGCATTTCCTCTCCTTGAAATATCAATTTTCTGTCTTCTAAGATTACGGAAAGTTTCAGCCATCACAAGTACTCCATCATATGTCAATGCAGATGTATACTAAATAGACAGACAAACACAGCCCTTCAGAGTTGACAAAAAAAAAATAATCTGCTGTTTCAAGATAATTCTAGTTTGATTCATTATGCAGCCGTTTCTATACCTTCATTTAGAAAACAGCTCTCCTCAAAATCAAAAGCAATTTTGTCTAAGGGACAAATGTAGGACATTCCAGTAGGTACAGCTTTAAAATTGTATTTCCTAAGGGTAGAAAAATCTGCATCTTAAGAATTAATTAAAAAGACGAAAAATTAAACTTGAAATATTCAATTATTTTTCCTTTTTTTTTTCCACTTGTCTTACACAATAGGGAATAACCCCATCCACCCAATCTACTCAAAAAAAAAAAAAGGAAACAGTAACTCACTGAGAAAAAATAAACCCTGAAAAAATGAGCAGCTGATGAGCAGGCATTCAGGCTACTGGAACTGTTAGAAATGATCAAGAGTAGATTCTTCCTATTGGAAAACCTGTGTTGGATCTCTGCCTGATAGGTACCTTGAGCAGTCTGTGTTTCTACACCAACTACAGCAACTGCTCTAGGTAGATAACATGCCAAACGAAACATTTAGAACAAGTCTTGGGCAGATGTTAGCCTGGAGCCACATAAAGAAAGGGGTGCTTTCTCAGTATGGTCCTCTGATAAAAACAATGCAACAGGAAAAGTTGTACACATGCTCAGGGCTGCTACTGATATGCATGCTAACTTCCAAAATTCAAATTCCATTATTCAAATCTAATTTCCTTCCTTTCCTTTGTCTTGCAGATTATAAGGTCTTTGAGACATGATTTATCTTTATAGCTTCAAATTTTGGTTATCCTGAGATGAATTATGTGTGATTGCAATTAATCATGCTGACTTCTCAGAAGCAGACAGAATAATCCTGCTTTTGTCACAAGGTGTCCTATAGGTAGAATTTTTTCTGTCACCAGTAACTGGGGAGTCTTCATTCCAAGCCCTTGGTTTTGGTTTGTTTCTTTTTGTTTTTTGGGGTTTTTTTAACATAAATTTTTGACGTGCCACTGAATTCTGTAGCTATGTCTTGTAATTCCCATGTTGATGCTCTCTCTAGACTTTACCGAACTACCAAAGTCCCAGCCAAGGGAGGGCTGGTTGCTTATCTTTGCATAGTGCCCAGCACAAAGGGGCCCATTTTCAAGCATGTCTGGCATGCATTAGTGCATATAATAACAGAACTACTTTGTTGAAGTCATATTTACAGCTGTGCTGTGATTTGCCTGCCAGGAAAATTATATGTCAAAAAAATATTTTTTATCACTCTGTGAAGGATTAGGAAAGAGGAACTCTGGGATGAGATTTAACTTTAAAATCATGCCTGCTTGTGATTTCTACATGAGGATTTGAGGTGGAAAATTTCCAGAGGAAACCCCATAAAAAAATTTAAAGGTAGCAAATTTACAGTTAAAGCACTATCTCATCCAGAAGAATTCATCTGTCAGGAAAGATCTGCACTCCAAAGAAACCTAGATAATTAGACTAATTAATGTAAATTTTATTGAAATTAAGTTGTCAGTTAAGCATTTGACCTTTATCTGCTGTCGGTAATGGGGTGAAGTTGGAGAATAAATGACAACAGACATTTAAGTACATCAGCAAAATGTGTTGCAGTTTTCATTTCCACCATATAAATCTAAGGATAGGCATGATTAATGGCCAGTAATAGTAAGATCAACTGCCTTCTCCTCTGCCTAAATATTAAAGTCTTCATTCATGTATTCAACAATGTTAATAAGAAATTAGAACACTGGAGTGATATCTTTGGTAGTGCTTCAGATCGGGGAGTACCTTTGGTGGGGTCTCAGATCCTGGGTATTCTCTCTGGTCCAGTTTCTTCCAGCGCTGCATCAGCTTAGTTACCATTGGGGTACTGAAATCCACTAGCTGAAATCCAGTCACATTGGCTCCCCCATGCATAAATCTCTCCAGAGAAATATCTTTGAATCCCTAGAAAATCAATTTAAGATTTTGTTTTCCCTCCTATGCCACTGTGGGTCCAATCTGTTCTAGGTCAGCATGGCAGCATAAAGAATGCACAACAGCAGGATTCCATTAGAAGGCAAAATTTTAAACCAGGAAATAATGTTGAACCTTCATTCATAACTTCCATTTGTGTAATAAAGAAAAAAAAAGCCAAGAAATAGATTTGCCACATTATTGCTAGGGTGGTCTTGACAGCTAAGCAACACATTGTTGGGAATGGCAGACAGTTTTTGAAGAAGTGCCTTTGGCGAATAAACTGAAAAATGTCTGCAGAATATTAAAGGTTTAATCCAATTTCCATTAAAGTTGTCAGACTGGAATAAGCACTGTACTAATGTTTTAGAAAATGCATCTCTTTTTTTTTTTTTTCATGTTAAAAAATGAACAACCCTACTCTGTAAATACATTTACTCCAGTATTCATTGTTTAGACTGAAAATGAGATAATATATTAGACATTAGAAGGCAGAGACAGCACATGAGAATCTCATTGTTAGTGCAAGGAAAACAACATCAAAATAGCACTTCTGTTAAAAAGGATTGTGGTAGCTCTTAAGTCTGTTACACATTGAAAACCTAGAGTGAATCCCAACACTGAAAGAGAAGATAAAGCACATACATCTCCTGACCTATTGGTTTCTCTGGATAATCTGTTCAGCACAATTCTTTACTAGAATTTGCCTTTAGAGACAGAACTGAACTTCAACAAACTGCATAACGCAAACTGTTAAAGCACTAAGAAGCAAGCATAAATCTTTCTCCTTTCCTGGCTGCTATGTCTAAGGTTAGCTCAGAAGCATCTTATTTTAATTTTCTTAAATTCCTCTGATTGATACTTATCAGTGAAAATAAAAGTGAAAATCTAGAAATATTTAGGAAAAAAAAATTTGTGGGGTACTGGGGTAAGGGCCCAATATCCCAGGGGAAAAGCACTTGTTAAGGACAGAGATTTGATTCATGTCCTAAGGGTTACTGACAGTAGCTATAAAAGGTGACGCATCAGGACGTTATATTACCCACATAATTGAACAGACAGTAGATAACAAGGTGTGCCCCTGCTGAAGTAGATCAGATGTGCCTGTCTCCACTGCATACCTCACTAGCAGATTACTGCAACATCCAGTTCCTTGTTTACAGCAACTATTTTACATGAGAAAAATTACTTCAGGAACTATAAAACTGTAATGCCGAAAGATCTAATTTATAAGACCTAAGAGTACAGATGTCTCATTTGCAACACCTGAGGCTTTAAATATAATCTGAAGTGGTACTAAGTGAAGGTTCAAGTGCAGCAAAGCACAATAAAATATTTCACGTCAACTAAAATTCCTTGAGGGTGAGTGGAAAGCAAACAGTTTAAAGCATGCATTATACTCTGTCCTATATTCACTGTGCTTTGCCAGGCAGGTATTTTGGCTTAAAGAATGAGTCATTTAAATAATAAAATACTGCATTTGGTCTTTCTTTGCCCTCTTCTGAACATTAGCTGTGTGAATGTCCAGTTTAGCCTTAAAGTAAAAATACTGAAGTAGCAATTTGACTGGAAATAGCTGATCTTACTGGAAAATACATGTTTCCTGGGGAATGTATAAAAGTTACCTCTAGAATTCTTGTGTTAGCAATAATAAAAATATAAGTCAAAAATCATTAGAGTTCTAGTTTAATTCAGCTCCAAGATACATGTATCAGTTCTTTCTCCTACCTTGATTTTGATAAAATTTAGGAGTATTACTTACTATATTACTGTGCCCTTTGTATCTAGATAGCTGCAATAAGAAACCCAAGTTCTTTTACACATCATAAAGAATGCATTATGTACAAGCACATATTAGAGACAAATGGGAAATGCTGTGTGAAGTGCTATAACTTCAAAGTAAAACTGAGCATTGCACTTACCGAGTAGAGGTATAATTCTAGAAAAGTATCTTACCAGGTTGGCAACAATATAATGGTATCCTTTAACATGCTTTCCCACGCTCACAATCTGTGGGAGAGAAATAAGACAAAAAAGGAAAAACAATGTCATACTGTTTTCTCTATAAAGGTGCTTTCATAGAAAGCTAGATATAAACTGAAATATATAGCACTGGTAATATTAGGCTGGGAGTCTTTTTGCAATAATGTAACTATAACTTTCCAGGGACTTAATAATGGGCAAAAGTTAAAATTACAGTGAGTAAAGTAATGAACTGGTAATCTGAGTGCCTTCTGTATTGAAAATGTTACTGTAGTATATACTATTTTACCAAATAGAGCAATTATCTACGAGACACAAATTCAAAAGGAGGAGATGTCACACTAGTTAGAAAGCCTACCCCCGATTTACTTTTTTGTTTAAAATAAGTGCAGAAGTTATGAATGAAAGTGGGAGCTCTGATAAGAGACTGAGTGAGCTGAGCTGCAGCCTATAAAAAGGATTCTGAATTTGCTCTCTCTTCAGAACAGTGAGAGGTTCCGTTGTTTAATATTATTAATTTTCTCATGTTTGTGAATACTTTGCCTGTTAAATAAATGGTTTTCTTCCACTTCTTTCGAAAGAGGTTTATGTCTCCCAAACAGGCAGGGGAGGGGCTGCTTGAATTTGCTTTCTAGAGGGAGCCCATTGGAGATTTTCTTCCTAAATTTGCCTAAAACCAGGATAATAGTCTACAATTGAAGTGCTTGTATTAAAAAACCAAAACATAAGCCTAAAAAACCACAAAAGACACTAGACACCCAAGCCATCATGACCAGACTGTTACCCTTGGTTTAAATGAATTTTAGACTTAATAAAACTCCCAAATTAGTGATTTATTACCACTGCGGACATTTTATTGGGCGCGGTAGAGATGGAAAAGTCACAACTTTCCCTATTACAAGCTCAACACATGTGAGGAGGATACTCTCAAGTAATGAATTTTCCCATATAATAAAAATTTTCAAGTCCTGGCTTGAAACTGGCTTCAAAAGAATTATGATTCCTGCTCCCAATCAGGATTATGATCTCTGATCCCAGTAAAGCTTATACGTCTGTACTCATTCAGCAGTGCACAGTAATATAATATTTGCCTCCTCATTACAGGGAAACTGATATAGGGTAAAAAAAATTACATTTTAAAATAAATACCACATCACAACCTGAAAGTTATTAAGTGGATTGACATAATATAAAATCATAGAATCACAGAATGGTTTGAAAAGACCTTACAGATCATCTAGTTCCAACATCTCCCAATTCTTTCTCCTTGGATCTGTTCTTAATCTATTCACCCCCATCTTGGGCAAATCTCCTTTTGAGATTTATTTCTGTGCTTGTTCCTAGGAAATGCATGTAGATACTACCGCAGAATTCTTGGATTTGATGTGAATAATACATAACATTTTTGAAAAACCTGAAATTTGATGTCTTCATTGTATTCTCTCAAAACTTGTTTCTTTGGGTGAGCGACACAAGTACACAGTTATGTATCACAGAGTTGTCTTAACTTCCCTTACAGTCAGTGGAAAGAGCAGTCACTTGGAGGAAATTATTCAGCTTATTCTAAAGCACATGTGTAAAACTAATTAGACAGCTTGTGCCCTGAAAGTGTGTATTTTTCTGCATTGACTAGAAAGAGTTGATGGGGATTAACTCTGATGCAGACACCTACATTTTATTTCCCTAATGTTAACTGAGATGAATTTCACCCTAAAAATGTTTGACTATGTTGCCAGAAAAGAAAAGTAGTGGCTTCTATTTTCAACCAAGATTGGGTACAATTCTGACTTTGAATTTGGAAAGTATTACAGCTATTGATCACACATATTTTGTGTGATGCTGAGAATTGGTTATAGTCCTGGGAAAAAGTGCCTGTTTAGTGAAATAGTTTTCTGTGAACATGTCATAGTTTTGAATATCCAAACTAGACATGCTGTCACCTTTCTTTCTCAAATACTCAAAGATGCAGAGTACTATCTACAAACCAAGATATGAATTCTTGCTACCTGAATCACCCCCTTTTACTTCACTGCATTTCTGCCCTGAGGGACATTGAGGCAATGAACTCAAGTGGAGCTTGACGGCTATTCAGTCTGGAATGTGAAGTCTCTCACTTTCCTTCTCTGTGCTTTAACTGGTTAAGAGTGGCTAAAGTTTTGAGATGAGACCTCAACATTCCATTAATGTAAGAGCAGATATTACCCAGAAGCCAAAACAGGCCTGAGATTTTGTCAGATGACAGAGTGTTCCAGAAAGCCTTTGCTACAGAAGTTCATTAAATCTGGGGGCACTTAAAAAACCCAGGTGCTTCCTTGTGCATCTTTTAGTTCAGACCAAAAAGCCAAGTTCAATCACAGCCCAGAGGGAAGGCAAAGTGGCATTGTCTAACATCTGCATTAGCAAATAGGGCAGCTGGTGGGTAAGATAGTGCAGCAAGTGTTGGTGCTAAGGAGATGGCATCCCTTGCATACATTTCAGGGATTTACAATGGACTCCATCTAACCTGGTCACCAGACTGAACTCACTACACTTCAGGGCACATCTTGTTTAGCATCATCCAAATAAAAACCAGTTCATGTATTTTGAGTCCAAGCCCATCACCTTAATGTGAAACTCAGGAACCAGGAGAAGGACTGCAAAAAAAAGCATGTTCCAGCTCAGATATTTTGTGTTCCTTTGGGCTGCACTTTCTTAGAGAGGCCCTGAGCATCTGTGAGGCAGGTGACAGATTCATGCAGCACATGGCTGAGCAGTCAGAACTCCTTAATTTCAAAAGCAAGGTCCTGGAAGAGAGGGCAGTGCTGCCACAGGGACCTTTAGTGGCTCTGTCAGGGAGCTTCACACAGCTTTCACACTGTGGCCAGCTGTGAAACCTAGCAGGGCTGAGGCATTGGAGCTGGGCTGTGCCTGTCACACAAGCAGTGAAACACCAGGAAACTGCAGATACGGTAGGTCAGGGTCATGGTAGGTCAGGAGGAACCCTCTGCACGTGTAACTGTGCTCTTCCCTGCTTCAGGATGCTCTGATTCACAGCTGTCCCAGTGTCAGCAATCCGGGGCAGTATGCAGTATTTACACGTTATGCACAATAATACTTATGGGCTATGCAGTACTTCCTCACTTACACATTCTAAACATTTGGTTTCACTCTGTACTCCCCTCTCTGGCTTCTTAAACACCACACAAACATACTGCACCTGTCTTTTGTCACAGTGGGAGTTCAGGGTGACCTCAGCTTGCTCAGGGAGGTTTTAGGAAGAAACTGCTGGGAAGGGTAAACCTTGCTTCTTTGGGAAAGGCTGAGAGCAGGCGTAAGCAGGATGCTGCAGTGGCTTTTGCACATTGATTTTCAGGTGTTAGTTCAATGATCAAGGTGACTAGTAAGTAGAACTGGAGCTTTTTTTATACTTTTATTTGTAAAATTGAAGAAATTATTAAATAATCATCAGTGTTAAGAAGAATGAGTAAGAAAATATAATCTGCTTCCCAAATTGCTATTAACAGGGACGACAAGAGTCATTCCATATATTACTATGTAGTCACACTATTGGTGAATATCTCATTTCTGTAAATGAAACAGAATAGAATAAATAAAAAAGTGAGATATTAAGGCCATTAGGCTATCAAGTTTATTTCAGAATCTAACACAATTTTGTTGGTTGGTTTATCCCCCCAAATATTACTGTTTATGTAAGTGTCTACAGAAAGGTGAACTTCAAAAAAACCCAAATCAGCATTAGGATCTAATCACATTATATATTTCATATATATATAAGAAACTAAAAAGAACAGTTCATTGTGAGAATTTTTAGTTGCTGATCTACTATAACACAATTATGAAAATGCCTTATTCTGATTTCAGAATGCCAGTGGTAATCAAAAGTAACTAGAATTACATTGACTTTAAAGTTTGATAAAAGCAGGGCCAGTGAGATCCAACTCGGGTTCTTGACACAACTCTGTGACTTTATGATACAATACTGTTCTTTCAATTTAGCTGAACAATAGCCTGGTCTAGGAAATACAGAAACTGTTCCACTCTTGGAAAGAAGGGCTACCAGTGTCTGCTTTGATTATTTTCTTTTTTTTTTTTCCCTGTGTGTGGCAAGGTCACTGACTTTGATAAAACCATTTGCAAACTTGCATCAGCATCTGAACAGAGAATCTGGCCCCAGGTCATCTTCTGTTCTCTACTACTGTGAAATGGATATTGCACATAACTCATTTTAAAATAATGCTTAGCTTCTGTAGCATGAAATGTCCCTTGTTATGATTTACAGAAGATGGAGGTCAGTACAGCTGGAGTGAAAAGGACTTATTTTCAGTTAAATCTCTTCAAAAGGTGATAGCTGTGCACTACCAATCGGACTTTAACAAAGGTTTTCCTCTTTGGTATTGTGTCACAATTCACTGCCTTAAGAAAAAGAACACCTGCAATAAAATGAAGGCTGTCTAATGCAATAAAAAAAGAGTGGAGACTTGTTAAAGACAGAAGATTGAGACCTGACCTGAAATATTGCAGCAGAAATGGTGATGATATAAACCACAACTGAAGTGGGATTTTACACAATATCTCAACCTACGATAAATCTTCCACAAAGCCATAAAAACAGCAATTGAGAAACAAGCCTAATTTTAACAACTCGTGCCCAGAAAAGGGCATTCTTATTGGAGAAAGGGTGGACAGCCATCAGAGAGGATGCTAAAAAGGCAGAAAACAAAGCAGATGTGGCTCTGTCTCTCTTGTGAAGGGAGGTGCTGAGCTGGAACAGGGCTATGCACACCCACCCCTCTCATGGCTGGGCAGAAAACGATGCTTCCCACACAGACCCCATGCTTATCAGCAGCTGGCAAAGCAGACAGCCCTGCTCAGTGCAGGAAGCTACAGGGCAAGAAGACCTGGAGAGGTGGCTCAAAGGTCATTAACCATTGCCCTGTGCACAGCTATTTGCTTCCTTCTGCTGCTGAAGTTGTGCCTACTCCTATCCTAAATAGGATGTGGAGACTTGTAAGGAAAAAGGAAATGAGGAAAGAGATGAAGGGTGTAAGAAGGTCACATCACAAATCCTTTAAATCATTCATATTCATCCTTTGTCTCCTAATGCCTATTTGCTCTTTCAGTGACTGAAATAACGTATTTCTCATGTCTAAACCTCATCAGTTGTGTGCTGCAGTAACAAAATGCATTCTTATTACTGTGCAGTGTGGGACTGTGTGCAAAATCCCAGCTGCTTCACAGAGAGGAGCCTGTGCAGAGCTCCTCCTGGCTCTGCAGGGTGAGGAAACTGCTGGTGGCAGTGCTGGCGGCTGGCTCCTTCAAGGAGAACTATCAGTTTGCATTGACATGCCAGTGTTGCTTAGAAGCAACTCCATAGACCTCTAGGGAAAGGACAAAAAAGAAAAAAAAGGCATGGAGAATAAAGAATGAATAAGAAAAGGCACTTTATGAATCTTCCATTCCCTCTGGGTCAGAGATATGCAGAGAGCTGCTACTACATCCCTGAAGTGCTATGAAGTCCAACAACGCTGCTACTAGCCCATACTACTGTGTGCAGTGCACATGCCAAATTTTTTGGCTAATGATTTGCTCCTGTGGTTCTGTGAGAGCACAACTAAAGCTGCATTTTATTCATGCAAATCTAATAGACGTTGGGGGAAAATACAGACAGTCCATGCTGTTTTTCAAACAAGAGATAAAGAAATCTACATTATACCACTAAACTACATGTAAAAGACATGCTGTCTCTTGATGTAAAAGACATGCTGTCTCTTGATAAATACTGATCTGTGTTGTGGTAGTGATCCTTTGTGCCAAGACATCTCCATGCTCATGAAAAACAGGGAAGCAGGAATGTTGGAGCTAGTACTCTGTGTAACTCATGTGTCTGGTTAGTTTCTGCCTTCCTGTATTATGTTGCAATTTATTGCAAAATACCATGTTTTAATTTATTATTAACTTAAATTAATTGCAGAAGTGACAAGTGCTATCTTCAGTTAGTAGACACACTGGAAACTAAGATGAGAAAAAAAATGTTTTTAAAACAAGCCAAATTGACAACTCCATCAATTTAGAGAAATTCCACAGTCAAACATTACTTTTTCAAGTTTAGCACTCCTGAGACAAATTGAGAGGAGATTGAGAACGAGGGGAATATCTTGGCTTCTGTACTTTTCTCCACACATACATTTATTTGCTTTCATTTTGACCGTAATACTACTACTACTACTACTACTATTACTACTGCTGCTATTACTAGTCCTACTAATTATTCTTCTACTACTTCTACTACTAATTCTTGCTGTGACAATCTGCTCCATTTTACCTATCAGAGAAATTTGGTTTCCAGTGCAAACACATAACATGATATTTCTCAGCAACATATCTCAAGGCTCTCTAAGGCTGAGGAATCAGTGGTGTCAAGCAACACACTGAACAACTGATTTAGTTAGACAGCTGTGAACAGCATTCCAGACACTGGGCAGCTATTTCCCTATTTTGCTTGTTAATAACAATTGTTGGCTATTATTAATTAGAGTTTATTGGTTTGCAGTTTTTCCAAGATTAATGATACTAGTACTTTGTGGCAATTTCACATCCACGTGTAAATTTTAATACTACACAGGGCAATGGTAATTCTTTTTACTATTATGTATCACTTCAGCTGTGTACACTGAAGCATTAAATCTGTGCCAGATGCTCCATAACAGTTTTCACCTCTGTGTTTAAAGGCAAATAAGCCCTGGATGAGCAATGAGGCTTGATCTTGATGATACAAAACACTGACAGAGCTGAGAAAAGTGCTCATCTACTGGGAAACATCCTATTTAATTCTTATGGTCTGGGGAGAACAGGATGAAGGAAAAACTGTCTGGAATCAGCCTGTTTGGTACACCAGGAGCTAGACTGATGATCTCTGACAGCAAAACTGATTCATTTTGCAAAAATCAGAAGAAAATGCTGTTCATAGTGGACACTGGAAGGCTCTAAACACAAAGAATGCTGAGGTTTCAACTTTGTCAGATGGAGACAGTGGGAGAGGAGGGAGTTGCTACAGATGGAAGAAGAAAGGAAATCCATTGCCATTCATGCAGAAAGGAGAAACACTTCTTTTCTGAATATAGTCCTCATCATGTGGATGTGTTTATGGACATATCTGTTTATATAAATATAGAAACAAACACTGACACATTACTGCATATGAAAAGCCCTAGAAAACAGAAATGAGGAGTAGCAATATTTTCTTTCAGAAAGAAGTAAACATAAAGGTAGGAAAATGCAATTACACCTAGCTTGTGTTTTCAGCTTGCTTTGCTGAATTTTGCATGAAGGTCGTTATGGAGACACAATTAAATTGAATTTCTGGTAAAAATCTGAGAGGGCTATCATAAATAAGGAAGAAGAAGCAGACTACTCAGTAGCAGAGAATGAGAAACCAAAATGCTGGAGAGGCATCTGTTTATTGAAGGACTTTTTTAGATGCAGTCACACAATATAGCTCAAAGGTTGATCCGATCACCCTGGTATCCCTTCTGGCAGTTTCTCATGCAAGCACATTACGGGTTTGCAAGGTTCAGTACAGGATGACACACAGTTCACCCACTTATAAGGTATTTCTACCTCTATGTCTATAGGTGTGTAAAAAGAATACTGTGAATCAAAGGAGCTCATCTGTGTACATCTGTGCCTTATTTCATGGCCTTACTCTCAGTCTGACTCACGAAGCACAGCAGGACAGGCTGGGCACACACTGGAGAAGAAGAGGCCTTGCCAAAAGGCTCCTGGGCTTCTGGTTTGAGCTTCCCACGGGCCACTCATGCACCCTCATGGCAGACAAAGCCAACAGCCTCTTGAACTGCAGTGCCACCACGGCAATGATCCTGCCCCTGGGCTCAGCTCTGCTGAGGCACATCGGCAAGGGTGTGCCCACTGCTGGGCCCCCAGCACAAAAGAGACATGCACACACTGGAACAGTCCAGAGAAACACCAAAAGGTACTGAAGCTTCTGTCATATGAGGAGAAGCTGAGAGAGTTGTGACTGGAGCAGCCTGGAGAAGAAATACCTCAGGCAGATCTTAGCAATTATTTATAAATACCCAATAGGATGGTGTAGGGAAGAGGGTCCCTGACTCTCCCTTGAGGTGTACAATGACAGGACAACAGGCAAGGGACACGGGTTGCAACACAAGAAATTCCAGCCAGACATGAGGAATTTATTTTTTTTCTATGAGGTAGTAAAGTAGTGAAACAGGAAATAAGAGTGTTATGGGATCTCCATCCTTGGATGCATTCAAAATTAAGCCAAATGAGTAACCTGATCTAAGGCTGCCCCCTTGGGCACCAGGAGTGATCTTCAGAGGTGACCTTCAATCCCAATTATTCTCTTAGTTTGTGAAACAGAACTGCTCATGTCAGTATTTCACAGTCTGAATTTCAAAACCAGCTCCAAAATCTGTATGAAAACAAATACCACCAAATCAAGAGTCCAGGTTTTTTTTTTTTTCCTTCTGGAATCTTATTTTCTCTGCAATGCTTAATATGCAATGACAAGAATTCTGTCAGAAAAAGGGACAGGTGAACAAAACTGTTAACTTCCAATTTCAGTACTTCATGCTTTTGAAATCTTCCTTACATCGTTTTACATGTCTTTTTGGTACAGATTAACAGCAACAAGAAAAAAATATTGAAAGTCCAGAAGAAAAGGGCTAAAATATTTACAGTTAATAACATTATTCCTCATGACCTAAATGACTCCTAGATTACACTTTTCAGTGTAACTATCAAATCTGTTTGGAGAACTGACTGCATTGTATACCTGAACACATTTCTGACTACTGAACAAAGTATAAGGAATAGCTGTGATATCAGCTGTGGCTGAGCAAATGACAGTTTGCCTCTCCAGTAATAAGGGTTATTAGTCTCTGAAGAAGTAAAAGAACAAATACAGTGGTTGAACAAATAAAAAATGTTTTCATTGAAATCTTCAAAATTATTTTCTGTGATAGTCTTCAAATCTGACCACATTGTTTCATCACACTTCAGCATTGCTTGCAAAACAGCGAACAAAGAAATAATGGAAGAAATCTACAATGTGTATTTACTGAAGGTAAAGTATCCCAACTAATTAAATGCACGTACAACATAGGAGAGAGCACCATGGCATTTCCTTAAATGTGTGGTTTTAGCTATATATTTTCTGTCATCATTCCTAAGGAAATCACTTTTCTGCCACTGAGCTGTCTCTGGGTCTGTTTATCAATTTTCCAGTAAAATATTTTTTAACACATGTGGCAATTTCAGCTATATTTGAAAGGAAGACAATATCTCTAAGACACATGTAAGGTATTAAGTCTGTACAGTTCTTATTAATCCTGGCTGCTGGGTGGAGAACAGAGACCCATCTGTTTTAGCCCACCAAAAGGACAGGAAGCACCTGGACACTACAGCTCCTGTCTGACAGCTACCAGTCAGCACATGGGCACTGACACTGTCCACCCATTCCTTGATTAGCCATGGCAATTGCCTTTTCTTTCTTGCTCAGTAAGTACACATTTGGGAAAAAAATTTTTATGGCGTTTGTGGAAGAGGTAGACTAGGAGAAAAACAAAGTCCATAAAAACCCAGAGGGAGATCACTTGTTTTAGTACTTCTGAACACCATTTCCACCTGCTATATTTACTTTCTGTATTGTTTCAGATTTGACTTGTACAAATTAAGTGATAAATAAATATTAATACAAATAAAATTCTGTGGGAAAAAAATTAAAAATAATGATTTTGTTAGACTGGGATGCCTGACTTGGGGTTTCATAACTTCAGCTTAAATAGGTGTGTGGTATTAGTTTTGTTTGAGCTTTCTCAGTAATAAATAAACCCACATTGCTTTTGTTAGCATATTTATTTTGAAGCCTGGATTCTGCATTTCAGATAGAAATTCAGTAAATACATGTAAGTTTAAAGTAATAATTTTCTAATTTTAGTAGAAATATCCTTCAGCCTTAGGCTGACTTGACTTCTGATTTTCACTGAAGGAGCAAAAATGCAAACAGATACACTCTTTTTAAAAGGCAGGAAGAAAAATAAAATGAAAAGAAGGGCTAAGAAAAGAAGGAAAACTCTCAATGAACAGTTGTGTGTTTCTTGCTGTGCCGTATGTGGCAAATGACTCCTTTGGCCTGGGCTGCTCAGATGCTGTACAGCTTGCTGCCAGTGTTAGTGGTTTAGTTGGAAGGAACTGGAAATCATCTTACAATGGGCTTCAAGCATTCATTTCATCTTAAGCAGAAAGTTGTTTGTATTAAATTCATGGCAGCATTTTAGAAACACTGCTTGTAAAGAAGAGGCACAGAAGCAAAGAATTTTCCATCCCTTTCACTGACTTTCATCCTTTCATTCAAACAGAATATTTTTGTGCTTTTAAAAGACCACCTGCTGAAAGTGCCATGGAAAAAGGGATGTCAGTAAACAAGGACACAACGGTCCTTGACAGAAAATGAAACACGAGAAATGCATTCTGCTATATAAGCTATAGCTGTTACATAAAACTGTGGAGATATAATTTTATCTTTCTGTGTCTTTGTTTTAGCTCCGTTTCTCTGTCTTGTCCCAGTAATCTGTAAAGGTAATGGTAAAAAGATCCCTAATTTCATGCCAGTAGGAAAATGGGGCTTTGCCTCTGTTTATAGTCACTTATGCAACACAAATAAAGGACTATCCTGGTTTATGTTTTGAATTTAAAATTTGTTGTACTTTTTTTTATGGCTGTGTATGAACAGATGAAACAAAGGACTAGGTAAATTAACTGGGAATCAGATTTAGTGACATCACTTACAAGGTTCTAGAACACATTCTGTTAAGCATAAGAAATTTTCTATAACCATTAAGTACAGATGTGCTTTCTGCAAAATGGAAACACACTTTCTGAAAGCTATGTGGAAAGCTGACATGGAATAGATCTTTGTAAGATCACAGAATCCTAGAATGGCTGGAATTGGAAGGGAACCTTAAAGATTACTGAGTTCTAACCCCCCTGCTCCCTACTTTCCATCTTATTTTACTGCTGTGGGTGCTCCTGCTCAGCAGTGAAACACACCAGCCTGGGGTTATTCCTGGGGGTGAGCAGCAGTGCTCGTGTCAAGCACTGAATTCCCTCGTGCTACAGACTGTGGGTCTGCCCCAAGCACCAGCACTGCCAAGGCTGCCCTGAGAGGCCACAGGGAGGGAAAAGCCCCGGACTAGACCCACACCACCCCCAGGCACACACCAGGACCACACTGGTCAATAACATGTCTGCAGGCCCGCTTGCCCTTCGCAAAGGCAAATCATGTGCATCACTTAAAGGGGGCAAGTAAACAAAACACTTATGGCAATAGTCTTGGTGTTTGTGTGGTGTCTCTCAGAGCCCAGGATGCAGGATGGTAAGATCTGCCAGAGGAGAGCATAAAGGATGAGTTTCACTTCCAGGTAACAAAAAGGTCTTCCTGGTTATGGTTGTTCTAAGCTGTTAAGAAGATAAGGTGTTCTTTCACCATCCTGAGAATAAAGGATGAAAAGGATCTAAAATTATCTTGGTAGGCTTAAGTTACAGCAGATGATCAAGTGTAGGTGGAGATCTGCTGACTCAGGCTGAAGACACTGTCTCTCTTACTGATCACAGAGGCAACAACTCTTTCATGTGTGCAGAAATGGATGTCTTGCTTCAGTGTTATGTTTAAAGCTGACCTTAAGCTAAGCCATGGACACTAACACCAAAACCAAGCAAAATATTCCCAAATACCTCCAAGTCAGTCTTGTGTGGGTGAACAAGACCAAAGAAGTTAGCACAGCTTTATTAAGAAACCCATCACAGTCTCAGAATATCCTTCAGTGATAAAATGTGAAACCTTTGCTGAGATGAAGACAAAAGGGAGAAATCCAAACAACTCAGTCACAAACCCTTGAGTGCAAGCTGAATCTATCTTCTGGATTTAATGTAATGGCAGCCCTACTATCCCTTTCTAGAATGGAAATCTAAAAATCAAACCCCATTTCTCTGTATTTCACCACAAAAAGCAATACAGACTTGGCCCTGCCCAAAATATCACAGCTACATAAAACCTAAAAGGAAGATCTCATGATAAAAAGCGCACATCCTGGGGTTGTGCATGGGGGGGGTCTGGAATTCTGGAATTCAGACACATCACTGGGCTCCAGGAGAGAACTCTTCTGTGAAGACAAGTCCCAGACAGAGTGTGTGGAGGGGTAGCTTCTACACACACACACACACACGCACACACACACACTGACATACACAGAAAGGAGAAAATATATGAGAAAGACTAATGAACTAAGAAATATAGGGACAAAAGGAAATAGGAAATGGTGACAATAAAGTCGTACAAGAAGTGAGGATACAGCAAGGTGCTGTTTTTGTCTGCTGGCAGGTGAAGAGGGCAGCGAGCAGAAAACACCAGGTCAGCTAAGTGGGCAGCAGGCATGGGCAGGGGAGGAGCACATTAGCTCACTTTGACAACACAGCCAGTGGAAAAGCCTCCAGTCTTCACTGCTTGAGATACACAGTCATGAGAAGTGTGAATGCGTATGTACAAGGGCAGTCAGTTGAGAAGAAACCCACAAGCCCACAAGCCATTTCCCCTCCCTTCATTAGCGCAGATTTAAGGGCAAAGCACTTTGAGTTATGGTCTCATTACTGAGATTTAATTACTTTTCCTAAATGTTCTGCAGAACATTTACTTGTACATTGCAAAGTATTACAGTATAGTCACAACTTAGGCTCTCAATTACAGGAGAACTAGGCAGGAAAGAAGTTGAGTTAATTAGACTCACTGAAGCTTAATCAATTCCTCCGTGTATGCAGGGAAGAACACGCCAACTTTTAGTCCATCTGTGAAGCTGTGAAGCCACCTTACCTGTCTGCTACAGGTTATTAAAGCCCCCAAGCAAAGGGAAAAAGTTGATGGCTGATATTTGAAAATGGCTGTTATTTTGCATTTTCTACACTGGGCTAATTTATTTTTGCTAATTTCTTCATTCCCATTTTTTGAAAACTAAATGCTTTGTTTCTGAGACTGCTTCTGACTGCCCATCCTCAAGGCAGCATTTGGTCTTTGAGGGCCATATTGGAAGCCCAACCCAGCACTTCAGGCTCATTTGTAGGTCAGCCTGTCTAGGAAGACCAGAACCTTCACAGGGGAGAATAAAGCTGCAACTCTTATGCACATTTTCTCTAGCCTGGCTCTAATGCCATTCCTGCTTTTACAGTGATGGTACTTTAGAAGGATGGAAAGAATCTCCAGGCATATACATGACTTCCAATTTAATTAGGTCATGCAAATATAGATATGTATATGGTAGATATGTATAGACGGTGACTACTGAGTGAACAAAAAATCTCTAAGCCCACGAGCCAGTTTCCTTCAGTTCAGCAGCATGGATTTAGGGCACATATTTTACACTTAGGAGCAAATAACATAAGTACAAGTAAAAAAAAAGCTCACTTCCTAGGTAAAATTTATCCCACCCAAAATTAGACAGTAGCCAGATAAATCACTTCCTAAAAGTGATACAAGTATGCTGCATGTAAGGTGTTAACTCCTACCCTCAACTCTCCCTGTGCAGTTAATGAAAAAGCTCAATTAGCTTTAAGGCTTGTCCTGTGGAGGTGTGAGACAAACTCACCATGTCTGATTCAGCCTGTTGTGGCCACAAACCCCCTTTTTATTTCTTAACATGCTTGCATTAGCTACCGATTTTAGGCATGCAAAATCCAGGCCTGTATGAACTGACTATGCAGCTGCCGATTTAGAAGGAAAATAAGTAGCAGCTCCTGGATGAAAATAAAATGTACACGTGAGATGAGTGAGATCCAAACATGTACTCAGTGACTTTATTTTCCTTTGCAACTGAGTGGATAGTGACTAGGAACACCTACACAGGATGGTGGGTGTACTTCAAGAGTTGTGGTACCAGAACATAGTTTTTCATTATATCACATTTGCATGCCATGTAAAAGAAATCAGGTAACATCATGTGCATGCACAGAAGTGAGGGAGAAATTGTTTTTCTGAATGTAATTTAGGAGACCCTCACATGGGTGCTCTGTTTTACTACAATGTTGGCTGACCTGGGGGAGGATTTCATTACAAGCTGTAGAAGGTATATGTTAAAACATAATGGCATTCAGAATAAAGAAAGATACAATGGTCAAATGAGTATCTGTAGCAATATGGCATTGTCTGTTCTTTTCTTAGCAATAGTCATAGAAAATTTCTTGTTATATCAGCCACACTATTAATTCTCAGTTTCTCTCTTTACCTCCTGCCAGTGAAAGCAAAATTGATGTATATATGACATTGAGGACTATTTCATGCATTTTTGAGTGCTATTTTATGAATTTCTGTATGAAAAATGACATTTCATTTTTCAGTGACTTCAGAGGCAGAT
The DNA here is from genome assembly GCF_028769735.1 of Zonotrichia leucophrys gambelii. Taxonomy (NCBI): domain Eukaryota; kingdom Metazoa; phylum Chordata; class Aves; order Passeriformes; family Passerellidae; genus Zonotrichia; species Zonotrichia leucophrys. The sequence goes on from NC_088169.1 coordinate 75,123,928, forward strand.
GCATCATGGTTTTGCAACAAAACCTTCAAAATTCTCTAGCACATTAACCAAGAGAAGGAGAGTGGTGGCAGAGAGTCCAGCACCAGCAGATGGCATTCATTCCCTGCAATTCCTGCAGCAGCAACAGCGAACTTGCACCACAGCAATGTAATATGTGAGATCATAAGAGATGCAAATAGTTAACCGTAAGTTATTTTCTTGTCATTTGGCAAAATTTTTCTTTTAAAGCATCATTTGTTTTTTCCATTATTTAAGAAACAGTTTACACATAAACACGGCACAGAGAGAGATTTGACACATCAGAGCAGTACGGTTTGATATTCACTCTGCACACTGGTATAGATATTACCCAGTGGAAGCCAGTCTGTCTGACCCAGTATTTTTTTTCCCCAGCAGCATGTTTCCATGGATAACTGATGAAAGAACCTGACCTCTCTTCCCAGTTCAACAGCACTTTTATTCAGTGCTCTTCATGTTCCTAAATACCCTGCTAAGGTGATAAAACTATCAGTTTAAATATTTGAAACAATAATTTTAAAACTTTTTATGGCTAGACATACACAACCTCTGCTATTTGGCAAGCAGAAAGAGTAATGGATTTAAAATAGACTTTTTTCCCCCCTCAAACAAAGCAGAGCTTTACCCCCATGAAGGTACAGACTAAGAACACAGTGGCAATTCAACAACACCCTGTTGTTCCAGCAGCCCTCTGACCCTGATGCAGGAGGCATCAGGCAGGGAGGTGCTGGAAGTGGGACCAAATGTGCAGCTGCCCTGACTGCTGGCACCTTTCACCACCAAGGTCCTAAGGGGGAAAGGAGAGGCTCCCTGCCCTGACATGCCAGCTGCTAGGACAAGTACTGTAAATGAAAAGAGAGCAGAACAGGCAAGTGGACCTACAAATATAGGCTGATGAAGTAAAAAAAAAAAAAAAAAAAAAAAAAAATTAAAAGAATCAATTTCATTTCCATTGAAAAAATAAACAAAACACAATCTCATCTGGAGTTTCAGTAACACGTTTACAGTAACATTGAAAGCAGATGTTACCTGTTCTAAGAGATTCTGAAGCCTCTCTATTTCACAGTCTATTACAAATTTCTTTTCTTGCCTTCGGTCCAGATCTTCTAAAAGCCGCCTGTAGCTGGCATCGTTAAAATTCTCCACACAGATGGCACTGACTTGCCAGCTATTTTGTCCTGCTTTTTCCATAATTGCTTGAAGTATTGAATAACCTAAAAGAGAAGGATACAATACGCTAGTAACACAATCATTGCATTTTTTGAACAGGAATTGTCCTTAATCAATATTATGTCTCTTAACATATGCTCCTACAGGGAGGGGAATAAGAGAATATTTGAATCCTACCTATGCTGCTTGTCATGATCAGCATACACTATGCAATTAAAAAAATTTACAATTGCTGGGAGTGATCAGAATGCTGAGCATTATGGATAATCTTCATATGATTCATACACACAAACTCTTCCACTCAAGCATTCAGCTTCTCAGATTAGTTTTATACAATTTCTGTATCCGGACACAGCAAAGGAAAAATCTGAGCCTCCTCATTCAGCAGAAGTATTTGCATACCACAAAAGCATTCAAATGCTTTGGTTTGGGTTTCTTTTCTTAATAACACCACTTAATCCAAGCAGCTTCTAATGCTTCCTAGTGAGAATTTTTTGTTTAATTTAATTATACATATAAATTATATGCCAGTATAGATGTATAAATAGAAATTATATTGAACTATTTCAGAGCTTCCATACAGCTTAAATCAATGTATGCAAAGAGATTAGAGGTCACTGAATGAAGGGCACCAGAGAAGCATTAACTGTTACTACTGGCAGGACTATTGCTCTTTATCAGTACCAGTATTTGATGCCTCCCTGTTGTCCTTGAGGCCATTCACAGACGGGAAAGGCAGTGTCCTGTCAGAGGTCTCCCCCTGAACCTGCAGGGAAGCCTCAGGCTGCCCTGGACCACCAGCCCTTCACCTCCTTCCTGCTCTTTTTTTCTTTTTCCACTAGGGATGTGCAGTAGAGAGGCAGCAGGGGAGATTATGACATGACTTAGGACAGCTTGCAAACCTCATCCTGACTTGCTCCACCAGCCAAGGAAGTAGGAAGGCTGTATTATTCTATTCTTCATCCAGAATAAGCAGGGAATTTTTTAAAGCAATGAAGATTGTACACCTCACACCCAGAGCTTAAAAAATGTTTAAAAAATGTTTAGATGTTTAAAAAACCCAAAAAGAACAGAAGGACAGATATGTTTCTCAATAACACATTCATAATAATGACACAATTCAGAGAAGCTCCTCCTGTCTAGAACCACAAGAGGATTGTGGCTTTTAACTCATGAGCAGGCAGAATTTCCCCCACGAGCTTTAAATTAAAGATTTCACCTCAATCTTCCTTAGTGATGTGGTTACCCGGTGGTAGCCTCTTTCTCTCTTCAGCAAGAGTGTCCCATGCCTGAGTGCAGTGACCCTCAGGTGTCACTTTAATGCTCTTAAAGATGCCATTGCATGGCAGGTTCCCCATAGAACTATGAGATATCCCAGAGATTTCAAGAAGAACCTTAGTAAGTTACATTTCAGAACAAGCACTTTTGAGCGAGTGGTTGCTAACTAACTAATCAGGAGAAGACCTACAATACAGTGGAAATCTGAATTTGTCAAATAAAACTAGATGACAGTGTTATTAGAATATGACTTTTTCTGACACATGAGAATGAATCTTCTTGCAAATCAGGAGTAGCTATTTTTCTACTGGCTCCTACAACATATGCAGTCTTTTAAACATTAAGCTAAAATATAAATTTTCTTATCTTTATGACACTATGCACCAGCACTCCAAAGTGAACATTTTGGAGTGAAAAATCCTCCAAAGTGGATTTTTCCCCCCGATTCAGACAACATATTTTAGATAAAAATACTAACAATTATAATAAATACATAAAATGAAGGATATATTTTTAAAGAAAAATGAGACATTTATTTTATGAAACAGAATTTTATTGCAGGAAATGAATTCAAATACTCAATGTATCAAGTATTAAAACATTTCTGCACTCAGCATATATTTTTAACCTGATGACTGTTATTTTTTTTTCAAAGAACCATCAGCTTTCCTGTTAATTGCTGCATAATTATTCTGCTTTTCCTGTTGCTATATTCAATCTCCTTTTTGCCTGTAATTATCTCTGCAAATCATGGCGAGATTCTTTCCCAAGCATTGTATTTCTTGCTTCATTTCCTATTCATTTCCACATATAGACATATATTAAAACCACTCCAATGTTACAGGGGTCCCTACTTCACTTAACACTGTAACTTCGACTTGATCTGTGCTACCAAGGCAGTCAACATTTACTTAATTCAGCTTCCTGACACTAATTAACATTTTCTTTGATTCAGAATGAATGGTGTTTGAAACAGCAATTGACATTCCCTCCTTCCTTTCTTATTTCATTTGGACAACTTCACTAAGATGTGTTTGGATCAAACTGGCAATTTATCCCAGCACAAAGCATGACAAATATCAGACAAACACATAGAAGGCCTTTTCTTCTATCTTGGATCAAGGTTTCACTTGCCACATTTCATTAGCAACTGCCTTCATTTATGTATTTGAAGCTTCTGCAGCTTCTTGTTGGTAGCTGTCACTCAGATGAGGGTTTTCACAAGTAGGCACAACACAGCTAAACAGCACCAAGGGGATATGGTGCAGCATTCTCCATCAGAAGAGTTCAGAATCCCTGTGCAAGTCACCAGTGGCATGGTCATCTATTCAGTGTGCAGGAACAATTTTTAATGTAACAGACTGACAAGGATGAAGTTTACACAGAATGAATAAAGGCATTCACAGGCTCAGTTGGATAAAAATTAGACATGCTGCGGAGAATGCTTATTTGTCTAAAATAATTGGCTACAGCTGACAAGGAAATAAAGTTGATTTCTGCAAACATTTTATAAGGCAAAAACCCCTGAAACTAACCTGGGATAATTCTCAGAAACTGAATGCTGTATTTCTATTCAAGCAAAATTCCTAATCTTTAGAAAGATGTTTGCGCAAGTAAAGACAGCAGACATGAATATTATAGCTGTCTTCTAAAAGGTATTTATTTTCTGTTTACCTGCTGTTTATCCTCAGTTATGCTACAGACAGATGAATGATTCATTTTCTGGAATACATCCCTCCCATTTATTGTGAAACACTATTTGTTGCATACAAGCAAACAAAATAATCCCTAGGCTAGCTCGTATCAGCTGAGCTGCAAAATCCATATTTTTTCTAAACACTGTTATTTAACAAAATGTTTGGGACTATGCCAATATGTAAAAGTAAGTTAAATTCTTTCACAAATTTTTAGAGCAACTTTTCCTCATCAACTAATTCAACCTTGAAATGCAGACAACTCATTTATTAAAAAAGACAAATGGTTGTGCCAAAGCATAACTTTGAAGCCTGGAATTGTGTATCAAGAAGTTCCTGGTCCTTTACAGAGCTAGCCTTTTTCTTTTCTTTTTTTTTTCTTTTTTTTCTTCAATTAAAAAATTAAAAAATCTATTAATTAAATAAAACACCAACAGAACTCCCTGAAAGCTCAACTGAAGTCCTTCCCAAATGCAAGGACATTATATGCAAGCAGGACTTCTTTTTCCTCTTTATGGGACTGTATTCTGGGGAATTTTCCTCAAATGACCTGTGATGAGAAGTCTGCCAACTGACTTTTATAGGTCATTGCTTAAATGTAGATACTATTAACAACTGCTTAAGGACTAGTAATACCAATTCCACCTCAATATACTGGAACCAAAACAGCAAAAGGGTAAAGATTTTGTTTTCTTGAGCCCTTCTCTCCTTATTTTTTGTTCTCTGGTCAGGCAGAATTGTGATGACATACCATACTGCTATTTTCTTCTTCTTTTTTTTTTTTTTTTTTTTTTTTGTCCCAAAAGATAACAGTCATAATGCTGGGAAAAATACCCATGACTCCATGCACCCCACCTTTCCCCCTCATGAAAATTTAACATTACTCTATTGGTTTCCTGTAAAATGAAAGCTAGAGATGCCTTCTGTAAGAAATCCATGCATTGGGGTTGATACTACATTTAGATATATTACAAACAAAATCTCAGATTTTTTAAGCCTTCTTCCCTCATTCCATAACCCACTGGCATTTTTTCATCAAAAAATGGATCAGCCATAGAAAAATAAGAGCATATGTGCACCTGGTGCTGTAGAGATATTAGTACTTGTTCAGAGTGAGATATCTTGTGGAGGCCAAAGTGTGTAAAATGGGCAATTTCGTAGCCCAGGATTCCTCCTACTCACTGCAACATTCCTGTAATTGGAGCATATACACAACCTTCCTCCATCCAAGTAGCTGAAATCATGAGAAATGTTTTTGATTTTAAAATTTAAGTTACCTTTTAGACTTTTTTATTTGTCTTCAGCTAGGCTTTCCCTTAACCAATTTCATTTCAGCAGGAAATTATTTGATTTCATTTATTTCAGATTAAATAAAAAGTAAAATTTGATATCTATATCTCTTCAGCATGTTCAGAATAAACTGAAGAGATACAGGATTACCATCTTGACTTATTTTTTCTGCTGGGATGTAGATCTTTCTTTTTTTCTCCTTTTTTGTTCCTCTTTCTTTCTTTCTTTCTTTCTTTCTTTCTTTCTTTCTTTCTTTCTTTCTTTCTTTCTTTCTTTCTTTCTTTCTTTCTTTCTTTCTTTCTTTCTTTCTTTCTTTCTTTCTTTCTTTCTTTCTTTCTTTCTTTCTTTCTTTCTTTCTTTCTTTCTTTTTTTTTTTTTTTTTTTTTTTTCTGCTAGCTTGCTTTCACCAGAAAATAGTTCAGTGATCAATTACAGTGATATAATAAATTTCAATAACTTTTATCTTACAGCAGCCTTTTCCTTCTGGGAAACTATTTCCCCAACCCTCTAAGCACAAGCAATCATTCCTGATGGGCTTGCCAGGAGACAGAGAGTGAAGTGGCTGTTTGCTCCAAACAGCAGCACCCCAGTAATAATTCTTATTTTGGAACTTTTGTCCAGCAACCTATTACTAATTTTCTGCAATGAAGAGGATGCAATATTTACGTATTATGACTGCATTTTACTATGGTTTGCAGACTAACAATACTGAACTAGTAAGTTAAGAGGTTAATAAACTTGGAAACAGCATATGCAATATATTTGCTATGACCGCAAGCATAGAAAACATCTCTGACAAACATGGGTCTTTTCCAAAGATGGGCTTATATGGACTCATATGCTGCATGTTACTGAAATGCAAATTAATTTGCTTCTCTTTCAGGGCCAGTTAATTTTCAAATAGGAATAAATCCCATTCGCAAAGTTTACTATGATTCCAAAAGCCCCATACACTGGTGGAGCTACTTCATGAAAGCTACTTCCAACTATAGGAATTAGTATTATAGTAAGTTTTCTATAAATCCAACACACAGTTGGATTCTTTACACAGAAGTGAAGAATGATCAATTGTCGAAGGAAGGGGACCAGGACACCAGATGGTTCATCACAGGTCCAGTTTATTGAAGAAAGCATCAAATACTTACACAGCAAATAATAAGCTTATGAATATTCTGTAAGTCAAGTAATCTATTGGTTAAACTATACCATCAACTCTTTCTCATTCCTTTGAGCCTACATTCTCTACTTCTCACGTCTCGCTGTCCATTTCTTTATCATACTCAGCTAGGCCCAAGGACACGCTATCTTGCAGGTGCAGGATTTGGAATTAGCCACGGTCTTGTACTTTTCCAGTCTCTAGTCAGCTAAATTCCCAACAACCAATAAATCATTTGGTAAGGATAAGCCAATATATTTAAAATTCAGGACTGGATTAATGTTGCTTAATTCTAGCTGTTTATAGAGTAGTTGTCTAAGTTAATCATCCAAGCTTGCAAAGGAGACACATGTGACCCATAAAAAACCCCATTTTTTTGGTCTTATATATCTATCTCAAAGGTGTTTTTTTTCAATGAATACCAAAGATGTTTGGACATGAGGTTTAGTGAAAATAACTACCATTTATTTTATCTGGCCAAATCTTGTTGAGATGAATCCAGAAAACACAGTAATGAAAACCATACAAGAAATTTACAGTATGAGCAATGCATGACCATACATTCCACCAATAACTACAAGCACTCTAACTCATGCATATTTCATTTTTCCTTGTGTTTATTACCTTCTTATTAACACACAGTTTTGTTTCATATTTTGGTCAGCATAGAACTTCCAGAACTTAAACAAACTTGCACCCCTGATTTTTTCTACAGTGTGAGCTGGAGACAGAACTTTCAACAAAAAGCACTTGCAAACTGGCCAATTCCTCTGGCAGAGTGGAAGCTAGAACTACAGGGTGTGTTATGAGTTCTTCTTGGGTCTGATTCACAGAAATGACACAGGGATTGGAAAGTAACACAGGGAACTCAAGAAGTAGTTCCATCTATTCCTCTCTAACCCTCCATCCCCACAAAAATAAAAATTATATTTAGGTATATACTTTTATATAATATATATAATGTACATATAATATATAAAGTATATTTAAAAAATTCTAGACAGATAACTTTCTTTGTCCTTAAAAATGTCTAAAGAGGATTCACATCCTAGGTAACATATTCATTGGTTAATTATCCTTATCATTAGGAGATGTTTTCTAAAGTCTAACCGAAGTCTCCCCTGGCACAATTTAAAGCCACTCATTCTTGTCCTATCTCTAGAGTGGGCCTGGAGAACAGTTTGTTCCCTTCTTCCTTAAAGCAATCCTTTATGTAACTGAAGACTGTTGTTACATTTCTTTTTTATCTCCACTTCTGTTTCTGAAACATGATTCTCTCAGTTTTTCCTTGTGGAAAATGTTTTAGCCTCAATTCTGACAATTTTCCTTGCTTTCCTTTGGATATGTTGCAATTGATCCAAGTTGTTCCTGAAGTACATTGGTGAAAATGTGATCTATTTAAAAAATGTATTCCAGAGTACACACAGTCCTCTTAAATTTTTATCCTCTGCAAGCATAACAAATGCATCTTGTATTTCTTCATACAAATCATTAATAAAGACACTGGAAAAAACCCCTGTAACCAGAATGGATCAATACTTAATACCTCTTTATCTGACAGTGAACTTCTTTCTGAGTTTGAGTGTGATCAGTGTTTGACAGGTCTTCTAGAAATTTCATCAAGAAAAAATTTCTTTAGCTCACAGCCATGGGTTGACCTTGGCTGGATGCTGGGTGCTCACCAAGCTTTCTATTGCTCTTGCTCCTCAACTGGATGGGATGAGGGAAAACATGGGTCAGGACAAAGAAAGGGAGACATCAATCAGCAGTTACTGTTGTGGGCAAAACAGTCTCAACTGGGGAAAATTAATTTATTGCCAATCAAATCAGAGTAGGATAATGTGGGGAAAAATCTCTAATATTTTCTCTCCACCTCCCCTTTCTTCAACTATGCTTATGTCTGTAGAAGGTCATTCTTGCCCAGAGAAGCTTCCAGAGAAGCTGTGGATGTCCCATCCCTGGCAGTGTCCAAGACCAGGCTGGACAGGGCTCTGAGCAATCTGGCCTAGTGGAAAGTTCCCTGTTTGTGGCAGGGGTGTTTGAACTAGGTGACATTTAAGGTCTCTTCCAACCCAAACCATCTACAATTCTATAATCTGCTCCACTGTGGACCTCCATGGCTGCAGGGACACAGCTGCCTCACCATGGTCTGCATCAAGGGCTGCAGGGGAACCTCAGCTCTGGGGCCTGGAGAGCATCCCACCCCTTCTTCTGCATTGACACTGGTGTCTGCAGAGCTCTTTCTCTCCCATATTCTCACGTCTATCTCTTTTTCTCTTTCTTAAACACATTATCCTAGAGGTCCTGCCACCATCGGGGATGGGCTTGGCTTTGGCCTGTGGCAGGTTCATCTTGGAGCCAGCTTGGCTTTGGCTCTATCAGACATGGGGCAAACCTCTGGCAGCTTCTCACAAAAGCCACCCCTGTAGATCCCCACTACCAAACCTCCGCCATGAAAACCCAGTGCACTGATCTAGCGAAACTTCATGGAAATGCAAAAACTTGCCTTAGAATGAGATACACATTTTTTTCCCAGCGTCTAGAAAAAAAAATCATTTTGTAATAGAATTGCTTTAGCTCACATGATTTGTTTTTGAAAAATCTATGTCTGGGCTTACTTAGCTTTTCAAATTCTGTCCACTTTCAAAGAGATCGACTATGATGTAGGTTGTCATTTAAGCCACCTATAGCATCAATGATCAGGACAATTTTACTGCACATGGTTCTGAACCAAAACTGAGGAAATAATGGATCCAATTTAGCTATTTCTTCTATTGTGTTTTTGTTTCAAATACTTTGGAATATTTAATGATAAAGAAAACTGCCTTTGAGATCATATTTCTTGCCTCTTTGACAACTATGACCTTGAATATTTTCTTGGTGTTTGAGACACCTTCAAAACAAGATCCTGCAATAGTGTATGGTCAGACTTTCTGTCATTCTCTCCCTTAATCCTTTTGAGACTGGTACCTGTGCAGTTACATCTGCAGTATTTAATAATCCTTCTTTCCTGAGGACAACACAAAGCTACAAGAAAATGCTGTCAATATATTACAACCATTACTTCCTTTTTTTTTTTTTTTTTTTTAAAGTCTTAAGTGGAACAACATAGCCTAAGAAATGTGCTTTCAGGGAGCATATGGGAGGAGGTTTGGCTTACACCACAATGGGAATTCATGATCAAAGATTCAAGCTATGTCAGGTCCCATTAATGCTACGCCCACTCAGCAGCAATATTTTTCCCCTTCTTTGCATTTCACACTCTGCAGCCTTCATTTGAAAAATGCTGTAAAGGTGTCTCATCAAAGTGCCAAGTGATAGAGATAACTGGGAACTTGAGAGGAACTGAAGAAAAGCCCTGGTTTTAAAGTCAATTTTATAGTTTTGGTTGGGCTTTCACAGTTTTCAGATACCATTACTCTTCCCATTTCACTACATGCCTTCAAAATAACATTGCAGGCCCATAATATTTCTTATGACAAGCATGCATGGAGATGAAAACATCCAAAGGTACAGATAAACACCAAAACCAAATTACTTTTTAGGCAATAGTTTACAAACTATTACCTAAAAAACCCCAGCAACTGAGCAAACAAGTGGAACAAAAGAGGGGAGGAAAAAGAAGCATGTGTTATGCTTACCCTATCTCAGACCATCTATGTAGTCTCTATAAATAACCAATTATCTGATAAGCCATCTTGGGACAATCATTAGGGCTAATGTGTATCAGTATTTTTAATGAAGGGGTAGAAAGAGGAAAAAATGAATTCACTGAAAGAAATGAATCCATATGGAAGAAAATAAGTTCAAATATTTGCCTTATTACCTTTTGCCAAAATTCTTACTTTCGCTAAAATCTATAGTTTGTAAGATTGATACTAATAAATTATCCTTCTTGCACAATGTCTTCATTCAGGCTTAGCTATTTTCCAGAAGTTGCTGGCTTGCCAACAATCTACCCCTCTAGTCTCAATTTAACAGGATTTATTTTGCCCTGCGATGGTGCACAAATGTACAAGAGGTTGTGTAAATAACATCCTAAGGAACCATGTCTAAGGATATTAGCACTGTGAGCTAAAGCTCACTCTAAGAGCTGGTATATCTTCAAATTAGCAGCACCTTAATGTATTCTGGTTAATATACTGTGCTGCTGTCTTTATATTGTCACGCACTACTTTTCCCCATAAGGCATCTGCTGCAATAAGATACCTGTGCCCTAGGACAGTGACTCTGGGCACTAAATTAAGATCTTGATGCCAGCTATTCTGACTCCTTTCTATAGGGATTTGTCAGAAAAGTAGTGTTTTACTATAAAATACCTGGAAGTCTCTGCCTATTGGCTCTGTCGTTTTTAATTCCTGCCTGATAGAAAATAGGAAGAACAGTCTTCAGACTGAAACAACAGACATTCACGTTAACAAGCATTCTTTTGAAGGAAGTCACAACCTTAATTCTATCTCTATGCATTTGTGGCCATGTCCATATTTACTGGCAGCTCCAAAGCAAATAATATTTAGGACTTTACTCCACCCATAAGTTCTATTTGTAGATCCTAGGCACATTAATTCTGATTTTAAATTTAATTTAAAATGTATTGAAATCTATATTTTGAAGTATTTACCTTTTTCAGAAAAATGTAATAAGCCCCAGGAAAAACAAGACTTAAAATCTGAGTTCTACAATTATAGTTACCACTTGTCTGAAGAGAGTTTGAAATAAGTCTTACTATATCTTTTAAGCTGACACATGGACCACAAATTTATTAGAAGTTAATTACTGTCCCAACAGAAAAACAATTTGGTGATAATCCTAAAGATCTGTGATTTTCTTTCAGTCCCTAAAATTAATTCAGTGCTTTTCTCATGTAGACCAGCATTAAGATGAGGCTCCTTCTTTTTGAACTGGAGCAGCAACTTGTGAAACATCTGAAGATTTCATATAGTGGCTTTTATTGAAGTGTAATGACAATGATCATTCCCCTTACCTGACTTCAAATTCAGTTCTGGGTCTCTCACTGCAAGAAAGACATTGAGGGGCTGCAGCATGTCTGGGGCTGGGGAAGGGTCTGGAGCACAATTGCTGTGAGGGGCAGCTGAGGGAGCTGGGGGTGCTCAGCCTGGAGAAAAGGAGGCTCAGGGGGACCTCAGCACTCTCTGCAGCTGCCTGACAGGAGGGTGCAGCCAGGTAAGGTCAGCCTCTTCTGCCAGGTAACAAGTGACAGGGACAAGAGGAAACAGCCTCAAGTTGCACTAGGGGAGATTTAGATTGGATATTAGGAAACATTCCCTCATGAAAAGGGTTGTCAAGCCCTTGCACAGGCTGCCCAGGGAAGGAGCTGAGTCACTAACCTGGAAGGCATTTAAAAGACATTTAGAGTGGCAGTGGGGTACATGGCTTAAGGGTGAGCACAGCAGTGCTGGTTTAATGTTTGGACTTGATCTTAACTTTTTCCAACCTAAATGATTCTATGATTCTATGAAGTTGAATAATGCACCTTCCAGGCACTTCATCTTAGGGACTGAAAATATCACTCTCAACTAAACCCTGAAAAGGGCTCAGAATCTGAGTGTCTTAAAAAAACCCCCAAATCCTACAATTAAAAAAGAAAAAAAAAAACAAAAAAAAAAAAGTGGGAAAACATTTTATTAAGTTCTTTTAAATATTTCAAGTGTACATATATATGTCCATAATAAGTAAACACATCTGTATGTATGCATATCTGTAACTGCTTTATATGAACCTGTTATTTCTTTGCATGCTTAGCAAACCAGCATGCAAAGAAATAACAAAAATTTCAAAGAAGGGAAATGAGCAGAGACTGCTGATTGCTTTGGCTTCCTCCTCTCTTCTAACTCTTTTATACTGCTCTGCAAAGAGCAGGCAGAGCAGAAGGCACTTAGTAACCTTGTCTCATGTGAGTGTCTCCACAAACACTGCTATCACAGTCACTGATATACAGAACTGATCTTTCCAGCAATGCTGTAAGACAGCCAATGTAACATCTAGGTTCTTACACAGAGAAACAGGGAAGATCATGGTATGATCTTCACAGAGAACAGTGGACTACTCCTACTTGGCTGAATCTCCTTTTGGTGTCCACATCTAAAAAATTAATGCTAAAATATTTGACAGAGGTCAAAGAAGCAAATCAAGATGATTTGTGGCCAATATATAAAACATGCCTTAGAGCAAGAGAACTACAGGAGAATTTTTCTCAACTGAAATTTTGACTAATTTGAATTTGGATAATTCTGAGCTATAGTTTATCCAGTATCCCTCATCATGCAGCAGAAGGAAACAGACACCTTCTTGAAGGCAACTCATAAAACCCTTCATCATATGTCTCATGTACTTCTCAGAGGAGAATAGACTCCACCATGTTTAAAATGAAAAATCACAATATTATTATTTCTCAGGTTCAATGAGAACATTGAACACTATGAAAATAATGTTATGCATATGTAAAGAGCAGGACTAAAGTAACCAGCAATATTATCACAGTATCTGCTAGTGACATGATTTTAATTTTGTTCTTCTATTTTGTATCTACATTTCACATAAGAAAATACAACATTTCATTTAAGTGGAATTAAAAGGAGACTTTTATGCTTCTCTTGTGGAGGATGGACAGCTACACATAGGTTTCCTTTGATTATTCTGGTGAAGGGATTTGCATACAATTACAGAGACAATTTCAGCTCCTAGCAGGAACAAACACAGAATGAAGTAAGTACTCACCATATGATTAGACTAATTTATTACATCCCACTAAGGCAAGCTATATGCCAAGAAGTAATCATAAACTCATGTCCAAAGCTCTGGTACAATGAATATATTTAACAATTCAAATTAAATTTCAGCTGTAGGAAGTGACATTTAGTGGGAAACATGGAAATGGGCAAGGTATAATGAAAAATTAACAGGTAAAAAAGAATACAGGCATTGAAAGCTGTGACTGGCCTGTCTGAAAACAGACCAGGGAAGAAAATAGTGAATAAAATCCTGGCAAGTTTCTAGTATGAAATATATGTTGATCTGGACTTTGGTTAGTTTTAACTGACCTTGGCAATAATGTCTGAAAATGAACAGTGACCAGTCAATAACTGCTCCATAAAAGTTAAGTGCCTGTGACGTTTCATTATACAATGGCACTTGCATTGACCATTTTGAAAGCAAATGATCTTAAGAACTTTTTTCATTTTAGAGCTGGGTATTTTCCTTCCCCTGAACAGCTGTTTATTTGCAGAAAACACACTCTGGTGTAATCCCAAGTCTTAATGAGCAGAAGTGAGCATTTCTGCCTTGGACTTGCCAGGAGAAAAAATTACTTAGGTTTCAAAAGAGTGGAAAGGAAACATCTCTTTAATAAAAATGGATGTTGCTTAAATATTTCCATTTAGGGCATCTCCAGGAATAGAAACAATAGGTGCAATTTGGTATCGGCCTAACTGTTACCAGCAGTGGCAGCAAGTCATCTGCTCAGTATTCCTGGTCAAGAAAGCATGGAATTCTGCAAGTGTCACTGAATGCCCCTGAGTACACTGTGTCATGATCATTAGGAGTGAGCACGTCCTGGGTGGTTTAGGCTAAGCCTCTCCAGCAAACCCACAGTATGAAAACAAGGCTAAAATAGTCACCAAGGCAGAAAAAGACAGAGAAAATTACTCTGCAGCATGGTACAAAGACTATTTATCAGAAAGGTGGGAAACATTTAATGCAGTCTTATCTTCCGTGGCTAATTAGTTATTAGCTATAAAAGAATATCTGAAAAAGCTGCAGAAGATGTGGGAATTGGCTGAAAAAACTTAGCTGAGAAATAAGACATTACAGAGGGACTTTCTGTGTCTAAGAGGAATGAGAAGTGGGAACCAAGGAACTGTTCAGCGGATATAAGATACTTTTTAAGTCCTAGAATATGTATTTGGCACTTTAGATTTTAATTTCAGTTGAAAATAAAATAATAAATAAGGCTGAATTTCAGTTACATTAGTGCAAAGCCAGAAAATTCCCACTTTAACAATTTTTTTTATGTCCCCACTTCTGTACTTGGAAATTGAAATCTATTTATTGGAAATGAAAATCTATTTCTAAAAATCTGCAGCAGATGATAATCCATTTAAAAAACCAGTATTATTTAATTTTCTTTACACACTGCTGCCAGGAACAACACTATCAATGCCTATTGCTCAAAAACCACAGTAGGAAAACTGCTGCCCACTAACAGTTCTTTGTGTATTTTGGCTTGTGCTTCCATTGCCCTTTTCAATGTGACTGACAAGATATTATTTCACAGTATAGTATCTTAAATGCTATAAATTACCTCAACTGTCTTATTTTTCTTAAGAGATACAATGTAGAATTGGATTTTCCAATTTGCTTAAAGCAGTGACATCCAACCTTTTCAACCTGAGCCCTGAAGCATTATTCGAAAAAGAGCAGTGGGTCACAATTATTCCTTGAGGGCATTTTCTCTGGAAGCAGAGAGGAAGGAAGTGGGCATCACCCCTGGCTCCCTTGCTGAGGATCCCAAAGTGTCACCAAGAGACCAGGCTACAGCTATAAAATTTCACAAAATTCCTTAAGCACATCGTGTTTTGCTTGTGATATTGAATTATGCCCAGTGGCAGCCTGAAGGAGCTCTCACATGGCAGCTTTGTGCCGTGACTCCAGGCTGGGATGTGCGTGGTACAATGTCCCAAAGTACAAAAGACAGGGTGACCTCATTCCTCCTGCTAAAGTTACCTGCTAACTCAGGTTCCAAATCACTGAGCCAAATCTTGGGCTAATTAATTGCAAATAAACAAACATCACCATTACAGAAACTGGACATTTGCCTACGTCCCTTGTGAGATTGTTTCATAAGAGACAATTTGCACAGATACAAGCAGCAGCAGCAGGCGCTTCCCTGCTGAGCTGTTAACACTGGAGATGATAGGAGGACAAAAATCTCAATATTGACACACTGCAGGACATTTACACCAAACAACCTTGCTGCAGTTGGGAGGACTGTGCACATTTGCAAAGTTATCCTCTGTGGGGTTGTTCCCCACATCCCCTCCAAGGACTTCTGTCCTGGAGCCAGGCTGGTTCCACAGCCTGGAGCATCATGCTGTGTCCTCTGGGGTTGCTCATGACAGACACAAAGGAGAGATTTCTCCTTAATATTATGAAGAAAACATAAAGCATCTGTTCATGGAAGAATACAAGATACCAGTTTCAGGCATACATTTAGCATTCTATTGATGATGTCATCTTGACTTGTGTATCACTAAATGAAGACTTAAAAAAACCCTTAATGTCTTCATTTAGGAAGGTATTTGTGTATGAAAAAGAGTTATAATTACTTTACAAATATTTATTTAAGGTTTTATCTCTGCCTGAGATTGTTCATATTCACCATTTAGCTTTCGTCTCTATGGCAGGTAAAATGAACAAGTCCTTTTCCAGTGAAAGAGTCTGGTGTTAATGCATTTTTATGATTAAAAAGGTTATTCTGATCCTGAGACAACTATCTGAAATATAGGCCTGTACTATAGAGCCTGTAGTAGAGAATGTGGATAAAATTTTAGGCATGTTGATAGGAATAACTGTATTTACATAAGTAATGTTGTGCTCAAAGGCCTCATTGTTCCAGGTGCTGTACCAAGTACATGTGCAAAAAAAGGTCTCCAAAAAGAGCACTTTGGAAACCAAATAGACTCGGAGGTAGGACAAGTTGTTTATTCCTAGGTGAACAAGACATTTCAGAGGCATTTTTCATACTTATCAGTCTGAAAATAAAACAACTTGCTTCTAAATGGATAGTCAACAATTCATTTAAAAGTAGGATCAAAATATGCAATACAAATTAGACATATATTGGATATACATAAGTTCTTATTTTTATTGATATTTGTTTCTTTTGAAATATGCTTAGGAGCAACTAATTTAAATAATTTACTTTGCATTTTCCTTTCTATCATTCTTTTTTTAGCAAAAGAGATAAGTCACTACACAGTCCATATTCTAAGTTGTATTTTCACAGAATAAGAACTAGAGAAATTCTCTGTGTGTGGGTGTTAGGATTACTTTTAAAAGGCAGGACAAATCCCGTTGCATAACTCATAAAATATTCGTATTGACTTTAGCTGGGACTACTCACGGGAGAAGAAGCTGGTTCAATATTTGAAATCTGATATAATTAAAATTTGAGAGCATTTAATTCCAAAACCCATGTAATACATTCACTGAGTTTTAACTGTATAGCAACTAATTCTGTGCCAGGTGAAAATGCAATTGACAATAAGAAGTTAAAGATAACAAAGAACCAGATATGAAAATGAAATCCCAGTATGCTGACAAAACTTTACATCTGGAAGGAAGGCAGGCAGGAAGGATACCCTTCTTTGAATGACTAGGACTGGACACCAAAACTGCTGTCTTGTCACAAAACATATTAAATGTTATAGGTGAATTTGGGTAGTAAACATAACAAATCATGGTCTGGACTGGAACTGATGTTTTATTCTTATGTTAAATATTGCCTTGATGTACTTTTTTCCCAAGAAATAGATTATTCACTTTTTAGACAATGTCCACCTGTTCTGTGCAACTTGCTGTAATTTACCCTCCATAAACATACAGTTTTACAACTTCAGGGTGGTCACAACATATGTGGCACAATTTTGGCACACGGTTTAAAAAGCTGCTGTATATGTTTTCTGATTGTTTCAAAAAGATATAAAGTGAATGGTTCTGATTTTTAAATGACACACCTTATTTGGAAACCAAACACTCAAAACAGGGTCAAACATGTCTGCCATAGATAAGCATAGTTGTTGTCTTTAGGATTCATGACATTTTTGACAGTTCAGTATCAGCATGCCAATATGTCAATATTAGCTGTTTTCCTGGCTGAGGAGAACTATGCAGGTGAAGTGTATGAAATATTCAGTGGATTGCAATAGCCAAAACAGACTTCTACCCCGGAATGTACTCAGCCACTTAATACTCAGGTTAGTTAAAAGCTGGCTAAGAAAGAAACTTTAAAAAAACCCCAGCCTCCCATGCTAAAACTAAAATGCTACAGAACATTTACAGGACAGGGAGGTAAATTGCAGCAAACTGGTGTTTCAACATTCAGTTTGAAAAGCAAATTCCATTGTTGGCACAGTAACTTGCTCCAGGCATGCTCCAGGCTTGCATGTCAACTGAAACCCACGAGGAACTGAACTTGTGGTCTCATGCCACTCAAAACTGGTACCAGAAAAGGCCTTTGAGCTGCACCACAGTAATATTCAAACCTGAAAGCTGCCTTGTCTTTAGGTACCTCATCATATCTTCTTGCACATTCTCACCTAAAAGCCACACTTTCCCATTACACTCTGGCACTCCAAGGCTTTTCTATCCTGCAGGTTTATTACAATTCAGATTTAAAAAAAACTACACATATATTCTGACTTGATGCTTTTAAGATACATGATTAAAAGATGGCAAAATACCACTTTCCCATATTAGGAAGGCCTGTGCCAATGCCTAACCTTATTCTTGGGAAATTCCATCTGTGTTTTGAAAAGGCACCTGAGAATCTGCTTTTATACAGTAACACAAACAACAGTAACATGTCAAAACAAAAAGTTCTCATAAATGTCACAGGCCAAATTTGAAAGTAATACAACTTGCAGTACAAGCTACCTGCATGGGATAAACTTATGAAGAGTGATTTAAGAAAGACTGAACCTAGAATGTACTGTCAGTCACTTGCGACTGCAAAATACACTTAAAAATCAAATTTTATACTGGATTGGCTCTTTGTGAGTTTGCAAAATGTTCTGATTTTCCAACAAAGGGGAAGGAGATAATTTAACAGGAAATCAGGCATCTGAAAGAGCAGACAATAAAATGGGCACATCTGATAAATTAGCACACTGGGATTTTCTTTTCCTGGTACTGCTCCCAATACTGGTCTCTTCTGGATTTGTGAGTTATCTTCATGTAGGACTATCCCTGAAGATTAAATACATGCTTCACTAGAGTACTTCACTGCACTTAAAGAAGTTTATAGGCACCTGAGTGAATTTACTGAAGTCCAGATCCAGATGTTGTGTTGGATCTGAGTATCTGTTTTATGGTGCTTTTTTAATATAAATGCTTCTTTTCAACAAATACAAAGACTTAATCCACAAATGCATTCACCTGAAAAAGGTAAAAAGCCTGTGGGAAGTGCCCAACAGCCTGGGAAACGACCCTACATTCTATTTTAGTGCAACAAAATCACATTCAGTAACTTATTCCTCATTTTTTAGAAAGCAGAGTGCCGAGCTACTCTAAGTGTCCAGCCACTTCAAGGCTGAAATTAAAGATTAGTGACAGACTGAAGTAATCAAGTTCAAAGATAATGGTGATAATCAGATGAAATCCATGACTGTTCCTCATTATATAGCATGGGTATATTACCCTGAGTTAAACCTCCTCCAGTTCTCTGGAGCGTTCATGATTGTTACTCTTGCCCACACTCAAATATGCCGAATCAGGAAAAGGGAATTAAACCTTTCTATGCTATTTAGTCCCACCTCACCTCTAAAAATTCAATTGAGAATTTCATCTGGTGCTTTTGCTTGCAATCTCATAAAACACAGAGAGCTTGTTCCTGGCATCAGGAAGCAGCTGGGCCCAATCCTGGAAGCCTGCTGAGTCCTCTTCTTTCCCCATAAGCAGGACTTTGTACCAACTCAATATTCCAACAGGATGTATGTATCTTCTACACACTATGGAAGAAAAAAATGAACCTAAAACCACATTAATTGTGTCTATTGTATGTACAGTCCCAGTGAAACCCGAAGTCCTTCCAGTAATTATAGAGTCCATTAGATGTCAATACAGGCAAAATACAGTCAGCAAGATAGAAAATGCTTTACAAAGGGGCTTTTGCCAATTAACAGCTTTGTTTGTTTGTTTGTTTGTTTGTTTTGGGGGGTTATTTTTTGGGTATTGGTTTTGTGTTGTTGGTGATTTGTTTTATTTTGTTTTTGTTTTTTTTTCCTTTTTTTATTCAAGAGGCTGTTTCATCTGACTGGTCAAAATCTGAGGGTTTTTTTTTTATCTGACAAGTAGGCATAACACTCTAGTGAACAGCAAGAGGAGAAAAGGTTCTCCTGAAAATATCACTTAGGTATTTGGCATAGGATGAAGTCCAAAAGGAAGTGAATTAATTTCCTAAAAGCCCTGCCAAAGACCAGTGTATCTAATAAAAGAGAAGAGTTACTTGACCCAAACAGTCAGAAGAAGAACTCCCCTCCAGACACTGAGACACAATAAGAAACAGAGAGGCAAAGTCTATGAAAGGGTCAGGCATCTCATTTTCAGAAACTTACTTTTTCTTGACAAGTAAATAAAATCCTGACAGTTCTTGGTTTTTTATCTTCTCAGAAGCTTGATCTTTCTTTTCCCATAGTGATGTTTCTAGACAGACAATATTTCTGACCCTAAGTTTACAAAACTAAATCCTAGATTTTATGGAGAATTTGAATGGGATCACTTTCTATTTATTTTGGGCTCTTCTTGGATTATTCAGATAGTGTTGATTTTTCCTAATGGCATGGACATTTGCAAAAGTAAGACAATACAAAGCCCAGGACTGGGGAACACAATTTTACAGAAAGTAAAGCACGAGAATTTCTTATTTTGTATTATAGGTTCATTGATTGGTTATTGATAATGGGTGATTTATACTGCATCTAGTATTTCCAAAGTCTTCTGCAGTATTTATCATTACTGTATGTTTGAATCTGAAAGGTGGGTTTTATCCATACAAACTACCACTATTACTTAGAAATTATCAAATATCCTTGCTCCCTATCTCTGCACTGCTGAATGTGGTATCTTCCCCAAAAGTGTATGTATTTTCAAAAGCTGGTACAGAAACACTCTACTAGAAGCACATGATATTAGAACAACAGACATTTCGTTTCTCAAACATTAAAAGTCATTCTGTGACAAAACACCTGGACAAAATCCAACCTTACGACAAGAATCATAATTTTATCTTTTAAAAACACTTCACAATCTTTCCTCTATAAAGCTCATGTGGTGCTTCTTGCACAACCTTCTTCCATTTTTACTAGATAATTTTATTTCCAATATAGACTAGCTTTTTTTGCCCATTTCTACATTACTCTGTTTGACTCAACGCTGATCTTTAGTTTAAGAAGTTTTATTTCTTCCATTACTTTTATTCTCCTAATATATTGACGAAGCCCAGTAATTTTTCAACTTCAGACAAGCCTCTTTCTTTCATGACACAGATGGTGCATAGCGATGATCATCCTAGCAAGTTCTCCTCAGAATCCCTTTCTCCAAGAGAAGCCACAATAATTAACTGGCTAAAAGTCTTCAGCACCAAATAATAATAAAAAAAAGTTCACCCTGATCAGCATTATGCACATGAACGCTAACAATCATCCTTTCAAAGCACAAACTATTTATTTGAGTTTGGAAAGAAATAAAAAAAAAAAATTAAGAAGTGCTAGGAAGCAGACAGACTATTTAACATAACTCAGCATGAAATCTCAGGAGATAATTGAATACTACAGCACCTTGAAGAGTGGTATCCAAGTAAATTCAGTTCTCCAGAGGTATGATAATCTAATTTCTCTGACACTTATCTCAGGGCTGTTTGAAAAATCTGTAATATGCAAAACCCCCCTGACACTTAAGAAGGAGGCAGATGAAATATGGAGCTCAGAGAGCAGAACAGTGGTTTCCAATGAATCAATGAACATCGTGAGTTACGCACAGTAATCTGCTACTCTTTGGAATGTGTACTAATAAAGATGAGTGGTTAAAAAAATCTATTTAGGCAGCCTTCTGGTGGGGGTAGGGAAAGGCACAACTCATGCATGAGAAATACTTTCACATGCCTGTCACGTCTTCAGTATTGCTTTTAAAAAAACATTATGATATACACTGCAAACATTAAAGACGAAGAAATACAATTTTTTCCCTCCTCTTAGTAATGTACACAGATGTGGTAAGATTTTACAAGCTCAAAATGAACCTATATTTGCCAAAAAAATTACTCCTTCATTCATGTTTCAAGGAAAAAAACAACAGAAGTCATGAAAAAGAGAGTAAAATGTAAAAGAAATTCTTAGGAGACTTTAAAAGAAAAATGCACACATATGTATATTTAGAGAATAATTAAAAGACACAAAAATATTTTAAATGCCTTAATATACACTATTCCAGTCTTTCTAACACAGCTCTCTGGGGAAGAGGAATAAAAACAGTAATGCTTATAGTACACAATATCATTACCAGTACTTAATGTGTCTCTTTCTCTGCATCCTAAATTCTAAATGCTAAAAAAGGTAAAAATTATATTAAATTATCCAAATCCTTTGCTATCATCCTCCCCAATATTCTGACCTCTAAATTTGAGAGATGCATGTTTGATGCCTGAACTGTCAGAAGGATAAGGAAATGTCTGTCTGTCTGCATTGGACAAAGATTTATTGCCAATGGTTCAATGCCCAAATGGACACCAATAATGAGCAGTGTTGCTCAGGGGTTCATGTTGGGACCAACAACATTTAATATCTTCACTAATGACACAGGCAATGGGACTAAATGCCTGCTCAGCAAGTTTGCACACCACACCAAGCTGAGCAGTCCAGCTGATTTGGGGGATGGATATGGTGCCACCCAGAAGAACTTTAAAGACTTGAGAAGTGAACCCATGAAAAACTCAAGAAGTTCATCAAGGTCAAGTGCATGGTCCTGCACCTGGGTCAGGGCAATCTCAGTATCAATACAAACTGAGGGGATGAATGGATTGAGGGCAGCCCTGACAAGAAAGACTTGGCAGTACTGATGGAGGAAACATTGGACGTGATCTGGCAATGTGTGCTTGCAGCTCAGAAAGCCAACCATATCCTCAGCTACCAAAAGCAGCGTGGCCAGCACGTCGAGGGAGATGATTTTTCCCATCTACTCTGTGCTTCCATGAGATCTCACCTGGAGTAGATGCCCTGCCCTGAGACCGAGTACAAGAAAGAATGGATATGTTAGAACAAATCCAGAGGATTGACACAAAAATGGTCAGAGGGCTAGAACGGTCAGAGATGGAGAGAGCTGGGGTTGCTAAGTCTAGACAAGACAAGAGAGACGTTATTACATCTGGGGAGACGTTATTACATCTTTCAATATATAAAGTGGGCTTATAAGAAAGATGGAGAGACTTTTTGCCAGGGCCTGTAGTGGCAGGACAAAGCACAATGGTTTTAAAATGAAAAAGGGTAGATTTAGGTTGGATATAAGAGAGAGATTCTTTACAGTGAAGGAATCCTTTCCAGTGAGGCTGGTGAGGCCCTGGAAGAGGTTGCCCAAAGATGCTGTGGATGTCCCATCACTGCAACTATTCAAATGCCAGGTTGGAGGGGACTCTGAGCAACCTGATGCAGAGAAAGATGCCCCTGCCCATGACAGGCAGGTTGGACTAGATGATCTTTATTCGTCTTTTTCAACCCCAACCATGCCATGA
This sequence comes from Zonotrichia leucophrys gambelii, assembly GCF_028769735.1. Taxonomy (NCBI): domain Eukaryota; kingdom Metazoa; phylum Chordata; class Aves; order Passeriformes; family Passerellidae; genus Zonotrichia; species Zonotrichia leucophrys. The sequence continues at coordinate 75,147,053 of NC_088169.1, forward strand.
TTTTATGAAAATAGAAGTATTTAAATTATAGGCTACAAGATCTCCTAGAGAAAGAAAGAATATTTATTTCTCAAAAGGATCGCCTAAAATGTAAAGACCAGCACCACAAAATATAAAATATCCTACAGAAAACAGTGGGAATTATGCGTTCAAGTGCTTTTGCAGACCTAGTCTTGCATGTTACCATGTTGCTGGGGGTTGGGCTGGGCATCAGCCTGCAGGTGGTGAGCAATTGTATTGTGGATCACTTGTTTCTCTTGAGTTGTATTTTCCCTCTTGTTTCATTACTATAATCATTGTTAATATCATTATTATTATTATATTTTTTTTTTATTCAAGTATTAGAATCTAATTATCTCAATTCACAAGATTTATTTTTTCTTTCTGATTTTCCTCCCCACTGGGGGTTGGGGTCCTGGGCAGTGAGTGAGCAGCTGCATGGTACATATTTTCTGGCCGGAGTAAAAACCCCAACAGCCCCTAAGGCACACCACCCAGCACCAATACCTGGCTGCAAACTGGGGTTTGTACAGATAATCACAACCCTTTCAGCCTAATTAATACCTCACACAGTACACCCACCTTAGCACTCATGCACCCAAACCATATCCCAGTTGTTGATAGCATGGAGGATAATGCCAAAAGCCCAGCTGAAGTCCAACTAAACACATCCACTCACAACTGTACTGATTTCACCCTTGTCCATGGAGTCAATATTTTGATCACAGAAAGCAATCAAATTGTTCAGGCACAGTCTTACTCTGGTAAATCTATGCTGGCTATTCCAATCACCTCCTAGTCTTTCATACATGCAGAAGAGATACTCCATAACTCTTTAGCAGCCTGAGCCAAAGTCTGCTTTGGCAGAGCCATGAACCTCCTCTTGAAAAACAAGATCTGTCAAAGACTGTGGAGAACAGGCTTTAAATTATGCCAACTGGTTTCTTCAATACCCTTGGATAGAAACCATCTAGCACCATGGGTCTGAATAAAAACAATTGGCTTAAAAGGTCTCAGACACAGTGCTTCTTCATTCCAATTCTGCCACTTTGCTTTTTGATTTAGAGGGCCTGAGGGCAGATCTTCCCTATAAAAATCAGGATAAAAGGCATTGAGATTTTTCTGTACTTGTCTACTCTTACACTGCTCATTGGACAGTGGGCTCACATGGGTTTTTTTTTTATACTACTTCTTCTGCCAATACACTTTCAGACTCAGTTTACACCCCTTTGTTGACTCTTGTTCTACTCCACAGGTCCATGCTTGAGTCATGTTTTTGTAGTCCTTCAGAGAGCCTGTCCTTACTTCCATCTTCAGTGGACCTACATTTGAGCTCTGTCAGGAGTTCCCCATTCAAGCACCTGCCATGCTTGTTTGACTTGCTGCACATCAAAAAGGATAATCTCGGTGCTTTGAGGAAAATGTCCCGGAAGATAAACTGGATTCCCGTATCCCTTCCTCTACAGGGTAGAAATCTGTTGGACCATGCCAAGAAGATCCCTAAATGAGCTGCTCTCCTTAAAGCCAGGGCTCTGACTCTTCTATTACCTCTTTTTGTTAACTTCATAAACACAGAGTTGCTGTTTATAAGGCTGCCATTGCCTTGCCCAGCTCCAGCCTTACTCTTCCTTGCTTGTAGCTGCAGGTTTAACAGGTCTACCTGGGTTAGAACCTTCACTGCCTGTTTCAAGAAATCATCTGGATGTACTTCAGAAATCTCCTACTTTGCTTGCATTCTACCTTTTTGCACCTTGACCACTTATGAGAGCAGCTGCAGATCCCTGTGAGTATCAGAACCTGCAGTTTTGAGCATTCCTCCAGCTGCCTAAAGGTTTCCTCCACTTCCACTTCTTGACTGCATTTAGCAGAGGTACCATCACACCTACTTATCTCTCTTTTGCTCCTCACCCCCATGCTCCAGGCCATTTGCCCCATAGGGAATTTCCTGGAAGTGCAGTAAATCCCTTTGCACAGAGCACAGCACTGGATCCTGCGCATCTCCTCCGTGCCCTGTAACCTTCCCATCCTCTTAGTCACTGCACTTTCTGTAACCCAGAACGTAGGTTGGCCACAAAGACACCTAATCCCTCTTGCTTGTCCCATATGCTCTCTGAATTCAGGCATAGACAACTGGGGCAGGACAACAGCCACAATTCTTTCACCAGGTGAGAACATGAGAGCCTCTCCCACTACTCTGTTCCCCTGGTGCTTTCTCATAGCCTGCTTTCTCATGGCCTCCCAATCCCCCTTCAAGCGCTCTGATGCATTCCTAAATAAAGATATGCAGATAATTTTGATTTTAGGCCTAAATGTGAAAATTCAGACTACAAATCAAATTAATTTTAATGTTATCAGAACATAAATGTGCCTCAAATTATTACTATTGCTCCTTATTATCTTTTTCCGCCTTCCTTTACTTAAAATGAGTTGATTTAGCTTACATTTTAAAATAAATTCTTAGACTAAAGAAAGGCCTCAAAAGCAAATTGTAGACTTCTAGTAATAGTTTTATAAAAGATTATTTACTGTTGTAGTACAAACAACAAATAATTATGGTATCATGAATCATCATTGCTAAGGAAACCATATTTGTATTAGTTCCTATTCATTGTTCGTTTTAGATCCTTATCAGAAATATATTATTTTGCAGCACTTCTTGGAGTATCCTCTAAAATCCCTGTATATGAGTTAAAGCGGAAAATCTGAATACTTGTCTGATTGGATTGGGTTTTTTTTCCATATAAAAAGACCAATAATAGGGTGAGATTCAACTTGTCAAAAATACATTACATATATTCCATTTTCTCTCTTTATTTCCCCATTAATTTCTTTCTTTTCATTTCTAGGCATTAAAAGTGGTATAAAACGATCAGCAGTCGATGCAGTATGTCTCCAGCCTTGCATTAGCTCACATAGCAGGCCTGATAAATTGGCTATGATTTCAGGACTTTATATAGCTCTCATTATCTTTTTCTGCAGCAAAGGAGGTTTGGAAAAGCAACATCCCTCCTTTTGCATATTGTACTCTAGATGTAATATAAACCAGTTATATTAGCACCTACCTATATAATTAGTGGAACAAAGCTCTTAATAGAACAATTTAATACAGACCCTTCACACATTAAGTCAGTGTTATGCCCTTTTTACACTCAAGGAATTGCTGAATTCCCAACCCACACACTTAATATAAAAATAAAGTGGCAATGAGGCTACAGTGAAAGAAAAAAAAAAGATTGTGTTGTCCTTTGGAATATTTATTTTATAAGCTTGTAAGTATGAATAAACAGGTATATGCTTTTCATACACATTAGGTACCATCCTTTCCTCCCAATCAGAACTTGAATTTGCACTAGCCCTACATCCATTTGCCTTTACAATTACTACTTTAATCTCCTTTCTTTCTAAGCTTTCTGAATCCACTGCTTACATTCCCTTTAAGCATATTGGTCTGCCAGGTCCCTCTCAGATCATCTTGTCTGCTTTCCCACCTACCTGTCTGTATCAGCTAAAGTTTCTGCTTAAGCATTTAAATCTGTATTCTGTCCCTACTTTCCTAGATATTTAACCATTGTCAAATGTATAAACCTGTGCATTTGTAAGTCTAGCCTGCACTTTTGCTAGATGAAAATTGTCCTCTGCCTTTCTACTCTTTCCTCATGAACTCAGGACCAGCATGCATAATTTTCCTTTTTGACCTGCCTATTGACTTAAATAGCGTGATAACATAAACGGCATATCTTAGTTATAAAGCAGGCTCTTAACCTACACATCACAACTCTGATAATTTATCACATTAAACATGCCAATGGTACACTATTATCTTTGCAGTTTAAATTCCTTAATATTTGCATATTGTATCCAGCCTGCAGTCCAAACTCACCATAGCTTCCATCCCTTTTCTCATCTACTTCAACATTATTTATTATTTCTGAAATACATAATTTTTTCCTCACTCACATCTATCCATAATATTGCTCAATTTCTCTTAGCTTATTGTTATGGTGATAATATCCCTTTCTTTGTATTCCTGTTATTCTGCTCTTCTTTCCTTATGGCATCAAACTTAAATATTTCTCTCCACTTTCAAGGCCCTTTCTGATGAGCTCTACCATATTATAATTTATTTTAGAGATGATGATGATTGGAGATGCTAATCCCACATCCACTCACTAAATTTTTCAGCTCTTAACTCAGCTTTCTCCTTTGTAGCTCTGCAGAATCTGTGAGGCTGAGCAGAATCCCTGTGAGCGTTTGCTTAGTCACCTCATTACCCTCCCTCAAATACTGCTTTTCCATGCCACCTGCAAGAAAGCTCGACAATGAGCAGGCTGCCATGATGGTGAGAATACTTTTCATGCCTCCCTGTATGACTGAATTCTCCCATCTTTTGCTCTCTCTGTCCTGTTTAATGCCTAGATGTAATCACTTTAAGCAATGATGATGTATTTTTGTACTCCTATGTGTAATTTATCACAGTTCTCAAATGCTACAATGATACCAACAAATACTCATAGGAACATACTACTTCAATTTTCTTGGTAGTTTGCCTTTGTGTAGTTCTGCTGTTAATTCCATTCTAAAATTGTCGCGCTATGAATCCATTAAGGTTTTTGAAGAAGACCCATTTTTGGAATATTTCTTGAGCAGTCAGGAAACCTCCATGCAATATGACAAAAAATGGTCAAGAAAAGCAAGCTCCCAATCAAAGTACAACATGAAGAGTAGGCATAGCCCACATTGTCTTGACTCATTTCTTATTATGTTTAATGAATTGCTTGTCAGCTATCTATGCATACCAAGAATCCTGTATCTGAAAAGCTGGAATCTTAAAAACAAAGGCTTTGAATAATACTAGATGAAACAATCACCTGGATATTTTGCTAGCAGCTATTCCGTCCTACCAGAGGCAAAAAATAGTCATGACTACGCCACACTCCCACATTAATTCCTTTCAGCAACTCTGCCATTGGTAAGCGAATCTTTGGGATTGAATGCTCTTCTACAGAGCAGAGAAATCAGAGCACTGTGCAATGGTCCTCAGCCATTTGTATCTGGGCCTTGTTGCTGCCACCTTCTCCAATTTTGCAAAGATTCCCTCAAATATCTTCAGAGCCATATGAAGCTAAAAGCTATATGCCAGAGTACATTGAGAAACAGAAGAAAAGAGTGAGAAAGGAAAAGAAATGAGAAATAAACCCATTGCTGTTCATTTGCTAAAGCACAGGGTTTACCAGGTAACAGTGACAATTCAGTACGACCAGTAGTTGTATTTTATATAAGTGCAAGAGAAGCCAGAAAGTCAAATTACAGCTGCAAGAAAAAACAAAATAGGAATCCTCAGTGTGCTCCTCTCTCTATGTTTCTGCCTGTAATCCATGAAATGTATTTCATAAGAGGAGTGCTATCGAGCAAGCTGCAGTTTTCACACTTTGGAAAATTGTATCTGACAGATATTGAAGAGGAATCATCTACTGTTGGTTATTTTGGCCTTCTACATGTAGCTGACATCACATTAGGAATTCAGGGGGTGAGAGGTTTAAATAAAAATGTGAACTCTTTTAGCATAATGAATAGCTCAAAAAGGCAAAAAAAAAAGGGCATCAGTTTATGTCATAAACTGGCTTCTTGCCTGCTCCAGGGATGTGACAGAAGACATATAGACTTTATTCTCTCCCCAAACATAGTCATTTGCCATGTGATTTGACAAATCACAAAATAGAAGAAATGAGGAATAAACTCTCTGTTTTATATTATCACTTCCTTTATAACGTTCGGATCTCTTTTACATAGACTTCATAGCTTCTAGCATTCCTGCATCTCAGCATCTCAAAAACTATGCATGTTTTTGCAACAGAGACCAGGTATTAACCCCATTTTACAGACAAAGAACTTGGACAGCCCCTATTCACTTCATGGAATATTAATGTTTTTAATATGTAGCTGTATGCCAAGGCCCGGTACTTGGAGATTATGTATTTCAGTGGACCCAGGGTAGGTATAATGTAGCCATTTGCAGAATACTTGCATGTTATAAGCCAACATCATTCTGTTTTTCAAAACAGAAGGGAATTGTTAATAAATAAATTAATGACTAAAAACTGATAAATAAACTCGGCTATGTCATTATTGAACTACATGGGACAAATTATATTACTGTGATTCTGTGAAGACTATGAAGGATTTCAATGACTGATCACAAATATGTCCCCTTTCATGGAATAGGTATAATTTGATCACTGTTAAAAAAATGCTGAAGGAAAATTTTGTATAAATCACTTCAGAAATGTAATAGTTTTTTTCTGCTCATACTTTGTTGCTTCTTTTTTCTCAAACCCATGCAAAACTTATTGCTGGATTTTTTTTTTTTCATTTTCATCATCAAGATCCTCATTAATTTTGCTATTTTTAGTACTTTGATAATATTGATTCCATTCTGATGATGCAGCATTGCTGTTTCCATTTCCAAAGTATGCATGTCACTCTTCTACACCAGATTGGCATATTTCAGTATACATGTGAGATAGCCTGTTTCCAAAAAGGAGGATGATGCTATTACTTCTTAATCTCCCTCACTTTCAGTTTTTAACTTTATCATGGCACCACTAAAAATTAGATCTAGAAAAAATATATCCATTTTAAAACTGCAGCCTGGCTGTTGTTGACAATGTAGTATTGAATAAATGTAGTTGGTTTTTTCCTTCCCTCTAGTGCTTTCATCCTGAGTTCGCGGAATTGTCAGCCTTTACCTGCAACAGCTGCACACAAGCAGTGACAAGGAGAGACTTCAGTGGCTACAAGTGCTTCTGCTTCTCATTATACTATCTCATCATATCCTGCATTTTTGCAAAGTCACAACACAAATGCATCCAGATCAGATGCTGTCTCAGTTACAGCACAGGGCCTGAAAGAAGCATCAGTTCAGGGAGAGACTTCTGACATAACCACACAGTTCGTTCAGGAATGTACACTGCTGACTGCCTAATTATCCCCCCTCCTTTCCTGACTTTGATCCTCCTTTCACCCCCAAATCAGGACCCATAACACCTTTCTGTATACAACACTGGAAAAATTTACTGTGTGAACACATAAAACAATGAAAATCTGAATGAACAGCTTTCAGCAAAATAAATCCCACATAAGGTAGCTACGAAATGATAATTAAGTACAATAAAGCTGTAGTGAGAAATGTTAAGTTCTGCATATATACAGCAAAAAGAAATTACAATCTGTGAGAACAATAGTTCAAATTTTCTGGCATACGGACACTTATAATTGTCTGGTGTTCGATGTTCTGCATTAGTATATTTGTGGTTTGGAGGAGCTATACTAAGACAAAAGATTTTCTTCCTGAATAGTAATTCCACCAGGAAAAACACAATAAAAGGTACTTCTGCTGATGTTCATAAAAGCATTAAATTCAGTTATGAAGCCTTAAGCTGTATAAGAGATGCTCAACTTTTCAAAGAAAATAAATGAAGAGCTGTCTTTGTTGGAGGAAAGTTAAATTGTTACAAGCAACCTATCAGGAGCAATTATGCTGATTCATGTTGTAAACATCATTCCAAGGTACGCCCACCAGAAAAGGAAGAAGCATGACATTTAGTGCATCAATTTAGCTTTGTCATTGCCTTATCTACACGGTAGAGAGCTTCGCACACATCTCCCAGGAGAGAAAAATATCCAGTTAAATCTTCAAAAATGCCCTTTAGTTATAACTTGAAAACCAAATTTCAGTTGAAGAAAGAATTATTTCAGAATTTTCTTTTCAGCATTTCATTACACTCTACATAGACAGAGTGCACTGCAGTTCTATAAAACAGCCATTGTGCCAACTTATCTAATCACAGCCACATGAAAAGAAGCCTATGAAATTTATTTAGATCACATAGTCAGCATGATCCCTGAATAAGGAAAATGTGTAATTGCATAGCTCAGGGGCAGATTCGGGTGTGCACGGTGACCCAGAAAGTCACATTTCAGTCCCCTGCTTCTCCTTGCAGCGGAGCAGCCGGAGCCAGGCGTGCACCAGGTGTACTGAGATGCCCTCCTGCCAGCCCAGCTGCTGCGAGGAGAGAGCTCAGAGACACAGAATGCCTCTCGCTGCTGCCTCCTTTACACTTCCTCCTATGTTAGCTCACATAGGTGCAGCACACCGGGGAAACAGCCCCCATCTACAAAGGCACTGAATCAAAAAAATTCAGCCCTCAGCATTGTGTGTTCGCATATCTAAGAAGTGGGACATTTGCATGCCATTAGATTATCCCCACTCCTTGTGCTACCAATTCCTTACACAGTACTCACTGAAGCCAGAGCAACAATCCTGACACTCACTGCTTTTGCAAGAACTGTTGCTGCATCGGGTGTCTCAGAAAAGGATGGGCTGAGGTGGAGGGGAGATGATAAGCTACAGAGTACAGAATGGAGCAGTGCCACAGCTTGTTTTTCCCCCTGCCAACAGGGTGTATAACCAGCAAAGTCTAACACAATGTGTGCACAGTTTCTGTCTCTGCTGTTAGTTTTACCTCAAGACAGAGAAAAAAAAAATTGTCAAATTATAAAATTATACTACTGACACCATAACTAAGATTGAAAAAGGCTATTACTGGTGTAAGTGACTCCAAATAAGGTTCTTCATTCATTTTGAATAGCTATGCACAGTAAAAGAAAGGCCCAAGAGATGCAGGCTCCAGACCCTGAATTTTCAATTCCCATAATGAAGGTAATCAAAAGGGGAGATTTCTCAGAGATCCGGGATCCTTATCATTGGAGACACTAAAAACTGATTAGAGAAGGTTTTGAGCAACCTTTCTAATACTGAATTTTGCCCATATATTGGGGTGGGAGAATTTTCACAGGAAATCCAGAGGTCTCTTCCAACAAAAATTATTCTGTGACTCTGTGATTTTAGCAGGGACATCAGTCTGTTTTGCTTCCGACTCAGATGTGTGTTTGCATTGGGTTTGCATGGCCAGGTTTTGGTGGCAGAAAGAGCTACTGTGTGAGAGAGCAGAAGGGTGACTTCTGTAAGAAGATTCCAAGTTTTCCCCATGTCCAGCAGGGTCAGTGCCAGCTGGCCCCAAGATGAACGTGCTGCCAGCCAAGGGCCCACCAGAAGTGATGGCAAAGCCTCTGTGATAACATATTCAAGTAGAGGAAAAAGGAAGTTACTGCACAGATGTAACTGCAGCCAGAGGAGAGGGCAGTGAGAACTCGTGAGAGCAGCGGCCCTGCAGACACCAAGGGCAGGGTAGGAGGGGCTGGAGGGGCTCCAGGCACTGAGCTGAGATTCCCCTGCATGGCACAGACCACAGGGAGGCAGCTGTGCCCCTGCAGCCCATAGAGCACCATGGGATGCAGAAATCCTCCTGGAGCCCATGGAGGGGATCCACACCAGAGCAGGGGGATGCCTGACAGAGGGCTGTGACCCCACGGGAGGCCTGTGCTGGAACAGGCTCCTGGCAGAGACCTGCAGACCCGTGGAGAGAGGAGCCCACACTGGAGCAGGTTTCCTGGTAGGATTGTGACCCACGCTGGAGCAGCCTGCCTTGAAGCACTGACCCTGTGGCCCAAGGAGCAGCAGCCTGGGGAGCACTCTGGCCTGCAGGATGGACTCACAGTGCAGCAGCTTGCAGAGAACTGTTGTCCCATATATGGCAAAATGCCCAGGTGATGAACACAGTCCAGTAGCTCATCTCTAGAACCCCTCAGTTCTCATTTAGTCAGAGTGATGGGAGCAGTAAGAGATACTGCATTTCTTCACCATTTATGTAGGGTCTATCAGAAACATGATGATTTACAATTCAAAGAAAAGAAAGAAGAAACTAGACATAAAGAATGTAATGTTAGAAATTCTGCCCATGTCTAACAAGACAATCTCTCATCCTCTTTTCATCTATGCCCCCATTTTTAACACTGCATCAAGTCTACCGAAGTATGAAACCCATATAAAGAGAGAATACATAAATGTAATCCAAGATGAACAAAACATCCAAGACTTAGCAGGGATGTTCATCAAAATCGTAGTACCTGTGGTATTTTCTCAGTGAAGAAGACAGAAGTTTTTCTCATATACTAACTCAAGGCTTAAAGTGAATTCTAATAGCAACTAAACAGGGGGTTTTGTTCATTCATTTTTTGTTTGTTTTTTGTTTTTTATTTTTTAATTTTAGCAGTCAGAGTAATCCTTTAAAGGGGATTCCCCAATTTTTCATTTTAAAACTGCAACTAGGGCAGACCCCTATCAGGTTAAGAATCAGCCAAAAGGAAAATTATATTTCCTTTAATTTAACTACATGTTCTTTGATGAACTCTTACAATATAATTTGTACATAAGCTGTTTCCAAATGAATATCTGTTTCTAGTAAAAAATTACTAGGAACATTTTAGAGCATCAGCTTTCTAGTTAATATTCTTTCACTCATTAACAAGAAATACCTTTTTTTATTTTCACAGGCTCTCAATGTGAACTAGTACTTGGGCTGTTCTGATTATTTATAATTGCATTATTCATTATTAGGATGTTGCTATCAAGCACTTTGTTGTGACATTGAAAATCTGCACATACATATATACTATGGGAAAAAAAGTTCCAGAGGGCAGACTTTGGCCTGTTTAGGAGTTCTGTTGACAGAATCCCTTGGGAGGCAGCCCTGAAGGGCAAAGGAGTCCAAGAAGGTTGCACATTTTCCAAAAAGGAAATCTTAAAGACATAGGAGAAGGTCCAAATGAGCTGAAAGATGAGCTGGCAGGAAGACCTACCTGGCTGAGCAGAGATGTGGCCAGAACTCAGGGTAAAAAGGAGACTTTAAGAAGGGGCAGACAACTCAGAGGGGCTACAAGGAAATTGTGTAGTTATGAAACGAGAAAATTAGAAGGGCCAAAGCCCAACTACAGCTTAATCTGGCTACTGCTGGAAAAGACTAAAAGATGTTTCTATAAATGCATTAGCAAGAAAAGGAGGGCTGAGGGAGAACCTCCATCCTTTACTAGATGAAGGGGAAAACATAATGACAAAGGCTGAGGTACTTAGCATTAACTGCCTTTTTGCCTCAGTCTTTATTAGTAAGATCAGTTGTATGCCAGGTATCCCTGCGTTCCCTGAGCTGGAAGACACAGATGGGGAGAAGAGTGAAGTCCCCATAACACAAGGAGAAAGAGTCAGCAACCTGCCACACCATGTACACAGGTTTTACCTTCTTTCAGACAAGATCTGGCAGTCGCTTGACTATTGTCTAAATAATTCAGCTGGAGTTCAGCTGTGCATAGTGATAGGAGCAGCCCCTATTCCTAATTAGTGGATAGTGATAACATAGTCATTCACCACAGGGTGAGCAGCCCATAGTTAGAATAAAAGTGTCATGTAGAGCAGAACAGGTAGAGGTGAAGTGCAGGTGCCTGATGCTGTAATCACAAATCACAGCGGTCAGTGGCTGGTCACTTAGCTGAAGTAACTGTTAAGGATAATGAAGAAAACAGACAAAACAGGTAGGAGAGAATTGGAAACCAGTGAAGAAAGACCAAGTGAGACAATTTTTCTCAAAGCAGCTTGGTAATTCCTGGTTTATCACAAGCATCACTTTTAGATGAGTGCTAAGAATACACACAAATACTCTATGCTAAGCAATGTAGATGTGTAAGACCTGATAACAACACCAAAGATCTATGAAAAACTTGGTTTGAAACTTCACTGAAGGTGTTGTTAGATTTTCAGACTCATTTCTCTTTTTACATATACGTGTACCTTGTTAAATTTGAACCATGACATTTTTGAGCTACCAGAAAACAGAGGAATTTGTCTGCCTGTTTGTCTGATTTTCATTAGACACTAATTATTTGCTACAGTATTCACAGAACTTTTACTCCTCTAGTTCAGAAAATAAGATTCTATTTTTTTGTGGGTTGATGGCTGTCCTAAAGACTTTTTATGGAAGAAGCCCCGGCATTTTCTAAGATATGGGTTCTCTCTTTTTTTTTTTTTCTTGTTCGATATATCTGAATAAGTTTTTCACTCTGTGGTTAAGAGTTTGCAGGAACTTTGACTGTCATAGCACCAGATATATTAGTATCTTTCACACTGCTTATGCAACATAATACCAAATGATTCAGGAACACACACATCTTTTTTTCTATTCTTTCATCATCTACATTTACAATTTTATTACTCCCAAACCCAATAATATTAGCTGTTCAAAAAGTAGCTTGATATTTAGTTTTTAGCATTTGAATGTTCTGATTTTCCATGCAAACATTAGCCAGCTGTACTACCTCAATGGCATCACCTGATGGTGAGTTTTACCAGTTAGCAACAGAAAACATGGGAGCTGCTTCCTGTGAGGAAGCTACGTGATTTGACTTGAAAATCAGAATGAAATGTTACTTCCCCACAAAAACTAGATTTTCACTTTATGTTGTCATTAGTTTTAAAAACAATTTGTTAGCTTTGTGGGAGTTCTTCAATCGGGAGTTTAAAGATTTATTACATCTCAGTGTTTTTTTTGTTGAAGTCTCTTCTCTTATGTAGCTTATCTTAAAACTCTAAGACCTACTGCCACCTAGGATGAATTACCACAGTCCTACCACACTGAATGCAATTGGACAAACTATCCAAGAGAAATTTGGGCCAGAGAATTTTTATAGACAGGTTTTATATCACAGTACTTGAGAGTCGTCGCCATATTTTTCACTTTGCAGCTTATAATATTTGACACTAAAGCCAAATCCATCCAGAATCCTACCTCTTATACTATGCAACACCAGCTGCTTCACAAGAAGGCCAAAAGGCAGTTGCTATGTTTTATACTCTCTATCAGTTTTGTCAGGCTCCCTCACATTTAGATGCTGACTTGAAATCTGCCATGAGTTGTCTCCCTTTTAATAGCTCTTCTTTGGCTCTACTCGAGAGTATATCTCAAGATATTGTTACTTATCACAGTCTCGAATTGGTAATTGACGTATGCTGCATTTATACCTTCAGCAATACCCTGTGTCATTTTTGTGATATACTTCAGATTGTGGTATACTTCAGAACTGTATACAAAATTCAAGAGTTTTGAAATGGCCTCCTTTCCATGGCCGTTTCAATCTAGAATATCTATAGATCTATAAATCTATCATATCTTTGTTCATAAGCACTCAAATGGAGAAAGAGAACTGGTCTTTTGTAACAATAGCTTTATTCTCGTTATTAGCTTCTGTATTTCCTCTGACTAATTTCAAAGGCAATGAATAAAACGTACAGCTATCTGTGCCTGATGTTCAAATGTAAGCTTCCTTTCCCTTCAGTGATGGTCCTGTAGTTACAACATTTTACATTTCCCAGCATCTGAATTCATCTCACTATGCATTTTCTGAGCCTAGGACTCTGCTTTTAAAGGTTTTCTTTGGCTACTTTAAAATAGAGTTCCAAGAAATTTTCCATGTAAGTTTTTGATGCTTAAATCCCCCATCTTAGTAGCTCTTTTGTAATCTTACCAAGCAAAAATAAGGGTTTGATATCCTTATTTTGCTTTCCATTCACTAAATTTATGAAGTCTTGTTGGCTATTCCTGGCTATTAAAATTCTCTCACTGAGTGAATCCTCTGCCCTCTGCATTTTAAGCAGTTAGACTTAGGTGTCAGTTTGCTCTTTGATTCATTAGAAGAAGAATATAGGGGCACTTTTTTGCTAAAGATCAAAACCAGGTGTTGGATCTAATTTGAAAAGGACAAGGAATAGCAAGAAAAAGATAAATGGAATGGCTTATTAAGTTTTACTAGCAACACGTAGAAATTTGCAGTGTTCACTGTTAACCAACTCTAGGCATTATACTAACCTGTATGCATGGAAAGTTGAGAGGGATTAAAGCAGTTTGAAGAAAACTCTGGAAATTAAAGTCTTCATTGATCTGCTTAACAAAAAGTCATCCACTATTTATTAACTAAAAGAATTTAACAGAAGATTGCAACAGTTCAAAATTACATACATTAAAATATCCTAATCTGCAAATAAAGAATATTTCAGGCAGTCTCTGCCATACATTTCTCCAAGTTGCCTGCTACCGGGTAGACTTTGTCACCACTTTCAGAGACATAAATTTTCCTTTATAAAAAGGCAAAATATTGTGTTCCAATCATTAAAGTGAAAATATCTTTGCAAAAGATCTTCACATCTAGTACAACTTCTTTGTACTTTTTCAGTTGTTTCTTTGCATAAGAGCAGTGGCTAACAATGGCTCTACTTTTGTTTAGCAATGGAAAAAAAAAAATCAATTGCTCATAGGCCACTACTATTTTTCCTTCCTTCAAGCTGTGTCATGATCCATAAAGAAATAATCCATCACTGCAGTATATTTTCTTCACAGCTGTGACAATAAATTCCTCATTTTGTTCTCATCTTATCGCAGGTAGCTCCACAGCCTTTGCTGGAGTTACTGCTGATTTTCACCACTGTCAGGGAAGGCTGAATCAGGCTGAAGAAACAGCCACTGCCATGTGCACTTTATGAAGTGTATCTATGAATCACAAAGTATTTTAAAAGCTTTGCATCCCTCGTTTCATTAATTGAAGACCAGTTCATCTAGGATTTAATTTTCAGCCCCGAATGGTCCTTTTAATTCAGAAGGACAAGACATGCACATATATTAGTCATGCATTGAAAAGCTTTCGCATTTGTAGAGCTGATATTAACTCTTTGCACACTGTGATTTATTTTGATTGATGTGTGCTGTTCTAAATTTCTTGTCACACAAACCAGTGGGAGACCAAACCTAAGACTATGATGGAAATATTATACTACATAAAATATAAACAGGGTTAAGAAAATTCACCATTAATATTTATGTGTTGTACTTGCAGTTTTCTATTTTCATAAATCCACTATGTCTCACCAGAGTTCTTTAATGCATTATTTTAATTTCAAACATTATATTTGAAAATTCAAGCATATGTATGATTCAAAGTAAGGCCAAGCCAAATTCATGGGTTGTCGTTTATAATACAATAATCCATGTGGAAAAAAGGAGAGGTAGTAAGAAGATATATACTTCTGTTTAGATGAGACTATGATTTAAATGTTTTAGGAGATAACATTGACCATAATCAAAGTGCAGGTCAATATTCACTTGTCAAATGTACAGTAAACTTCAATGATCTGAAGAGGGAGGAATCAATATATAAGGCCTTGCATTTTCATGATAATTTATGGTAACTAAATGCAAACTTGGTGTAGTGTGTTTTAATTCAGACAAATAATAATTCACCTAAAAGTAATATTATTTTATATAGAAAGTAAGCTACTCTGCCTTGCAGAGCACCTGTACCAATATTGCTCACACCGAGAAAGAGCTCAGCGTGCCCAACACAGTAATGTCCTCTCCTTGTGCTTAGATTGTAGGGTGCTGGAGGAAAAGGTGTTTGCTCAGGGCCCAGAAACACCATCCCAAAGACTTTAAGGCAAAAAACTTCTCACCAAGTTTTGCAAAGGGTGACTCTGAGTTCCCTGAGTTCCTGGAAATGCAGAAAGCAAATTTTCTAGTTATTCCAGGCTGGTATATGCATTTTCTTTTCCTGCTCACTTTATGAAAATTCTGACAGCTATGCAAAAGATGGTACCAAGATGCTGGAAAACATCTCTCTCCCTTACACCAAAATTATTATCTAGAAGATAAGAAAAAAATCAAAGATAATAAGGGAACAGGCAATAATCCCAATTAACGAAACTGTCAGTGATTACGGATTTCATAGGATCTTTAGCAGTGTGTTGACTTTGGGGGTTCATTTGTTGGGGATTTTTTTGGTAGGATCTTGTTAACTAAAGTTTAACTAAGCAAAAAAACTTCCAAAGAAATTGCTTGATACTAAAATAAAATAAAATAAAAAATTACAAGACTAATAAAGAAAAAGGGATTTAAAGGTAAATGTTTTGACGCCTGATTTCTGAGCCAGTTCAGTGTTTGGGGTCACAAACTCTTTTAATACTGTTAGCTTTGAAATTAAGTCACATGGTTTTGCAGAATGGGGTGATTTGAAGTGCTATGAAGTCAAGAAAAAATGGATTTAAAACAGCTAGCTAAAATGAGAATGGACTATTTTAGAGCTCAAAACAACCTCAAAGGAGATGCATCTTGCTATGCCATGTAGCTAGTTGTGGCATTTTATTTTTTTTATTACAGCAATGCTGTTTATCAAATTCTAATGTAACATATTTAGTAATTTGACACAATTGTATTCCAAACTGCAAGGTCTTTATGGATCAGACACCAGCTTGCATTGTTCTTAGCACCAGAATCAGAAGGAAACATGGAAAAGTAACCTGACAGCATTAAACAGCTTTAAGGCTTCAGAACCCATTAAAAGACCTCAGGTCCTATTCTTCGCATTGGACAGCCTGATGTCAGAGAGCCATGTGTAAATCCACCTAATAGGATTTTTAGTTAAGTAGATCAAATTTTATAACTTCAGTCTCTGCCAGAAAGTGGATTTTTCTTTACAAGCCAGATAACTTTTTAGGCCTTCAGAAACTGCCTCTTTACTACAAATGGAGCAGAGAACCAGAAAGAATTTAGTGTCTTGTGCCAGACGGCTCTTTCAGACATATCAATTAAGGTACTCTGTTATTATCACAGCCAAGGTGGTGTAACACCTTGCTAATAAAAGCAGTGGCCAAAGGGGAAGTGATGTGGTATTTATATGCAACTCACACACTCAGGGCAGGATGAGGCCAAGGCACAGCCACTGACAGGTGAATGTCAAAGTATTGGGAGCCTGTCTTCATTTCTGCAAAGAGATTTGCCTTTTACCAGACTACAGTCTCAGAATTGCCTCACTGGTATTTAGGGATGCCATTGCAAGCAATCAGAGTTGCTGCTTTCCAAACAGCAGATGTAGGCTGCAGAAACAGAAACAGTGAGCTGCAGAACTGTTGCCTCAAAGTCTTCATGCCCAATGAAAAACCAAAAGCACTGCAGAGCACTGGAGACAAGCAAAGGATACCATGCAAATATGAAATAAAGTTCATGGATGATGTGTGCTAGAAGACAGGAAAGAAGACAGGCAAGAAGCTCAGAGTGTACCAGCTCATGTTTGTTCTCCAGATCACTGGAGAAGGGAAACTCGAAGCCCAGCCAAAGCAATCCATTGATAGCTGCAACAGGAGTGAAAGGTGCTGGGAGCAGAAAGAGGCACCACAGTTCACTGGAGCATGATCCACTCCTTTTCTCCTGCTCTGTACACATTCTTGCAGTTTGTAGAGGTCCCTGGAGACTAAAGACCAAGTTTTTCTCTTGATACAAAAGACTAAACACTTCCAAA
Organism: Zonotrichia leucophrys gambelii; assembly: GCF_028769735.1. Taxonomy (NCBI): domain Eukaryota; kingdom Metazoa; phylum Chordata; class Aves; order Passeriformes; family Passerellidae; genus Zonotrichia; species Zonotrichia leucophrys. The sequence goes on from NC_088169.1 coordinate 75,164,339, forward strand.
CCTAAAAGGAGTGCTTTCTAGCACTCCTTGAAGATGTGGCACTAACTGAGCACGGCTATCCCAAAGCATCTTCCCCTATTGACTTTTGACATTTCATCTCGACTATTTAAGATCTTTCCTTTTGCTTGCAAAGGGAGCAAAAAGGATGAAACAAGATGGAAGAAAAGAGAAACAAGTTAAGCCCACATTGCAGCAGAAAGTGACTGCTGGAGACACAGTAGGCATGAATATTGTAGATGTTATCAGCTATGTTTCAGGTTTGGTGGTTTTTTTCCCTATTGGTTTAACCTCCACTCAAACCCTTCAATCGTTTCAATCGTTTCTTCAGGTTTTTAGTCTAAAAACCAAAAGCTGTGCTCTAAAACCTGGATGTCCTCAGAGGGGCCAATGTGAGCCATGGCACAATGGGCTGCCCATGCCATGCACAGGGCTGAGCCCAGCCAGGGGCTCCCTTCCAAGGGTGGGGATCTGGCCTGGGCTGCATGGATGTGACACCACGGAGGAGCCATGGGGACACTGCCCTGTCCCAGCTGTCTTCACGGGCACGAGGGGACGGCTGTGGCCACTCGCCAGCTTTGGCTGCAGTCCATCCACTTTGCACCAGCTGAGCAGCACGACATGGACTGTAAAATCTGGCCTGAAGGTTTTTAAACATTTAGCACTGCAAAGGCGAAAGGGTAGGCTGAAATAATGGTGTGGCCTGCCCTGACACACTTCTCAGCTCTGGGGGTATACAAGATCCTTCCTATTATCCCGGACAGGAGCTGAAAAATGACATCATACCAGAGGAATAGGACACAGGGGTTACTTTAGGGATGATTCAGATCTTGTTATTAATTCTCTCTGCTTGGCAGAATGTTTAAAAACTGGCAAAGGAGCATTAGCATTTCTGGCAGAGCATTGTAACAGCTGCACAGGTAGTGAGAAGTCAGCAAGAAGCTCTTTCCAGCCTTGCAAAAAAGCGTAAGAAGCAGAAAAGAGTACTGGCCCCACATCCCAATGACAAAATCATGTGGCAAAACTCAAAAGCAGGTCAAATAAAAAACAAGCAAGTATTCTATCCTACAAGGTTGGCACCACAAAATTTAAGCATGTCACATGTTGATATTTGGCCTCTCTCCATAGCAGAAGTCCTTTTCACAGGTCAAGCAGAGAGGGTGAACAACTGATTTGATGGCTAGAAAAATGCTGAGAGAAAGAGAAAAAACCTGGAGATGGTCCAGTGTGTAGTACACGTTTCGTAAGTGTATCTGTAGGAAAGAGAGATAATTTTCTTCACAGCTCTTCCAGCAGGTGTTTATCCTTTTTGGCATCGACAGCAATATTTTGTAGCTACGCAGCAGACATGCAGAATAAGATTCCTTTCCACACTTGAAAAGAATTATTTCCCCTTATGCGACTTACAGCTGCTCCAGTCATTCATAGCTGATGTCCTCCTTCTCCAAACCAACACTATCAAAGTATTGCTGCTTCTGGAATTTACTAAGAAAAACAAAACCTCCAAGTTGTGTCCATAAGAGAGTTACCAAGGTTTCTATTGGCTTCACTTAAAAACCAAGGATGATGCTTCCCTATGAACACAAACAGAAAAGCCTCAGAAGAAATATTATGTGCTGTTTTGATGCTAAGATGATAAGAACTGTTGAAGGAGCCTGAATAAGGCAAGGATCAGTGTACAAGTACAAACTGAAACAACCTCCTTGCTTCCTGACAAATTTTACTTCAACAAAAGAAAATTTTATTTATCTTCTGATGTGAACAGAGTGTGAGGATTTGTGCAAGGACAAAGTCAAAGACACTTTTCTCACTGTAGCTGAGGTGAACCCCTTGCTGAAAAAACGGAAGGAGCTCAGGTCAGTAACTGTCTTTTAGTTAACTACTTCCTCATGTAATAGCTTGAATGCAGCTCTACAAAAACACCAGCTGCTGAAGAAAAGGGTATCTGAGCTCTTACTATGGACAAAGCTGGAATTAGACCTGCTCCAGTAACAAGACCTCTTGTAAGGACACATGGAGTCATAAATCCTGCATGAGCACGGAGTATGGGATTGGTCCTGAGGAACAGAAAATCTATATGACATTAGATGCTTAAACCCAGTGGCCCAATTCCTTCTCGGTACAGGATGCAGTCAGTAGGTTATGCTGAGCTGCTCTAAGGATCTGACCCTGCATTTCCTTGTGAAAATGTTCCCACATCTCTGATGAATGCATTTACACCAACTGCATTTTCTATTATCCCCGTTTCTGCATTTACTAGAACCATTTCATGTTCAAAACAAATTAAAATAATGTTTAAGGTGATGTCCCTTCATTTAGCCAGCTTGGATTTGAAGTGAACAGCGTTTCTGAATAAAACTGTAGCACTTTATGCTAAAATAAATAACAAAATGGCAGAGAAATACACTGTATTTCACATATTTTGGGTATATTAGGCCAGTTATTCTGAAAATGAAATGGACACTTCATACCAGCAATATTTTCCAGTGATCTCTAGCCTCATTAGGCATTCTCAGTACACCCAGAAGAGTAGTGTAAATAAAATACACTGTTTTCTGATGAGCTTTGATGAGCAGATGTTTGGGGTTTTTGTTGATTCATGTCTGGGATGTTTTTAAAACTTTTCTGCTTGTGCTCCATTTCCTGTTGAAGGAATTCAGAATGACCCAGATGAAAAGAGACAATTGTGACTGTGTCTGCCTGGATGTCGCCCAGGCCAGCAGCTGTGCAGTGGCCACCACAACGTGCCTGACTTGCAGGAGGAGAAATTATGTAATTTTGTGTTTAGACTACTTGTGAATTCATCTTTTGGTTCAGATTAAATACTGCACTTTTATGCATTTCCTATTATCACTTGTTTGGAAGCTTGGAAGTGCATTTGAGATGACAAGATAAAGCACTTGGTGAACTTCTCCTTTTGCTGTTTGGTGATTCACGCACATGAAAACCATGAACATTTTTAGCAGAAATAAAGTAAGTAAATAAAAATTGGAATTCTTTCTCATTCTAAAAGGACTTAGACTAAAACCAAAAATAATTGATATCTGGTTTCAGGTTTTGTTTTCTATTTTGTTTTATGTCTTTCATTTCACTCAACTGGAATGCTGATGCATTAAAATATATTGATAACTATTTGTTCTCCCTGAGACAAAACTGCAGGTTTTTCACTATGACAGCCACAGACTAATTTTAAGTCTTATTACATGTTTCATTTTTCAAGCTAAAAACCGTGATCTGTGGTAATTGTAAATAGCAGAGATAGAAATAAATGACAGTGGGATGCTCCCAGTCTCTGAAATAACGTACGAGAAATGAAAATGAGAAATGAAAATCAAGCTTACTGGAATGTACTGATAGAACTGGAAAACATGGCAAAAGGATTAGAAGAAAGTGTGGGAAAAAAACCAATATAACTTATCAAGGAGGAAAAGAAAAGCAGAATCAAGCCAATAAATCTGGGCAAATATGTGAAAGCACGAATGCAGAGGTAGATCCTGAGGTGATTCACAAGATAATGCAATTGAAATAATTTAAACCTCCCCGAAGCAGTGGAAATGTTAGCAACAAAACAGCTGAGTTTTGGGAGGCCCTACCAAACAGAGTTTCTGAAGGAACAGAAGATGAAGTCGCTGCAGTTCTACCCACAGCCCACAGATTCAGAACCTGCAAGGAGATATTCTGACACAGAGGAGAAAGGAAGTTCCTCTTCCCACAAGGAGTAATGAAGAGATCACGAAAGAGAAGGATGCATCCAGTGGGGGGGTCTCGGGGATGTTTCACAGAATAATAGAAGTCCTGTGCAGAAAGGCACACGGTGAACGTCACCCCTGGCTTCAGAACAGAGATTTGCATTCTGCCTCAAGATCAAGAGCATGTAGCTGCATTAGGAAATACCTGGCAGAATGCTTTGCTTATTTGAGGAGGAATTGGATGTGAAATCAACCTAGCAAAAGGCACAAGTAAAAAGATATATACAATGGTCTATACACTGGTCTTTTAAAACACATTTATTAAACACTTCAAAAGAAGGATGTTATTTTCTCAGAAAAACAATTATATGGTAGTATTAGCTGGGACCATTTTTCCCCGACTCTTTCCTTGAAAAACAAATATTAAAACACTTTTCATGGAAAAGACTATTTTAAATGAGTTTCTTATTTTGAATAGTTTTAAAATAAAAAAATGGAGATGTTGAGACATACTAGTTGAAGGCTGTAAAAAAAGTTTGGTTTTAATCTAATGCTTAATGAGAACGAAAACGCAAATTAAAAAGAAAATATAATCTAAAATTACTGCTAGAATACTTTTCAGTCGCATGATTTGAATTTGTAAGATATAAAGATTTTTGATATTTAAATTATTTCAACTGTTCTGCATCCAGAAAAAGCTAGGAGATAGAATTAATATAAGGCATATAGACAGATATAGATATGGATATAGATATAGATATAAAAATATATATAGATATATATAGATATAAAGATATATATGTAGATATATATGAGGAAAAAGTCATCCCCACCCTTAAAAGTGAATTCCACACAAAAATTAATGATAGGGTCAGGTTCATGTCCTGTTTTGTACTCTAAATGTAAACTGTTTATAATGTAAATTTGGCAAAGCTGCCTTAGTTTCACTACCATTAGTTAAAAGGGTTTTGAATATTTTAAACCTATTTGAAACTCTCTTTATCCCATTATATAAAGGAGAGTACTTTGTTTTCTACAGGAAGGATATAATTGAAGCCAGAGATATCACAACACCTTAATTTTATCAAGTTTACTAACACAGTAAACTGTTTTCCTTCCACTTGATTCATCCATACATATCAAATCATTTTATAAGAGGCATCTGCAAACACATTTCTCTGTTATGAGAGACTTCTCTGAATAGCATACTTAAAAAATATTTCTTATTATTTCTCTGTGTTTAATACTTATTTATTATGTTATGTACACTTGATATTTTTTATTTAGTTTTCTTATTCTGAACTCACTACAGAGGAAATTTGGCTCCAATACCTTTAATGAAATGAAAGTACGTATTTAGGACCTTCCCAAACTCACTGTCCTATGCTGACTGAACTCACCCTTAGGAGAGGGATGATCCAGGATACAAGTCCTTACTCCCAGGACAGTTTCCTTATTTTTTTTTTTTCACAGTGAGAGGTTAACATAAAATGTGTCTTTGTTCCAGGGACCTACACTAGCAGGCAGTTTTGTATTCACAACCCTTCTCTTTGGTGACACTTCCATCATTTATTATGCCCAGATCTTCAGAACCACATTAAATGTTCTGCTTGCCATTTGCAGACGAAGTCACACTGGAACACAATGTATGCCCCTTGTCCAAAGGAAAATGTCCTGCAGCATCCAGGTGTGCATTAATATTAAAACCCACCAAGATAGTTGTACAAAAAAGGGATTTTGAGACCCCAGGATTAAAGGACCGTTTGGTAACTCTCTTTCCAATTGCAAAATGCTAAATACCTCAAACATGCATTGCAATTTTGGTAACAGAAGCAGCTGCTAATGCTGTTATCTGTAAATACTAGTGCAGGAAATCCCTGTACAGAGGCAGAAATAGCATCTGTAGCACTGTGATAAGCAGTCAATCATTTTAAAAGGATGTCTACACTTCAACCACCCATTTTGGAATTGACCAAAGAAAAATTATTTGTATAAATATGTATGCAAATAGGATTCAGTGGTAATTTATGAGGGAACCACCTAAAATATATTCCATTTACAGGGAAAATGCATCTCAGAATAGTGAACATCTAAATACATTGGAATATGCCTCTTTACAGAAGCAGAAAATGTAGCCCTAAAATCACAGACTGCATAGATGATAGACTGTTCAATCAGCTGGATTAAGAATGTGCAGCTCCAGAAATACCCTTATGTACAAACACAGATTTACACTAAATTGGAATTACCTTTACTGCCTGCTCCAGCTCACACTACACAAGGGATAAATGTCCCAAAAACATGCTAAGGAGGGATCATGAAGAATTAAATTAGCTTTATACATTTTGATTATTTTTAGCCAATAGGTGCATAAAAAATGGAATAGTGTGTCTTGATATTTGTAAGTCTATGTCTTGTTTATTTATTTTTATTTTTAAAAAGCCTTTTTTGTACTCTATTAAAACTTGGAACATTCATCTACACATGGATAATACTCTCAAAAGACAAGCTAATTTTTCTAACTAAAAATGCATTTAGAAACAACTTGGCACAAGTATTTGTTTTACATTCAGTATTAAACTGGCACCACGTCTGGTCTCTGGCAGCATTGACTATACTGCCCTTTGTTTGCTACCACTCCGTGCTCCAGCCCTGAAGCCAACACCTGTGGCCATATAAAAGGCTCCGTTCAGCAGCTGCAGGACTCGGATGTCCATACTGAAAGGAATTTCTAAAGCACAAGCATTGGGATGTGCGGCTGGCTTCCTCGTCTGAGGCCTTTCAAGGCCCTCTTTGGCGGCCCACGCTGCTGGGCGCTGGATCCTTCAGCTGTCTGCAGTGTTACTGCTGTGGTGGCACAGCACAGACTCACACTCAGAAAGGATGCTCTTGGCTAGGCTGCTGTAAGGCTGCCTTCACTGAAGGCTGTTTTTTGCAGGGTTTGTCAAACCCCTGATACAGATACATATAAAGAAGAGCAAGGTCTACCCTAAATATTAATATCAAAGCTAAATACTAGTGAACCACAACAGAGATTCCTGCTTAACACTTTGCTCTCTGACAGCAATTGGTTTGATCCGCAGAAAAGATGAACACAAGTCCAATAATTACGTATGTAAAACATCTCCTCTCGTTTGAGATCGAATAATAATAAAATCAGAAATGTGCTCAGAGTTGCTATTTGAAACTCATAAAAGCAGCTGAACTTAATTCTGCTATTCAGAAAATCTAGAACAAAAATATGCCAAGACATGAGCTTTTTTTTCAGAAAAAAATGGTATGCAGTCACTTTTTTTCTTAACTGCAGCCTTGTGTGGAAAAGCTCTTAAGCAAATGAAAACAGACATTCAGAATTACAGACCATACTGTCCCTGCTCTCAAGTAAATACAGAATGTGTGTAAAAACCAGATAAAAATGACATGCCTTCATTTAAAGGAATGTATTACATATGCAGGTAACAACAAATTAACTATTCTCTAATTCTCTGATATCGTTGGAACAAGCCATTGGAAGCTGCAATGTTATTTACATTCGGATGTTGGAATATAAAAGCATATAAAAGTTACAGGCATAATCTTGTATTACACATGTGCAAAACTGAGATAAATGCTACTGAGAAAAGAACTTAGCTCTAAGGATTCTACAACACTGTCACAAACAAATCATTAGAAAGGGCAGAGATGATTCACTGGCATGGCAACTTAAAAAGCAATATTTTAAATTATCATGAGTCTCTTGTCTTCTCCATGGCACCCACTAAGTCAGAATAAAGGACAGCAAATTCTTCAGACTAGGAGTATAAAAGCAGCCATTTATTTAATGTTTTAGGATTTATGTATTTCTATGGCATTTGCATATTAGGCTGCGCTCCATTTTCTGAGTGTTTAGCCAGATGACCAAACACACAGAAAAGCTCTTATGAAGCATAGTTTGAGCCACATCTTACATGGAATACCAAAGTCAGAGGACTCATCTGTACTTGATGATCAGCTTTTGATTCCAATACCTGCATTTTCTGTTAATTTCAACCTTGATTTAATGTTCAATCATTTCAGTCAACAAGAGGAGCACTTTCGTTAAATGAAGCATTCTGAAAGCTCTTGGAAGATTTTTCACATGTAGTAAATTAAATGGTGACCCTGTTGATTTACCAGTATTGCTCCTCTTTAGTGGTAAGAAAGGAATGATGGAAAGTCACAGTATCATTTCTAATGCTGATTTGAGGAACCAGCTGCGTTTTAGTTTCACGTGTGCATTTATTACCTGTATTTTCAAGCTGCTAACACCTGCTGAGAAGCTGAGGATGAGCTGGCATTTTGCTGGTATAATTATTAATGAGAGAGCACTGGCAAAACAAAATCTGCTGCAAGCCAATTACTGATGGATAAAGCACATTGCCCCATTTCCTTAAAAACATGGAATTTACTGAGTACAGACAACAGCAGATAATATGAAAAAATTACTGCAGTTTTCACTGATATTTGACAAACATTTTTTCTATGTTTTGTGTATGGTTTCAGATAGGTCTGATTAAATTACAATATAAATTTGGTAAAAAACAAACACAGTGGTAGCTGGATCCCAATGTGTCTGTGACATGATTCACTGCCCATGTAAGAGTGTTTGCTGAAGACAAACAGCTTTTTATCAGATCTAGTGAGGCATATGGAAAAGTTCAAACCTGCAGACCATGATGTTAGAGCAGTCTAAGGACTATGAGAGCAGGTATTATTTGCTGTTTCTTTTATCAATATTTCTTCAACGTCATGACAACACTGATTTTATTTCACAAAAGTTTGGTGCAAAACTGCATGATGCAAGTAAGAATCTCCCATTTTTAGTGTACCCATTAATGAACTTATGTTTTTTTTTAATTGTCCAACATTTTGCCAAAGATCAGTAAGACGAAAAATTCATATTGTGAGAATCCTACCAAATTCTTCCTGGTAATAGTAATGCAGAAGGGTCCATGACCAAGTAGATAACTGCAATTGAACAAAGTCAGATTCCCAAAATAATGTTTTTTACAATCCTAGACATAACTTGTTTTTTCAGGCTTACCTGTGATATTATTCTAGAAGTTTAAGGCAAGAGTGATGTAGATTTGGGCTTAACAGTGCTATGTAGAAAACAATAAATACAGAGCACTTGGTGTCAAAACCATTTTTTTCCAGTATTGTGTTGTAAGGTCACCTGCAATTTGCTTTTTATTAGCAACACCTGATCATTTTCACCTATTTCACAAATAAGAGCCTTGTCTCAGTGTGTTTATGCACATAAAAATGTAAGTTATATATTTATATCACTACTATGAGTTAAACTTTAGTAAGTTTAGCTCTTTCAGTTGAGGTATTGAAATAACTTTACAACTTGCTATGATATTACAACTACTTTCACTAGAGAGACATCCAAAAATTTGTTCAGAAGTGCAGTAAAAATATCAAGTAAAGGTTGATGTAGGGCCAATTCTTTCAGTACCTAAATGTCCAGCTAATGATAACTTGCTGAGTACCATATTCTAATGATGGTCCTTCAACCTGATTTTACAGTGTTTTTATCTAGATCACTTAGAATATTTTTTATCTGATTTTTGAATAATAGAACACACTAAATGTTTTACAAAGGCTGTATATATAATTGAATAGAAATAATATATAATTGAAAGTTTCTCCACAGTAGAAAATTAAGAAAACTATCTTTTCAGTGTCCTAAGTACTGTGAAGAAGCAATTCCCTGTTTCCTAGAGAAATCATGACAACTACATAAATAATCCTGAGGGGACTTAAGAGATCATCTGAGGTGAATATAACAAAGCCCATCACCACTGCAGATATTTACTAACCTATTTAAAACATCTGAAGTGATAACAATCTTACCCTAGTGGTAAGAACCTCGTCAACTTATTACAACCATAATTGAAATATTTTTTCCTAGTAGCACTTCAAATCTGACGACATAATTCTATCTTGCCGACATCTCATCAGGTACAAACAATTGATCTTTGCTCCTTACCAGTCCTACAACTAAAACAAAGTAAAATAAAATCTCCATTTGTCAAGTTTTTTCTCATTGGTCATGTCTTCTGTTTTAATTTTTTTAAATATTCTTTCTCTTCAGTGGACCCTTGAAACTTATATCTGTATGTGGTGGTCAGTGCCATTCCAGCAATGGATCCTTGTGCTACATTTACACTGAAGGCCCTTGTTATAGCTGAAAACAGAATCTAGTGCTTCAAAAAGGCAAGGAAAAATTGTTTTGATAATTTTTTGCTGATATTTTTTTTTTGCAGTGGAAATCTCAACATACGACACAGCAGCATGGCCAGCTGTGAGAGCAATATTAAGCTTTCACATCTCACAGGCAACATTCTTTTTTGAAATTTCAAAATAACCTCTACTTTATTGGACTCAGTATGGCTTTTTGTACTTACATCATACTTACGGCTCACAGCAACTCCTGAAATATATTCCACGATATTAACTCTGAGACACTTACTCTGCACTTTGCATCTATGAATCTTCCCTCCTACGTTTAGCCTTTATAACACCTTATCACATTTCACCTTCTTGAACTGTTTATTTGACAGATCACTCTGGACCCTGAACCCTTTTTGTACCACTCATACCTTGGCCAGGCTCATAAACCCACCAAGGCCTTTCTTTGTGCTGTCATGCAAATTCAAAGAGAAATCCCTTGCACCTCACCTCATACCTGCTCTTACTTTTAAAATATGTTATTAGCAAAAAAAATTGGGGTTTTGGTTTCTAGTTTTCAAATTGCCATGCTATAGCTGAACCTCTATTTTCTATTTTTTTCTGTGAAAAAGTCAGGCCCAAGGCAGTATCACTGGAGGTACTGATCATGGATACACCAAACCTAACTGCTGAGACAGAAGCTCTGCCAAAGCTGGAAATTAAATTAGCCTGATAAACTGATTGTAAATAAAATCCATAATCTCCCTCAAAATAAGTGGGAAAGCTTTACATTTCCTACACCACTATTTTTCTTCTCCAGACATCTTCTGTTCTCTTCTGAGACTCACTTACCCTCCACATGTTCTTAGAGACAAAATCCTAGATATTGTTACACTGTGTACTGTAGGATTAATTCTAACAGGCCACAAGTACTTGTACAGACCTTTTGCCAGGTTTAGATTGTCACAGAACAGTTTTGGCTTTAAAGGAGTTGTTGTTAAAACATTATCCAGAAATGTGGGAAAATTGAATTTACTTTGTACACTGTGAGCTAATTTTCCTCATCTGCAGCCATAGTTGAGTTGGTTTTATGAACATGTAATTAAAAGGAGTGGAGGGAAAAAAAAGCATTAGCAAGGTACATAAGCAGGCTCACATGTGACACCTTATTTCTGTAGAATGTAACTATTTTACAGTCCTTGCCCCTGGTGAACCAACTGCTAGGCCAGCTGGTAGCTCCACCCTCTGTGCTCCCCACTTTAGTCACAGTCAGGGACTGAAATTTCCTGGGAAACACAGCTGAGTTCAAACGGATGCTGACATTCTGTGAAAGCAGTTTCCAGCTTGCTGGCTGCCATCCTCCCTGGTGTGTCCCCATGCTGCTACAGCCCCTCTGCCCCATCCTGGGACCTCTCAGCTCTGGGTAATCCCTGGCGTTTAACTAGCAACTTCAGCCACTCCAGCTGGTGCTAAGGCTGCACATGGTGTAAAAACGTAACACTGACCTCTTGTAGGTTCAATTCTTGCACTGCTCTGCTCTGTACTGGATATTGAAAGTGCTAGGTGAATGGTTGGACTTAACCTTAAGGGTCTTTTTCAACCTAAATGATTCTACAATTTTATTCTTAAACAGCTTCTCATATGTCACACAAACTCCTTCAACCTTCTTCTCTGGTTTCAGGGTCCAGATTTTTCTTTCTTGTGCCAGAAAATATTGTCACCAACTAGTGGAATCACACTACAGGCGTACTTGTGCTAGGTCAAAAATCCTATGAATTTACAGATACACAGCTCCACTTGATTATACATCTCTTTTTAAATTAAATAACTCTCAGTCACAACAAAAAACCATATATAAGCTGAATGTTCTTCTGCTCTACTAATTTGGTTTTTTTCACTTAATTCCCTTTAGAGATGACATCAAACATTACCCGAGCTCTTTTTCCCTGCTGGACTTCCCTTTCCCATGGGTATCTAAAAGGGGGATGGTTTTTGTTTCAGCCCTTTCCTACTACGTTTTGCATAACTCAAATAAATGTTGTTCAGCCTCCTTTTTCTTTGTCCTGTCTGTGTTCCTGGCACTTTGCTGTTAATATTAATTGTATCAGGCATGAGGTCATAATAAACCTTTTTAAACCTGGAAGGAGGATAAGAGAAAGAGGAATGTATTGAAACAAAAGGACCCTTCAGGCTTTAGCCTTCTGTGTCATTCCTTACTTGCTGACTTTCCCCTGTTAAATAATGAGCTGAATTTTCCTTCATCTTTCTCCTAGGTCTAATGCCTCTTGTAAAACCTGCTCTCCTTCTCCATAATGCCCCCTGCTAGATCCAATTAATTTTGTCTTTTTGCCTTTTGTCCTAGTATCTTCATTCTGTCACAGGACAGTGATTTTCCAGACTCTGAGTTTGGCAGAACATCAGAAAGGGAGATTTAACAAAATAGCTGAAGCCACCACCTCATCATAGTTTGTGTGGTCCAGGACTGCTACAGGGTCTATCTAACCCAAAGTGTGGAATGTGGGAATGACTTACAGAGATGCAACAAAAGTACATTCCTAGCTTAACTGAAATGTTAACATAGGTGGCTCCAGCATTAAAGCCTGGGGTTCTGCAGGGAGCTTAGGGGCTGTCAAAGACATGAATGGAATGATACAACAGAGAAACCTTCCTGGATAATAGGATTTAATTGCTCAGTCCCCAAGAGTGAGCAGCAACTGAGTCACATGCAACAGAACCAAGAAGCAAGGAGGACAGAAAGGCTCGAAAGCAGGTCTGGAAACAACATTCATTTGTCCACCACTGCTGCTGAAGTGTATTTTGTCATTCTATCTTTTGTGAAGTACTTCTGCTTTTTGCAATACTGACAGCTGCTAAATACTGCCTTCTTCCCAGATAGCTACCGTGTCAGGCTGGAATGTATTCTTATTGCTTACCTTCCCCCTAAGAGCTTATTCACAGCTTCCCACTAAAGCTGCAAAAATCAACTTGCAAGCCCAACAACAAAATGCTGAGGGGGTTCCCTCAATTTGCTTTGATGTGGCTGCTCAGAGAAATAGGGAGACATCTGGCATGTGAAATCTCTGACAAAAATCTAGACAAGTTTAATTTCTGGCCTCACTGACAGAGTCTATGACTTAACATTAATGATTTTTTTTTTCTACACTTATTCTGATACTAAGGTGATGCTTACTTTTTTTATAGCATATCTGAGGTCCACACTGAAATTTTGTCTTGTGCAGATGGTGAAAATTTACTCAACAATTGTGTGTCTTTACAGTACTCTTAATACCAAAAGATACATTGAATCTTATTTTCCCCTGGATGAAACTGTATCACAAGACCTATTCAGAATTTGAGAGACTACCCAATGTAGCATCCCCTGAATCCAAGCTGGAAAATGTCATGTCTTTATCAAAGATGTGCTGATGATTTCAGAGTGGCAGAGTTCAGTGCCATAAGAATTAATTATTAACCATGCTGTTATAGACTGTTCTGAAACTGTCCTTGGTGTGGTATCACCTGTTTAAAAATTATGTCTCAACCTAATTAAGTGTGTGAATTTAGATGAGAAAGATAACTACAGGTTGTGCACTTTACTTAATAAACTGTGTAACTTGTAAGACCACATCTGTAATTATGTACTTGTTTTCTTGTTATCCATAACTATATGTTGACTAGAAATACTTTAAAATTCTTAAAATACTTTAAAATTCTGCTAAATTTTTCTCTTTCCCATTACCTAATACATTCTGTAATGCTTCCCAGAACTTCTTCTATGGGTCTAGCAAACATTAAAAAAATACTTAGTTAAAAACACAAATGATTATGAAACAATAAAAATTCTTTCATTTTCTTCCATTCTTCATTTTGATTCAAATTCAGGTATTTAGGCAGCATATCAAGGTATAAACTCACTAAAATGTAGTGCTTGTATATAGGAGAAAATTAACTTCTATAGCCATAATCAAGTAATTAAACAGATTTAGTTAGGTCTGTGTAATTCCCTATTTTTTCTGTAGCGTAATTATACTGGAATAAAGCCACTTTAATTCTGGAATAGACTGCCTACATGGGGAACTATATTGAAACAGCTGTAGTAAAATAATTATTTGACTACAGCTATGCTGTTCACTCCCCCCTGAAAGCAAGGCACCAACATAAAAATCTTGCCTCTCTCGCAGAAGCTCAGCAATGCTGGCTCAGTCCTCTTCCACAAACAAAGACTTTGCCAGCAGAATGAGCACACAACTCAGAGAACAGCTTTTACCTCTCAGTTACTCACTGAGAGGTGATGCACAGTGATGCACTTGCAGTTTTTCAGCACTTAAACAGTTCTGAGATGCACTGGGATGTGGAATGGAGACTGTGGATAGAAAATACGCCCTTTTCTGCAATTAACTATATATTTTGTGAAAGTGTAGTCCATCACAGAGGTAACCCCAGCTGAAAGGAGCAGAAGATGGGCTGTGGCAGCACTCCCTCCCTCTGCCTGTGGATACCTTGTGCCTTACAAGCATTGCCTCTGACCTCCACTACTCTGGCACAGCCTGAGGCAGAGCCTTTCTCTGCCTTGACCTTCCAAAGCTTGGAAGTCCCACAGGCTCGCTCTCATCTCAGCTTACAGCAGTGCAGATGCAGAAAAGAGGCTGTTCCTCTCTACTTTGCACTGCTGTCACTTACAAAGTGAACTGAAGAGAGAATAGAGCTGTAACATTCTGCTTATTGAACTGTATTTTTTTTCACTACCATTGATTTAAAGATTTTAGTATTCTAGACTTAAAGCACAGGCTTTGGCTGGTCGATTACATCCTGTGAATCCAACACCCAATTTTTGCAGACTAAGGAGTTCTTCCTTCAGCCACACAGCTGCTCAGTTAGAGGTATTTCACCTCAGAGGCCCTCTAAACTTTGACTCCCCAAGCTCTCAATGGGACATAAAAGTTCTTTCAAAAGCTCTTGCAAAAGTGATTAGAAGGGTGCAGATAAGACTGCTGTGTCTCAGCCTACCTCGGTCTGTGTCGTAGAGGAAAACGAAGCGGTTCCACTCGTAGTGATCCAGCAAGCTCAGGAGGGCTCCCCGCAGGGACGGCCGCAGCTGCAGAACGAACTGGCTCTCGCCCTCCGTGGGGAAACTCGGCGTGATCAGCGAGATGTGCAAGGCGCTGCAGAATGAGGTCAAGGTATGTACTGATCTCTTATCATACAGTCCAAAAATGGCAAAAACTCCTCTAGAATACTGGGAGCAAACTGAAAGAGACAAACAAGCAAACAAACAGACTTTAAGTAGTGACAAAAATCTGCAGACATGTGCTTACACATTCCAACATCCTCAAATTTCTAATTTGACGATGTGCAATTCTGCCTGTACATTTACGTTCATTTTTCATGTGTTTTATTCTGGAAACCAATAAATAAATAGCTAAATAACATTTTGTGACTTTCTGATCCTATTCATAGAACACCAAAGTATCCATAGTGGTTTCACTGTAAAATAAAATGCAAAATAAATAACATATGTTTTTGTATACCAGTTAAAAAAATCAACATATACTGTTTTAGCCATAGCTCTACATAGTATCAGGCATTGAGCATTTCCATTACCTTGAACTGAAAAATGTTCACATTCTAAAATGTGAAAATTATCAAAAATGTTACTGACCTTGTAAGTGAAATTTGGACATTTTGAATTGTAACGATGTAGAACCTTTGCTCCCTTTTAAACAGGAAGCCCTTGTGGTACATTAAAACACTTCTAGAGACATTGAATAAAACCTACTTCATGAATAATCTCCTTGACTTTAAGAGGGCAGTTTAAGTAAAATGTAGTAAGTCAATGTGGTCTGACTTTTGCCCCAACCCTTTTATTTCTACTCTGTGCTAACTGGAAACCAGAAAACAAATGACCTGAACATATATTCTCAGTTTTGATTTGCTCTTGGACTCACTGAACACATAGGGAGAGACTTCTATTGATTTCATCCTACTAGGTAAGGACTTCACTGATCTCTGCACAGAAAAGCAAGCATATGGGTATTTTCTCGAGCATCTACTGCATTCTTATCAATTCATAAAGAGTCTAATAAAAAACATCGCATTTTTTTGAAGCACAAACCAAGTTATTAGAAATTGTGTGATCATTAACAGTGTTACCTCTCCCAGACACACAGAAAACAGAGAAAGGAACGGTCAGTTAGGGGATCATCATATTTTCTATGCTTTCCTCTCACTATTTCCCATGCTGTCCTGTTCCAGATGCTCTCTTCTCGGAGTCAATTCTTACATGTTGCCTAAACATGGGAAAACGTAAGGCACCCTCCCACTAGCTGGGAGTTCACAGTCATTCTGCACGTGCAGCACGCTCACGGAACAATGTACCCCTTACCAAATTTAAAGCACTCCAGCTTTAACTTTTTCATATTACATTTATTGCACAAAGAGCTGAAAATAGGAATCGTGCATTTTTCTCCCAAGACTTGGGTGATTTACCCAGTTCTGATGCCAGAACTGGAGTAAGTGACTTGAGGGCAGTTTTGTGATTTTATGTTCTCCTCCACTGTTATGGCTCCCATCTTAATGATTTTAAAGTCAGATTTTATATCAATAGAGCTTTTTCAAAAGCTTTCTTCCTTCAGTTCACCTTCAGTAAGTTCACATTCAATATACACATCTCTTACAAACCCTCTTAGTATTTTCTTTGCTGGACCACCCAAAACAGATTCCCACAGACCCCTCAAATGATTGGCTTGTCATTAATCATCACGCTAATCATCACAAGGACCATTGCTCTCTGCTTTCCCAGATCCATCTCATCTGGCCTGAACACAGATGACTGACATGTTGAGAACTTCAGTTAAAGGTTTCCTGCTTTTTTTTTTTTTTACATGATTTCCCCATCTCAACCATACAATAACTTTTCTGACATATCCTAAGATGACACTGTGCTTTTCTAAAATCTGAACCTCAGTGATGGCTGATGATCATGTTGGGATCAAAAGTCTGCTCCTTCTTCCTTCTGGGCCATTTGCAAGTGATGAGTTTCTGCTTATAGCAGAGTGTTTTCATCAGGCACTGTTATTTGTTTTCTATCATGCCCCACATAGTTCTGAACTACTTTAAAATTATTTACCTCTCTGCTTACAGTGTTAGTCTGCTCTGCTTGATGCACTTTTCAGCCTCTCCAGCAAATTCCATATTGGTACCCTGACTTTTCATCTCTGTGTCCACTGTAAAATTAGGCAGTTAAGATCTTTCTCCTGTAATTGTGCTTCTCCAGCCTGGTACCTCCCCTTGAACCAAAATTTGTTGCGGTCTTCTCCAAAGTTTCATGCTTGCCTTTTAACTCTGTTTGTCTCCATTTCCAGAAATCACTTCTCTTAAGACCATATCTATTTTACTACATTCTCTTGGCAACTGGAAGATAGAGATCAATCCTATACTGTCTACCTTAGTAACTTCTGGTTGCATTTTATGCCATTTTCAATCTATATCTATATTTTATAGCTTTCTTTCCAAAATCTGTTCTATAACTTCACTGATCATACATATTACAGCTCTAGTAAGAGGCACTTGTTATTGCATCTGCCCTTTAGTAAACCAGTTCTTGAAGAACCAGGGAAGAAAGATTTGACATCTCTGTTCCCATTAGTCATCACACCTCTTTTAAGATCAACATTTTCCTTGAGTGAAAATCAATGTAAAATATCTATTAGTTTTAAATCTCCAACTTGATTTTCCTGCTTTTCTGTTACATCACCAATATCAAACAGTTTAGCTTATTTTTATATTTCCTGTATTTTTATTAAAATATGTAAACAAACTTCTACTTTTGTTTTAATGTTCTTTAAAAGTTTCATTTTTCAGTGGAAGCTCTAACTGAAGCTTTCATTTCTGCAGCAAATGCCCTTTATATCACTTATTTTAAACACAATCTTTCTTAATTATAATCCTTTCCAAACACTTATTTCTTGTATCTTGCTTCTATAATCATTCATTGAGTCTCATCCTTTATGTTACTTTCCTCTGCAAAGGGATTTCTTCATATTTTACAAGGATTTCTGTGAAAATAGGGCAGGCCTTCTCTATTTTTAAACACAGTTCAATTAACTCTGACAAGTGAAATAATTGAACACAACCCTCATGTAAGAGATAGTTACTTTATGTATTTCTTGTTTTGACAAAATTCTTCCTAAGGCTCACTGCTGTTGCACATCTTTGCAGTTTTACGGGGCACAGAGTACTTTTTGTAACTCATGGTCCTTACAGTAGGAATCCACATGATGAAAAATTCAAGAAATCAATGACAAGCTGTGAAATGGTATACTTAGTGGAGTTAAAGCTCAAATTCATTCTCAGGATGGAGAAAAAAGTCAAACTTGAAATTTCATTAAATAACATAATACGACCCTGAAGTACCTAGAGTAACAGAATAATAATTCTTCATGTTCAAAGCAAACTATCTTTGCCCCAGTCTAAATCCAGATACGATAAAATATTATCTGAATACCATTAAAGTCCCGAAATAGCCAATCCAAGAAAACTTGTGCTATTATACTTGAGATCAAGACTGGAAAATCACTGAAGAGTGTCCTTCTTTGCTCCTTGATAAGAAAAAATGCTAAGATGAGGGTTATGAGATTTTTTTCTTACTCAGTACAAAACCCACAGAGAGGAAAAATGCCTGTGACACTATGGAGATGAAGCTTAAACATATTCAGAGATGCTGCAACACTCCTGAATCAATTTTACAGTAATCATCAGCGACCACAAAATCAGCAAAGCCACGAGGATTTGCATTCCAACTCACTACCGTTCTCAGAAAATGCCTCCCGGCAAACACGACTACCTGAATTTGCCAATTCTTTTTCCAGTTCTCTTACACTTCTAAAGGCATTTTACTTATTAAAAATTAACTAAATTATGCCTGGTAAAACAGTTGCATACTAGCATTCTAAGAAAATTTTGTTCAAGACTTTTCCCCTTATAAATACAAAGCAGTGACAAATGCACTTTTATGAGCATATTTTGAAAATTATTGAACAATACTTTGTCTTTAAACCAGATACCTCTTCATAGCTGACAACTTATTGTCTGTATTACACATACTATTTTCTCCTGCAGATTTTGCGATGCCATTGGTCTCACCAAAGACGAGAATGTGGAGGTCAGACTCATAGAATCACAGCCTGGTTTGGGTTGAAAGTGACATTACAGATCATCTAGTTCCAATATTCCCTGTCATGCGCACCTGCCTCTAGATCAGGTTGCTCAGGGCCCTATTCTGCCCAGCCTTGAACATCTCCAGGGATGGGGAGCCCACAAACCCTCTGGGCAAACTTTTCCAGTGCCTCACCACTGTCACAGAGAAGAATTTCCTCCTAATATCTAATCTAAACCAACCTTCTTCAAGTTTAATGTCATTCCCCCTTGTCCTGTCACTACATGCTCTTGTAAACAGACTCTCTCCATCCACCTTGTAGTCTCCCTTCAGGTACTGGAAGGCTGCAGTTATGCCTGAAACCTGGTTCTGTTGGTCTGTGTTCCCAGGAATGGTGCTACAGCCCTGGGAACAAGTGTCCCACCTCTGGACTGGCTCCACCTGGCTTCTTGTTGTGCTGGGACCCCAGGCCTGGATGCAGGATTCCAGGTGGGGTCTGAGCAGAGCAGAGGGACAGAATCCCCTCCCTGGCCCTGCTGCCCACACTGCTCTGGATGCAGCCCAGGATACCAATGGTTTTCTGAGCTGTGAGCACACATCGCTGAGACATGCTGAGCTTCTCATCCACCAACACCTCCAAGGCTTTTCTCTCAGGGCTACTCTTGATCCTTTTTCCACCCAGCCTTTTCCCCTTGGAACAGACTCCAGAAAAAACATTGCATGGTACCTAAATTGCCAAGGTAGCATTATTGCAGTAGTTGTAATATGAATTAGATGTGTTCTGTTCTAGCTGTTTGTACTACATGATAGTATAATCACTTTAAAAGAACAGGTGACCCTCAGGACCTTCAGTTAAGAAATGACATCATAAAGCCAAAATGGAAAAAAATGCATATACTGAGGGGTTTACTGAGACACACAGAAAAGTCACGTGGTCGTCTTTCTCTGTAAGGGAAAAACTTTCCAAAGTTCCTGCTACAGCTCTAAAGACAAGTTCCTCACTTTAAACACAAATCTTACCTTGAAAAACAAAAATCAAAAAATTCCAACAACTTCTTATTCCCAAGTTATGCCCAAATAGTTTAAATCCTCTAAACAATATGTTTACAGAGAGAAAGTAGGGTACAGCTGGTCTGCCAACAATGTTAGTTTTGCTCAGCAGCAAACACGCACCATGTGTAGGAGCCTGGAAGACCTGCAGCCTAACACTAAAGTAATATGATAGAACCTTCATTAGTCATGACTCACTGACCCTGACTGTTCCAGGACACAGCTTCTGGAATGAGCATTATAAAAGCCTTCCCCTACATTTTCAACTCTTGTGTGGGAAGCCCTGGTACGGTTAACTATTACAGATATGTTAACAGACAAACTGATCTGTCATAAAAACACAGACTTTTGTGGAACCACAAAAATTGAAAGGCTCCAGACTAGTTTACATTGTGGAAGTTTTCAGATATGAGGACAGTCTTTCATTGCTGTCTCTTCCCTTTCTCCCATGCTCTGGACATCCAGGGGCTTAGGGACTGTGATTGGTCAATGACAACTTGTGTCTGACTCTCCCTCCTCCTCAGGTTGCTCACCTAACCCAGATGTCCTGGATCCAGATCCCCCGGATCTCCCCAGGAGATACTGTCCTTTGCAAACTTCTTCAGCATGGGCCCTTGCCATGGGCTGCAGATCTTCAAGCACTGCTACATTGTCAGCACACTCCAAGTAGTCCTTCAGGAAAAGACTGCTTCAACGTGGGTCCCCCACAGGCCACAATTCCTGGGCTGCAGCTTCATTCAGGGCACTTACCTGCTGGCATGGGATCCTCCACAGCCTGTAGGTGGATCTCTGCATCCCCATGGATCTCCATGGGCTGCAGGGGCACAGCTGCCTCCCCATGGGCTGTGCCATGGGCTGTGGGGGAATCTCAGCTCTGGCACCTGGAGCACCTCCTGCCCCTGCTTCTGCACTGACCTGGGTGTCTGCAGGCTGTTCCCCTCACATATTCTCACTCCTCTCTCTCACTGCTCCTAAGCAGTGGTTTTCATCCTTTACTGAATGTGTTATCCCAGAGCTACCACAGCATCACTGACAAGCTCAGCTGGCTGAAAACTCTGTCTGACACAGGAGTGGCCCCCGGCATCTTCTCACAGAAGCTGTCCCTCTATTCCCCTCCCCCCAGCCAAAGAAGGGCAGGCACTGATCTCTCCTCTGTGGTGCCCAATGACAGGACCTGACAGAACGGCCTAAGTTGTGTCAGGAGAGGTCTAGGTTGGATATTAGAAAAAGGTTCTTCACCTAAAGGGTGGCTTGGGTCTGGAACAGGCTCCCCAGGGAAGTGGTAATAGCAGCAAGCCTAAGGAGAGTTAAAGGAGCACTTGGACAATGCTCTCAGGCACATGGTGTGACTCTTGAGGATGGTCCTGTGCAGAGCCAGGAGTTGGACTTGATTATCTTTGAGGGTCACTTCCAACATAGCTTATTCTACTCTTCTTTGATCTGGTAAACTCCAGAGAGCAACACATTTAAAAAGCATATTTAGGGACTCACATTTCCTTGTGCCACCATGAAAAATTTCATTTGAGGTGTTACTGAAATGCCATCAGTGATCCATGACTTTATGGGTCACAGTCACATACACAGTTTTGTTCAGCTGCTGTGCACCTGCCAGCACCGATGTAAAAAATACTGAGCAAATTTTTCTGACCTGAAGAACTCCTTCCAAGAGGAACAGCCTACTCATATGGAGATGCAAGCTCCTAAATGTGAGATTAAGCATAGAAGGGAGAATCATTTAATCTAAATATGAACCACCTCTGAAGATCTAATGATTTATAAACTTATATTCATAAGAACTGTGACGTTGGAGATGAGATTAAGCACTATTTCTAAAATAACTCTGAGATTGGTGTTTCCAGTTAAAATGTCCAATGACCTTTCTGTTCATTTTGCACAGATCATCCCAACAGTCTCTTTCTCCTCTCTGCTCTCTGATCCACCTCCTGATCATTCCACTGACCTCTGCCTCCTGGAAGAGGACACAGGGCTAGTTAGAGCTCTGGAACTAATATACAAATGATCTAAATTCATCCCTCTGTAGTTTTAAACTACCTTGCACCCAAATCCAGTACAGATTTGAAACACATATGGTCTTCCTCAGTTGGGTTTGAGACTGCTGATTTAATACTAATTTATGCTCTTGCATTAAGAATAATTCCCAACACTGAGACAAACTTAATGAGCTGAACTAAATCACTGATATAAGATGACAGAGAGGATTATAAAAAAGAAAGCAGTGTTACATAAAGTGGGTAGATGAAAAACATTATAGATGTATTAGGACCAGTTTACTACTATCCTAAAAATTGTTTGGAGTAGAATAGTTTACCTCTAAATACGGTTAACAAGGAGTTAACAAAAGGGAAACAAGAAGTTTTTAACAAATTATATAGTTAATACATCCAATAGCATCCAGTAAAACCCTATTCGTGTTCTATTTATAGACCCTGCACCTTCTAAATCATCATCTAACTCTGTCTTTTGATCACAAACTCCTTCAAGCAAATTAATTATCTTGCATTTAGGAGGCATATATCACATGTCAGGTAGCAATATATCTAAAGTGTTATAACCAGAAATAATATCACAGCATTACCAAATAATAATAATATTTGGTTAAATAATATCACACTTTAACCAAACCAGCTCATTGCTCTAAAATTTAACACTGTGTTAGTGGTTGAGGTGAACAAAAAGAGACTACATTATGATCTTTCCAGCTTAAAAAAAAAAAAAACAAAAAACCAAAAGAAACCCCAATGAATCACAAGTATTACTCTCTTGAGTATTTATTCCTCTCAAACATTTGTCCTCCTATAATAAGACACTGCATAATGAGAAGTCTGGCATGTTGGGTACTGAATCTCTGAAACTAAATTCATCCCCTGGAGCAAGTCACTTTGCATTCTCATGTCTCAGTTTTCAAGGTTTAAACTGTCTGTTCTATTGAGGACTATAAGCACTTGACAGGAAGGCCAGTCTCCTGTTAGATATCTATAAAAAGTTTAGCACAATGGTCCAGCTGTCTCAATGTGGCTTCTGAGTGCTACCCCAATGTGTATGAATGTTATACCTAGTGGGTATAACCCGTCTCTTGCAGTTCCACAGTAAATTCTGAAACCCTAAAACTACATAAGCCTTTGTCCCAAAGGTCATTGTGTTTGACTGTATGCATAAGATGAAGCACTTACTGAAACATGTGCAGGAGCTTTTAACTGGAGTTCAACAACCAGATAAACCAAACACAGAAAATTCATCAGTGTTTTCTACTCACAGCAGTGGATTCCTTCTAGTAATCACTTCTAAGCAACTTACCAGCTCGTTTAAAAATACTCTCCTAAGTACAATGAAAGCCTTGGTTTAATGTGGTAGATCAAATGCTACTTTGGGAAATGCAATTCTGTTTGTTCAGCTGCAGATGTAAGAACATATTGAAAAACATGATACAAACTTACAACATTTTTAATTAATTGCCACATTTCCAGAAATCATTTTTGTGAATTGTCTCTAAAAGACTATTTCTGCTCAAAGACAATTCCTGAAACAATATCAGAAAGTGATAGTGCATTGCTTGCCTATTAAATGGAAAAATAGAATTGAATGAGCTTAACTAACATGCATGGTATTTTCTTCTTTTAAAATAAATTTAAACTTTTTAATATAGTATTTTTTGTACAATGTCTTACATCACATAAAGCTACAGAACTTTAACTTTAGAAGGTTATCTTGAGAGATGCCCAAAATAAAAGACCATTGAGACCAGGCAAGACCGGCTTGTAAGTCCAACTGCCCAACTCTTCTCCATGCTTCATATGGGGGCAAGATTTTCTCTCCACAAATTAATACATTGATTAAAGTTTCCTCCAAGCCAATTGCAGAAGCTGTGAAACAAGCATGTGTATCTTTGTATGTATAGGGGCACACGGAGAGTGGGGGAGTCTGTCTCACCTGGTTCTTACCACCCAAAAGTCAAGGGTTCTAATTTCTGGGGCTTTTTTTTTCTGTCTCTAAACTCGAAAAAAAAAAATAGATTCCAAACACAGATCTTAAAATTGGCGATAAATTGTGTGTACCAATTTATCCACTAGCGGTACCTTTCTCTTTTTAACTACAAAATTAAATGACACAATATAGACAGATAGACAGATAGACAGATAGATGGATAGACAGATAGATTATAAACTCTTCACACAATCTCACTTTAGAAAAAATACCTTTTTATTTTTAATTCCCTTTCCATCCCTAAATTCAATGTGGTTTGGAGCTGCCCTTCTCTGAGGCTCATCTCATATGACTGACACAGATCCCTTGCAACCAAGGGCTCCAGGTATTTCTCACACAGAGATCATGTATCTCTATTTTCCTTAAAAGTGCTCACAACTCTCATTTCTTGATAAAGAACACAAAGTAGCTTGGCAATTTATAAATTTCTGAGAGGGAAAATGCTTTAATCTTTAAATACCTCCATCTGAAAACTTGGGCACCACTAAAGTATTTTACTTTCATTAATATATAATTCCACATAATTTAAATCCAATGGAATGTTTTTACAGAACAAGAAAAAAAATTTCCATTGGGTTTATTTACAAAATTTGCTTTTCCTCCGTGCCTTGGCTAATTTATTTAATAGAAAGCCCCTCATGAATTTCACATGTGCTGAACACTAACAAATCTTCTCTCATTTTTAAAAGCCCTTTACAGCTCTACAATAAATCATCCAGTCTTTGTGCCTTTGTCCTCCTGTCCTGTGCACTCCATGGATGTGATATTTATAGTTGCCTGGCAATGCACATACACGTGCGTGTCCCTAACTCTGCCAAAACTTTCCTTTTGAAAGCTCCCCCATAGAGAATCCACATGCAGCATTTACCTTTCATAGTCACATGAATGAGAATCCACATTGGTACAGAAGTTCTTTTTTGGCTGTTTTTAAAAGCTGATAAAAATACCAGTAACATGTGAGAGTTCCGAGCTTTTCAGAACTACAGAAGTTTTTTAGAAAGTTAAATGTGACAGGAAGTTCCTGTGGCACTGGCAGGTTTTCTCAAGGACAAAGTCTATACAGCCATCTTTGAATTTTTTTCCTGCTTCAGGATAAAAGCTTAGAGAAGCATAACAGATTGCATGGAAATTAGATTGGACTACAGTAAAAAACTGGTTTATGGAATCAAACATAAAATTCCACGTCGCTTAACTGAGGTGAGCATTTCACCTCTGATACTCCTGGTGGTTAGAGATCTTCTTGCAAAATCCTATCACCTTTTCAGTTTGCCAGCTGAGGGAAAACTCATCCTCATTAAATGAATATCTAGAAAAATCATGTTTGATAACTTATCTAGATTGCCTATGTGATTAAACAGTTTTTGCTTCTCTGATTAAACATTTTCTCTCCTTCTTGGATTGATTCATTTTCTTCAAGACTTATTACTTCTTTCAGTTAAAATTTGAACTTCATCCAAACATTTCTTTGTAAAGAAAACAAATTACCTTGCAGCTTGTTTTTCCCCCAAAATCTAATAGTTTATAAAACCTCGCCCCATATTCTATTTTAATGGAATGGAGCAAAGAATACTAAAAGTTTTGTTTTAAGAAGTAATCTTCTGATGGCCCACTTCTCTATTATGCTAGCCTCTTTTTAAAATTATTATTATTTATCTTGAGAAGGGGAAAATACAGGCATATTTAAAAAGAATTTTTTCTTTCCAGCTAGAGCTGAATAAAAAAAGAATCAGTTTCATCTTTTTTAAATAAGAGGGCAGCTTATGCAGTTAATTACATAAAAATAGCTTTTTATTCATAGATATGGAATCACAGGTTTTTCTTACACATAAGAAGAAATATTTATACTTTACAGAAAAAAAGAACTGCAATCTATTTCTTCTTTTTGGAGAAATAAACATTAATTCTGAAATACTCCTGCCAGGAAAACTGTTATTGACAGGAATCAACTGTATTTCATTTGAGATGTGAGGTGAAGCTATACAAATTGGCTCTTAACCTAAATTGTTTTGATGAAGGCTTTACTATAATTTTTACTTCAAATGCTGTTTTCAGTTTGAGGCCCCACTACGAGAGAGACATTGAGGGGCTGGAGCGTGTCCAGGGAAGGGCAGTGGAGCTGGGGAAGGGTCTGGAGCACAAGTGCTGTGAGGGGCAGCTGAGGGAGCTGGGGGTGCTCAGCTTGGAGAAAAGGAGGCTCAGGGGGACCTCAGCACTCTCTGCAGCTGCCTGACAGGAGGGTGCAGCCAGGTGGGGTCAGCCTCTTCTGCCAGGCAACAAGTGACAGGGACAAGAGGAAATATAAAGTTGTACCAGGGTAGGTTTAGATTGAAGATAAGAAAAAATTATTCACTAAAGAGAGGGTCAAGCATTGGAACAGGCTTCCCACGAAGTGGTTAAATCACCATACCTGAAAGTTTTCAGAAAACATGCAGAAGAGGCATTTTTGGGACACGTTTCAGTGGTGGACATGGCATGTTATGTTTACATCTGGATTCAATGATCTTAGAGGTCTTTTTCCAACCCATATGATTCTATAATGCCATTAAACTGGGGGGGCATGGAGGGGGGGAAGGGCTCCAATGTTATCCATCATCTTCTAATGAGATCACATGCCAGAGCATCCTACATCATAGCCTACATTTTCTCTTTAAAGCACATTTTCCTAATGTACTGGTTTTCATATTTCTTCAGAGAACACTAGTCTTCTGGTCTTAGAGGTCTTTCCCAGCTTTAATGATTCTGTGATTCTGTAACTCACATTTTGAACAAATGTTGCTTCTTTATGTCAAACGTTATGTTTTAATTTTACTGAACCCAAAAAAAAAAAAAAATCAATGCTGCTTTAATTTGAGGAAGCTCAAGTACAGCATTTTTTAAAGTATTGGAGAAGCTTGGTACAACTATTCCATGTGACTTTAAAAGGGGACTGGACATTTAACTGCTCCCTCTGGCTTAGGAAACATCTTCCCAGATCACTGAAAAATTTGGCAAAGGAAAATATAGAAGGCAGGTAATCATGAAAGATGTAACTGACTTAGTCCAGCATGAGGATTCATTCCAGCATAATTTTCATCTATATTTGGCCAAATATGTTATTTTTTGTCTGGTTTGTAGTTTTATATTAAGAAATAAAGTCTGTCTTTAGGGGAGTGATGTCATTTGATCCATCACTAGAACTCTATTGTTTTTTGCTGGTGAGTCTGTTTCTCAAATTCTTATTCTTCCACCTTAATCTTGCAGCCACCGCAGTTTGTCCCCTGAAGCGCAATGATCTCTGTCCAGTCCAGGCCTTTGAATGTGTTGGCCCAGATGGGGCTGCCGAGGTTCTATTTTCTCTCTTCAGTAACTGATTTCCCATCATCAGGAGTTCCCTCACTAGCAACTTAAATCATTGCTGACTTTGACTCATGCTATTGTGAAAATATATAATCCTAAATAATTTCTCCCACTTTTCTGTTTACTATTTAGAATCAGTGAAGCCATGGATTCCTTTTGGCCTTAATAAGATTAACAGACACTCATCACATGATGTTGATTAAATAACATTAAATAAAACACTGATTCCTTGGCCACTCTTAGATCTGAGTATCTTTCAAAGATCCATAAAACATAGTTTTTAATTTCTGAAAACAATTTTCATGTTAAGAGGATAAGTGTGATGAAAATCTTACCTGGTTTTTTCCCCCAATTTCCCATGTGTTAATAACCACTAGTATATAATTTCACATACTTTAACTTGAAAAAAAGCATTTTCAGTAGTTTTTTTAGTCCTCATAACTTGGATTAACACACAAAAAGCTTCTGAATGCTTTTGAAAAAATCTGTTTATCTTTCCCTTACTTCCTTCCTCTTGATGGTAGGAAGCACCACTTGAAACCAGTGTTACTTTTGGATAAATGGAACGTGCTATCTCATAATGAGATTACAAACAACTTGGTCAGAGAGACAGAACTTCAGAGGATCTAGAAAAAACTCTACATCTGCCTTCTGCAGCCTGTGACCAGGTACTGGCAGGACAGAAGTTGTTGACAAAGTCTACAAGGCTCTTCTGAAGCTTCTCCGCAGTCAAGGAGGATTTTCTAAGCTGTCATTTCAAGATAAAGATATATCAAGCAGCAAGATATACAACAGCCCAGAATTACCTCATAAATGGTACTATCTTTCTGTTTTCACTGCTTTTCCTTGCCTTGATGTAATGAACTGCCTTAATGGTACCTGGAAGGATAGAGAACTGAAAGCCAAGGAGTTTTTAAATTTTCACTCAAGGTCCTATTTTAATTTCCAATAGACATTTCAATTAGCTATTCTGAGTTTTCTAAAATCCAGTTTTCTGAAAACCAAAATGCTAATCTTTAAGTTCTTAATATAATTGAAGTAAAGAATAAAATATTTTCAGAGAATCGGTAAGATGACTGTAGATATCCTTTTTATCCATCACTGGCCTGTTCAGCAAGGATTCTCTGAGATTTCTTTCATCATTCTGTACTTCACACTACAGCCCTCCCGCAAAAATCACAGGCATTTTACTCTTTACATAACCAAAACCATACCAAGAGATTTCCTCTCTAGAAATTTGGATCTTAGCCTGTCTGGGTGACTTTACACATCTGGGAATAACAGTTACTTCAGACATCTGATGCTGCACATGCAGAGTGTGTTTTCTGTACTTGTGCTTGGTCCTTCATGTTACCTTGTTGTTTCAACCATCTCACTGCACTGATGTTCTTCCAGCATCTTTTAGCTTCCCTGTTTCCCACAGATAATGCAGTAATCACAGCTAAGGAATTTTTTCAGACGTAGACTCTGCCTACTATGGTTATGTCTGATCAAAATGGCATTAGGGAATTACTGTCTGTGGAGGGCCAGAAGTCCAAAGTTTAAGAAACCCCAAGCTAGCCCCCTACCCTCTGCCCATTTTGTCCCACTTTGCCTTGCAGTTTCTCCTCTACTCATTTGATGAGAGATTCTTCTTAGCCTCTCATGATTATGCCAGTGGAAATCAGACACAGTACAAATGGGTGATTTTAAAATCAAATGCTTGGTATGAATGACTGGAAATGCATGTTCCACTGTCTTCCATTTTCACCACCAAACTGTTTTTAATTTCTCTAAAAAAACTAATATTTCAACTTATGTATAAAATACATTTTTCAACAGCTAAAGGTCTCACATAATAACAAAAGTAATGAGAAGAAGGAATTACTTTTCTAAAAATAAAATATGGATGAACCCTTTGACCAAGGGTATTTACAGTGAAAGTCATTCACCTTCTAAATGGAGGGCCAGTCTCATCAGATCTGAGTGCAAAATATATTCTGGCCATGCACTCTGTTTAATGACTCCAAGCTCCAACTGTTTGATATGAAAGGCAGTTTTCAGAGCCAAATGCCATGAATGGGTTATGCTTTCTAAAGAACTCTTTCCAGCTAAAACAAGACTTAAGAAAAGAAGTTTAATACATGCCCAAGCACATCTGTCTACATATCATAATATGTATGCATGTTCTCTGTTTCTGTGGATCACAAATATTTCTATTCTGCATTTTTCTATTCTGCTGTTTGTTTTAAAAACATAAATCAAGAGATAGATACTAGCTTAGATGTCTCTAAAAGAAGTATGCAGATAAGCCTCATAAAGTACATCACTTTGTGTCTAACATATTTGTCTTACATATTTCTCCATGTTTAGTTTACATGGAGAGTTTATTTCATTTCAATTCTGGAGCAGGAGATCCTTATGATAATGAATGTACTGTTGTCTAAGGGCCTAGCAGTTCATGAGAGGAGAATGTTTATGCTGTCTCATAAAGCATTGTTACCACACACAAAACAATTTTTCACATGAAATAATTAACTTCTACATTACACCACTGACTTCTGTTATGAATGAACACCTCTTTTGTAACTCTGTACTTGCAAAACATTTAACAAAATAGTGTCTTTCCCCAAAAACGAAGCTCTTAAGGGCTTCCAAACTAAAAGCAGACTGTAGAACAGAGGTAAAGGTTTTGAATGCTTGGCATGACCTACCTCCCCTTGACTCAGGTAGCCATTCTGAAACCCAGCACCGCCCTTCGTAGGCAGAAATTGCTTAGCATACCTTGTATTCTCCTCTAAGAGCAAAACTGCTAACTTGCACTAAAATCAATTGATGTTACTACATTTAATTATTACACTCTTACACTACAGTAATACCAGAATCTTTCTTGAAACCACACAAAAAGATGTCAGCACTACCTACTGACTTAAAATCATAAATCTGAAGAAATCAAACTGCTTCTCAAAAACTATCTCCCCATTGCTCTCCTTAGGCACAATGTAATGCAGATACTTCGGCTCCCATCCTGCTTTTGGCACAACAATCAAAAATGCTGTTTCCATCTCTCTTCCTATGACATTGTCAGGTTGTGAGGTTATAAATGAGAACAATAGTCTGAAAAGCACAACAAAAAGATGGCAAAATGTATTTGAAACCATTTAAGTGAGAGAGCATTGCTGGTCCAAGCCTAAAGCAGCTGTCAATATTCAGTTTTATGCACCAATTCACATCTTTCTACATGAAATGAGTTTTCTTCATTTTACAAAAAATACATCTTCTGAAGGCAGAGATCCTGATTTTTGTAGTTGGAAAATGCTCAAAAAAAAAAAAAAAAAGCAGTGACAAAACAATATGTGTTCAGTTCTCTCCATTTCTTTCTGAGTTTCCAGCTAATTCTGTCTTCTCTATGCCTGGTTTTCAGGCACCATCTTAATTTCCACAATTTCACTAATTTAAAACAGGAGCATGAGCCCTCTCATTTTGTTCTCTCATATCTTTGGCAGGAATGGGGCTTCATCCAAAGACATTTTGAAATAGACTATCTATAATTGGGATTTCTACAGAGCTGGCAAATGTGCTGGTGATAGTTTTAGAAAAGAAAACAGATAAGAAGGGAGCTGAGATTATTTGGCTGGCACCCTGTTATCTCTGTGAATGGACCAAAGGAGGGTGTGCTGTGGGATCTGGGCAAAAAGGAGGCACATTGTCAAGCAGGCTTTGCCATTACAAATGCTTTTTTAAATCATGTTTATCACAAGAGATTTAAAATAGCTATCACCTTAAGTAAACTTCTTTTGCTGTTCCAATAGCAGCCTTCTCAACTGAAACCTATGTTTTTTTCTATTTATTTTTGGACTTCAGCAGAGCAGAGTCCATCACTTCACTGAACTGTTTGGTCAACAAAATGAGCAATATACTCTGTTCTTTTGTACATGAA
Source organism: Zonotrichia leucophrys gambelii (assembly GCF_028769735.1). Lineage (NCBI taxonomy): Eukaryota > Metazoa > Chordata > Aves > Passeriformes > Passerellidae > Zonotrichia > Zonotrichia leucophrys. The sequence goes on from NC_088169.1 coordinate 75,195,681, forward strand.
AACAGACAACTGAAATTTAATAAAATATTTAACAGCTTGTTATGCAAGAACATGTCTTTGTTGATGTATTGAAATCAATTTGCTGTAAAGACTGCTTTAAGAATAATGAAATATTGTATATATCACCTTAGGCATTATGTAAGGCAAGTAGCTTCTATGCTGGCATCTGCAGGAATAAGAAAAATTAATTCAGCACAGTTCACAGCTGTGATCACTGGAGTAAAGCTCAGGGTCTAGGGGCTGCTAGCTCTGATACTCTACTAAAAAGGCAGCTGTACTTTACTACTGGTCCACTGGGCCTGCTGCTAATAATTTTTAAATGGCCTGTTAGTTACAGCAGTGGCCTCAAGCTACCTCTTATTTCAAATCCTATTAACATTTGTGTATCTTTAAACTACTTTATTGTCTTAATTAGCATATATTCATTCATAATTCCCAGTCAATCTGTTGCTATACACAGAAAAGAGAAACGAGAAAAAATATTAACGGTGGCCGAAGAGTTGGTGGATGAAATGTGACTGTGGTAATGTGGAACCAAAGCAATCACACAAAACAGCAAGTGCAGAAATGCTTCTGTGCACGCTGCTTTTCTCCACAGTGCTCTGCAGGATCAAACCGCTGCCTTAGGATAATGGACTGGCACTGCCTACAGCCATACTGGGGAAAAAGAAACCAGTATAAGTAGAATATTTGAAAAAAACAGGTTCATTTTTTTTTCTTAGTTATAAAATTAGATTTAAAAAAATGAAAGATTTTTCACAGTTTTATTAGTTCCAGAAAGACGTACTCAAAACAGTTCAAATAAGGCAGGTTTTTCCTTGCACTCTGAGACTTATCTTGCTTATTCTTCTGTTTCAGGCAAAATTTCATTAACAGAAAGGGAAGTTTTCCCTGAACAAAGATTGTAACACAATTCTTAATGCATATATGCTAACAAATATAAGCACCTCTGTCATTAAAAACTATCAATTTCTGGTAGCTCACAGCTACCACAGCATGTATTTTTTTAAAAAAGTCCCATTACATTTGTCTTGAAAATGTTTTATGATTTTTACATTTCTAACATACAGAAAACTCAGTAGTTAGGTACCACAATGATTTTATTACACAGATATGCAATTACTGGCCAAAATCAACTTCTTCAAGTCTAGAAAATGCTGATCAGGCTGATTATGACTTTTCAATCAACCAAAGATTTAAACGAAATGCTGACATATATCTAAACACAGTCAGGAAAAATGTACAGAGTAAAGAATTTTTTTCTCTTACACAGCTATGCAAAATCTAACTACTCTTTGCCTGATTAATTTCTTTTGCTTATGGGTAAACAACGGAACAGGGATGCTACTCAAGCTTCAGAAAAAAAAAAAAAGAATATTTTGCACAGCCTGATTTGAAGTAAAAGGGTTGTTGTGAAAAAGGCATAATACACACAAGCACAGAAAACTTGTCCTTTTAAAACTTGATTTTCTCTACAGTCTCTTTCTTAGCATTTTTTTAGCATTTCCACAGTAGTTAGGCTTCTATACCTACTCACAATAGAAAGAGATGCATTAGTTTCTCTTTTGCTTAAAATGAAACATAATCTAGGTAGGGTCATTTAACTTTCTTCTAGGTTCAGCTGCGTTTAAGGTATGTCTTGTTGAAATCACACTGAGGAGATTAAAAAACAAATCCAATCTTTGTACAATCTTGGTTTTCAATGCCTGGATCATCTACTTCAGAGCCACACACATGCTGGCTAATTCTTCCTACTTTATGATCAAGAGATAGTTTAACCAAACCAGCTGCCTATTTTTCTTCTCTCCTTTATTCTAGACTGAAGAAGAGGGATGTCCTGCCAGCTGGTGGCCTGTGAGAATAGAGAGGACCATACTGGAGACTCAAAGGAATCTCCTCCAGCATCATGTTCCCTGTCATAATGTTCTGACCTCAGTACTTTCAAACTCAGCACAATCCCACAGGATTTCCTTACCATGGTACTTTTTATCCTTGAGCTTAACTGAGATCAAAACTCAGAAAAAGCAAATGGAGATAGACAGGTTTCAAGCAACCTGTCTGGAGGGCAGGAACAGGATCACAGGATAGTTCAGACTGGGAGTGACCTCAGAAGGTCTCTGGTCCATCCTCCTGCTCACAGGAGGTCAGCTCTGAGGTCAGCCCATATTCTCAGGGCTTCACCTAGCAAAGGTTGAAAATCCCTAAAGACAAAACCAGCACAATGTATCTGCTTGTTCTGTTCCACTGCCTGCCTTCGCAGGGGAATCCTAGAAAAATATTCAGTCTGAACCTCTCTTGATTCACTTTACTTTCTCTCTCTCAGCTTCTCACCCAGCTCCATCTCCTACATGGTCTCCCACAGGCACTGGGGCTGCTCTCAGGTCCTCCCCAAAGCCATCTCTGCTCCAGACTGAACAAGACCAGTGCCCCCAGCCTCTCCTCACATGGCTGGTGCTCAAGGTGAGTAATACTCTGATCTACTGTCTCTGGCCCTTTTCACACAGCTCAGGATAATGCATTGGTTAACAGGCCCTCTTATAAATTTTACCTGAAAATGTCACCATTTGCATTGCATATTGCAAACAGTAAATAACTACTATGATCAAAGTCAGCACAGCTACTAGAAAAAAACCTCAACCTAAAACCTTAACAACCAATGGTAATGTCAATTAACACAAATGTACATATGTGTCTGAAAATACACATTTAAAACATAATCATATTTGTACTTAATAATCATATTGCTCTATCCCAATACAAATTTGGACCATGAGTAAGGCAACTGTAGAAACATAAAGAAAGTCACATCCATTCATGCATGCACAAGCCCATGACAAAATGTTATTAACACACTGAGAAACATGTTTTATTCCAAATCACTTACTAAATCCAGAAATCCAGACTGATCATTTATTATGGATTTGGTGCACTATGAGGTGTCACAAAAATACAGCTCCAATTGATTAAATAATTGCATTGCCATAAAGGCTGAGAGACAATATCCCTCTTCTGTGTGGAGTCACCTTGCCTCAAAGTCAGTAAAAACTGCTTCTGCACACACAAGGGCAAAATCTAGCCTGAAGTCATCCCACAGCATCAGAAAATAAAACAACATATATCAATGAGTATTTTAAACAACACAATTTGATTATTTGACACTGTACACAGCCTAAGGCATAGGTCTAGACATGTCAGAATAGTGCAAAGGCCTTGCTCTTTAGAGGTCATATTTCATCCTGCTCTACTATTCTCCATTTACTGTCCTAACTTTTTGCATTACCTCAAGGAAGTAAGTGGCAGACCATAGCTGTAACAGAGCACCTGTGGAAATCAGTTCCTACACAGGCATAAGAGATCCAACTTATTAACAAAATTAGGAGGCTATGTAGACAGACGACACAATTTATAAGTGATCTATACCCTGAAAATAGTGGAAAGATTGTGAAATATTAGATACAGGTCTTTGAAATATATTTCAATTTAGCATTTAAGGAATATCAAACAGTGATATTCCTAATCAATGCATCCAATTCATACAAAGATATTCCTTATATCAATACACACAATTAAGAGAATCTGTTGGCTCTTCCCATTTTTTTTGTCATTACTCCCTGCAACTGGATGGATAGAGAATATGGCTTGAGCTCCTCATCCCTTGACCTGTCATCCCAAGGCCATAAAGTCTTGGTTGTCATTGGACTTCTTGGCGCAACTTCAACACTGCCTACCTGATAAATCAATAATTATCTGAGAATCCGAGAGCCATATCCAGGGTAGGAGGCATTCTCTTCCATCTTTAACCTGATCCCCAGGGAGGCAGCAGGCTTCCCTAAGGAGTGGCTCCAGTCCACATGTTAGGCCTTGTGCTCATTTCAGGAGCCGTCTCCTATGGCAGTGACACACCTTTTTCTTATAGAAGTGGTTTTGGTGCAGGTTGTAGGATGGTTAACCTTGGTGACACCTCCAAGCTGGATGAAGCATCATCCTTGTTGTTGTGGGATGAAGCATCATCCCACTTGCACAGCCACCTCACTCCTATTATGCAGGCACCTGGGAAGGGGAGGCAGTCACAGCACTGAGCACCTCACCCCAGAGCGTGTGATGGATGGGGATCCTTCTCCTTAGAGATAAAGCAATGAGCTGATGGCTACTGAGGGAAACACCAGCACTTCGGCCTCCTCCTGGTGCTGGCATTCTGCCTGCCACTGAGCACTGTGACACTCTGCACTGAGCAGTGTTTTGGTTTACGCTCGTCTGGCCGGGTGAAGCAAGGTTATCGCCTGGCTTCACCTAAAAGCTCCTCTGTGCCAAATGAGGAAAGTGCAAGTTGTTTTCTGCACTAGCCTTGCAGCAAAGAAATAGTGAATAATTTGTGAAAACCACGTAACTTTGCTTTTAGTGTAACTCCAATCTTCTGCAAAATGCTGAGCAATCAGGAAATCAAGCAGCTAGTGAGATATGCCGTAAGCAGTCTCTGATAGAGGGCTCTCTCTTATCCAAAATGCTGCCAATTTTTCTCCTTGCTGTACTGCATCACATTGGCAATGATAAAATATATTATTTTTGCAAGACTATTGTCATTAAACTACATCTACTACATGATGCACATTTTTTAGATATATAATAGGGACAAAACAGAATGAAACACTATGCAAACAATGAAGTAAAAAGGTAGTTACACACATACATGTGTGTGCACACAGCCAAATTATTTTTTGCCATAATTACTTTTGGGTTTTGTATTTAACACAAGAGAAAAGTTATTAGAAATTGTGACATTTTTCTGGGTTGGATTTCATAGACAGCATGAAGTATTTTTAATTGCAGAGATGATTACTTACTGACCTTTCTCTTATTTTCATCTGTTCATCTCTTGAGATCCCACATGTCAAAAACCAAGGACTACCAAATAACTTCAAAATAATAAAAATATCTAATGAGAACTAATGGTTCTAATTTCAGTAAAAGTGCCACAAGAGTAATATCACGGTGTAGAGTGAGATCAAAGAAACTTTTTTTCTGACATCTAAATAGGAATATTATTAGGAAAATACAATTCCTATAAATGTAGAGGTCTTTGACATCTACTCACAACTACCTGAAGACTCTTTCACCAGTAAAATATAAACAAATAAATATATTTCAAATAAGATTAAAATAATTAGTTTTTTTAAACTGACTCAGAAAATTTCGTTTCAGAACTCTCCATCCTTATTCATTTCCTTTTTCAGACAATTTTTCACTCTCACTTGAAACAAAGCATTCTGGTCAGACCACAATTCTCATAATGGAACAAAACATTTCCCCTGGACTTCTGAACAGGATGATTACAAAAGCTGCTGCTAGGGCAGAGGGAAGAAGGAGCAGTGGAGGAACAGAGGTTTTGATTTTCCATCTTAATCTATTCCAAAGATATGTAAGGATATGCCATATAATACAGCTATTTTATCTTCGTTATTTCTATAAATGTCTAAGAGCAAAGCAGAAGGAGGCTTTGTTAACACATGGCTTGGTCATACCTGACACTAGTGCTACTCAAAAAAACCTGTCGTGAAATGAGCAGTCTAACTTTGAGAGCAACTGCAAATACACCTGACATTCAAGGATCATGAATAATACATACACCTTCATCACTGCCAAGAGTTGAAACAAGCACATCAAAATAGGTAGTAGTTTTAAAAGGACAGGAAGTCATAATTTTGTAAGACAAAAATAGTTGACTTGGATTTCACAAAATACCAGTTGCTCTGCAATTAAGCTTCAGTGACTCAGATTTTGTTAAACCTCAGTGGTTATATTTTTCATACTTAAGATAACATTTCACAGCCCTGCAGTGGTTATATTTTTTATACTTTAGAAGATAACATTTCACTAAGCTAAAACCACACACACAGAGCTTAGTGTTCAGCTTAAAGGCTGTCCAGAGATGAATTTGACAAATATATTTCAGCATCATTTATTATGTTAAGCTTTTCTCAGATCACAAATGTTTAACTAGCTCCCCTAAAAACCTCAGCTTCAGAGTCTAAATATGTTCAATCTCAGTTATTCTATCAACAGAAGACTCCAATAATGAAGTCATCTGTAGCTGTGAGAGATGAGAAGTTTGAAACCATCATGATATAGGATAGCTAAAACAGTAAGAAAAACATAATTTTCAATCAAGAGTACAGTGAGAGTCTGGCAAAGATATTAAACCATTTATAATGGTGGCTAAATGTTAAGGAGAGGAAATTATAATATATCATATTAATGTACATAATACATGTAATAAATGCTACATGTATATGTATGGAAAAAACTCTGAGATATCAATATACACCTAACAGAAGTGGAAAATGTAAAGTAAGCTTAGGTAAAGGTAGTATGGCTGTGCCAGTGTACAACCAAATGTCAGAGGCTTATGGAAACAATTTTGCCTATGGAAAACAATAAAAGAAATCTAAGAAGTAAAGCACATTTACTCCTGAAAGCAGTGGACAAGCATTGTAAGAAGCAAGCTGGAATTGGTAATGCTGTCCAAAAGGGTAAAAGAGGCAAGGTTTGAGCAAGGATTAGAGCATCAACCAGGTTCATGCCCAAAGCACATTGGAAGAGGAAGAAGTGAAAGGGCCCAGTGCCACAGACTGCCCTCTGATACTAAACAGCAACTATGGGGAAGCTCTAGCAGGTCACCAAAAGGCAGATTAATGCTGATAAAGACAGAGCAGTAAACCCCAATAAACAGTTGATTGTGGGAGGGGAAAAAAATTGAGGTAACAACCAGCAGGGCAGGGGGGGGAGAAAAACTTATGTAAGAAGCTGCAGCATCTTAGGAATTAAATAGTATAATTTGAAAATTATAAAATATATATATATATAAAATAAGACAGTAAGCTTTCATGCACATATCCACACTAGAAAAAAAACTTTAGCCCAAAAGTACTAGAAAACAGAATGGAGAAAATGTACTTGGGATAAGAAAGAACTTTTCTTTGGATGTTTTCACTGAATTGTGTCTCTTAGTGTGTGTGTCAGCACCCAGGCAGTGGCCAGGAGGGCTGCACAGTGAGGGAGGCCAGGGCTGCCTCCGAGGGTCCCACCACACACCATGGCTGAGCCCTGAAGGACTCAGGAGGGAAGGACTGCAGTTGACCCTTGGAAAAGTTGCTTAATTAATTTTCCCACAATCACGTCTGCATTGCCCACAGCAGTAATTGTTAAGGTGGCCCTTAACCAAGGTCAGCCAATGACACTCTTTATGAGAGGCTCTTAATTCTTTGGAAAAAAAAAAAAAACAAACAATACAAACACATACAAGTGAGAAGCAAAGGGGAGAAAGAAGATTCCAAAGAAAAAATAATTTTAAATTTGCTTCCTCAAAGAGATCAGAAGAAACATTCCTAAAGGATAGAAAAGTAATAGTCTCCAAATAAAAAAAAGCATAGAAAAGATACTTTGGCTTGCACAACTTGCACTCAAGCAGGACAGAATGAATGTAATGCATGACTTAAGATAAGTATGAAGAATCAATCCAGCTATTCCAATGTGTAGATGAACTGCCCCAAAGGCAGAAGCTCTGCTGCCTCAGACACACTGAACTTCAAGCTGAACACACAGCAAGTTTCATGAGGTGGGGGGAAGCCAACACCAACAGAACATCATAGAATGATTAAGGTTGGAAAAGGTGTCCAAGATCATCAAGTTCAACTTTCCAAAATACACTGGAAGATCCAATCTGTGCACTGTAAAAGACTGATTTCTCAGAGCAGCTAAACTGAGCTATTGCAGCAGATACAGAATTCATGAAGACAAAAAACACTTCAATATTTGAAAGAAAAAAGGCACACCTTTAAGTAATTTGTACAAGAAACACAATTCTGTAGGAAATCCAGCTAATCCCCAATGTGCACAATTTTCTGCATTACCAAAGCTTAAGGTATGAGCAATTAATGCTCTGCCACTCTCAAGAAGGCCAAATACAGACTGGAGCTGAATAATGCCTTCTTCCACCAGAAATTTCTGTCATCCAATCTAAGAGAGGAGCTACTGTTAACCCACCTAATTTTTACAAGTAAAAGCCTTTGCAATAAACCAATCTGCCATAACACCCTGGACACACAGATTTTTAGTTCAGAAGACACCACACTAAAATCTTGTCTAGGCACCCTCATGATACAAACGAGAGTAATTTATTTGCTCTATTTAAATTGATTAATTAAAGCTTTTGTGACTTTTTTTACAGATTTTCACAAGTTAATGTTTTGTTTTTGGTTGGTTTGTTTTTTTAACAAAAAGCCTGATCAGATCTGAGAAATGCAAGCAGGTATATTTGCAAATTAAGGGAAGGAATGGGCTACAAAACTATGAAGTTCTTTCTTGTTTCCAAACCTTCATTTAAAATTACATGTGCTAGAGTCATAGCTTCTGGCACCAAACTTCTGATTGACCCAAAGCAGTCTCAGATCTCAGCCCATTAAGCACTGGGGAATCTGTACCTAAATAAGCCATTGCAGAATCCTGCAAATCCTGACTGTGACTGTAAACTCTTTTCATGTGAGGAACTTCACAACTGCAACAGCTTCCACTTGCTCTTCCTTGTTGGTATAAATGTGGTACATTTCATAAATAATTGTTTGACCCACAATAATTTTCCCAGCAGGTTCATTCTTCACTAGCACCCCTGTATAAATCACAACTTCACATTCACTTGACTTAAGGTTACGGTTTTCATTTTTCTATAATCTTAGAAAGTCTTAAACACAAACCATATTTAAATTAATTTCTATTAGAGAACTCCAATCCTTTGGGGTTTTTTTGTCATTGTTTTGTCACCAGTGCCATGCAGGCATACTTTTTGCATTTATTTATTTAAAATCTTCTTTTGGGTATCACTACACAGCTGGTTCATGTCAATAGGGCAGCAGAAGTCATCACATCCCACTGCCTGAGGTAAACTCCCTGATAAACCTGGCTTCCTTCCATGTGAGACTGAAGCAATGCTTTTATGGTATCTGCTGCAGGCTGGTTATTGAAAATGGAATATGCTTAGCGCTTTGCATGCATAGCCCTTTATAAATAATATATAAAGGTCAAATAAGTTATTTATTGGGCCTTTCTGCCCATTTTATGTATGCTACTTTGTTTCAGTATTGAAGGTCTGATTTTCAGTTGTTGTAAATTCAAACCGATTGACATGTTAATGTACCACGAGCTGAGAAACTGGAAAACAGTGAGAACACTCTTTATTTTTTTTTCCTCAGTCAAATGCTGTTGTCTACCCACATTCACTGATTTCTCTTGAAGATGCCTCTTTTTTCTGTTTTTTTCCCCCAGTTTTGCATGTTCACACACTGTTAGGTAATAGTCTTGCATAGGTGACTCACAGCAAAGCTGCTTCTTCAGTGATGGCCTGTCTCAATTTATTCAGTTCTATAAATCACTCTAACTCATGATTTCATGCTATCTGCCCAACTCACCATGGCAAAAGAGAGCTCTTCTGTTTCCTCCAGGAATTGCTTCACTGTGTAGTTTGGACATAGCCCAACAAAACGTTTACCCTTGCTCCTCATTTTCCTCCCTCCAGCAAGTGGTGTCTAATACTTTTTTCTCACACTGCATATAAGACATCTTCTTTGCTTTGTTCTCCTCTTGCACCCTCACCAGCTCAACTCACAGCAATGCCTGCCTGCTGGCCTGACAGAAATCACACTTGTTACTTTCTGGTCTGTGTAAGAGTCATCTCTGACAGGGTCTCCCTTGCTGCTTCTCATCACAGCATCACCTCTGAGCTCTCACCAGCGTTACTTCTGAGATCTCCAGCTGCAGCAAATTGAAAGCAAATAGTCATGAAGGCATTATTCACAGCTCATTTTTTACATTTCTCACAGTTATGCCCTCACTTCTCTCCATGGTTCAACTCCAATGGGATCACCTGCTCTGAAATGTTTGGAAAAGCTTCCCACTCCCTGCCAGGTGTCTCCTTGAGTCACTCTTCTTCCCTATGGCAGCTCTCAGATATGCATTGTCGGGTCCATAGGTACAAAGCCTGCATTCACCTAGCCAGAACTGTTGCAGGAAAAGGCTAGAAGCAGCCCAAATTCCAGCTGATGCTACAGTGTGTGCTGCATCATCACACTTCATGGGAATGAAAGGAAGAGACAGCCCATCCCCGAATGGGGCTAGGAGGCAGTGGAGCAGGGAAGCACATCCAAAGCTCTCAAGCATTTCACACACAAAGGACACGGGAGTGCTTCCCAGCCCAGCCAAGCCCCGAGGCCCTGCAGGGCCTCTGCGGCCTCGGCAGCATCCTCCAGCTCCCGTGGCTGTGGTTTATTTCTGCAGTGATGCCCCTGCTGAACAGCCCCTCGGTGGCTCTGCTCACAGCCACAGCAGGGGCCATGTGTCACCTACTCAAGTGCCACAGGCTGGTCACTCCTGACTCAGATGGATCGGTATAGACAGCAATGGCTTAAATACCACAAATGTGTTAAATCTGGACTCAGACAGGAGCAAACCTGTAAATAATAATGCATTTGCCTACCATCAATCTGACACTCTGAATATTACATCTGTTCTCGCTATTTCATGCATTTTTTTAGATGCAGGCTCTGCTGTCTTCTGCATTTCTAAAGAACTCAGTAAATTCTGGAAAACACTAGAATACTAATAGTAGCAATAATTATGGCCCTGCTCTTGTCTAAAATGCTTAATGCATTAATAATTTTCCACAGTATCAACATTCAGTAATAATGAAATTGATAACTTTTGTACAAATCATTAGCAATTAAAATTTATTTGTACACTATAATTTGAATATCTGAGAAATAACATAGTGCTAATTAGTGTATACAGAATCTCTTACTAATGAGTTAAGGATATTCATTTGTCTTTTCTTTAATAAAGCCATATTTCTCTAAAATGACACAAACAGTCCAACGAGAAATTAAATTCTATAGAAATAGTGATTTTCAGCAGTAGCCATTTTTCCACAGAGCACCAGAATTCAAAAAGCAAGACTTTACCCTCTGTCTTATGAATACTAAACAGCATTCTTCATCTAAAGGTTAAACCAGAAAAAAATCAGTCTCTCTGCCTGTATTTTTATGAGAATTGCAGAGTATTTTATGTGTATTGTTTTTTTTAAGTGTAGCTAAACCTGCACTGTATGTCAGCAAACTTTAATTTAGCATATTGTTTTTCCATAAAAACACAACACTATAAACAACCTTCAAAACACAAGCACTTATTTTCAGTCTGTTGAAACAGGTAATTCAAAAACACCTCTCCCCTACTTTATCTCTTTCAGGAAATCCACAAATGCTTTCCATGTCTTGAGGAAACTGACAATACATAAATATTTTGTGAGTCTTACCTACAGGGCTCCTTTCACAAGAGGGGTAGCAGTCACAAAGCATGACTATGGCCATTGAATTTCATTGACCCTGAGTCAGAGTTCAAATGACAAAAAGAGAGTTATGAAGGATTTCTTAACAGAGTCAGTCCATGGGCTGCATTACCCAACACCTAAATCAGGGATGAGCTAAGCAGCACCAGATCTATTTTTTTGCACAAATTTTTGAGGGGTTCCACCAAAAGCAGTGCAGAAATGAAGCAGTTTACACCAGGGTTTTCCTGTCCTACACTGTTCTCAGAGCTGCACACAGGAGGTTCCCCACACTTTCAATGTGGGCCTGACAAGTGCTCCTGCCTTCAAACATCATCAGCCTTCAAGATCCACATCATAAACCAGCTAAGTTAAAGATGATGATAGCAGATATACAATCAAAATATGTGTCTGGGGGAAGGATGCTGACAGCATTTTGCCAACACATGCAAGGCAAGGAAGGATATAAATTTCTGTGTTGCAATCCAGTGTGCTCCAAACACAAGTTCTCAGCGCTAAGAACTGTTGCATCACCAGCCAACACACATTGCACCTGTTTCTACTGGTGCAGCATTTGCTGTAGTGCTATGGGGAGAATCTCTGGTGTGGCAGGACCATACTGAACTTTTTCAAAGCAAGGAAAGATGGGACTTTACAGCAGTCAGAACCCTACAGTTGTCCTTGGCAAAGACATATGACGAAAGATAACAAAAAATATTTTTCATTTACTGAGGATAAACTACAGATTCTGGGTGATGATTAATTCATTGATTAATGAGAATAGAGATCTCTGGGGAGCATCATCAGCCCAGACTTGCTTTCCAGGAATGCTGAATTTTATGTCTGGATCTCTGTTTTAATAAAATGGAGAGAAAAAAATACCAAACAACAGTACAGGTGATTTTGTCTCTTTGTGGGAGGGTATATTTGAAGGATCAAAAGCATAGTGATTTGAGAAAATAAAATGTATTCTTGTGTTAGCTACACAACAATATCTACAGAGAGTACCGTGAGAGAAGACTAAAATACTGCAGACTGGCTGCACTTCCTGCCATTACCTCATTCTTAAAAAAAAAAATACAAATGCATCCTTCCAATCTAACACGTTTTAGGAGACAGGAGGAGAGCAGGGTAACTATTTTGGACAGAGACTGCTATTAGCATTTCCAATACAGAGTTCATTCCAAATTTGGTGCTATGCTTCTGGAGATCTCAGATCAGAATCAAGCCTTTAGGCATTAAGTGAGATAAACAAAGTATGATACGTCAAATCTAATTATGCTATAAATATCCAAATAATATCTAGATCTCTAAGGTAATTCTAAAGAGCCTCAGTGACAGAGAGACAAATATGATTAAGTTTAAACTGCAAACAGCTTGTGAAATATGGAAAATAGCATTACATGTGAAAATATCTGTAGGGAAATATTTTCTTTTAACTAATAAGGCAGGAAATTTTGTGACATAGTAAATGATTTTTCTAGTAGCTTAAGGCATCTTAAATAAAAAGCAAGGATGCTAAATAACTACTATACATTCCAGCTTTAAAGCCATCGTCAATAATACTTGTTTCATAACTACCAAGTAATAAAAAATAGTGGAACGCACCCCCTCCCCCCTTTCTTATATGTTTGCATCAATTCTAATAATGAACTAAACATTTAAATTGGTTAATGATTCACTTCTATTCAGGACATGTGAACATAAAGCCTTTCTCCCCTAGGCTTTAACAATTTTCCTAGCAAAAATATAACATCAGCAGGTAATTCAAATACAATGCTTTGCCCAAGAAGGGTTTGAAGAAAAACAAAGAATTTAAATACAGACCTTTGTTATCCCATTTGCTACCCACAGAGGTACTGATGCATTGTTAAGTGCACCTAGCTACAACTTGATTTTAATATCAGACTGAAACTGAGCTTGTAAATGCATACCGAGCATCTGTCTGACTCTGCTCTCTAGTCCTCCTGCGTGAGTTCAAGTCCTGGAACTCCACAGACACTTCATGGTTTTCTCAGTCAAATGACAGAAATTCCAAAACTGCTCAGTGCAGTTTTCAGGAACAAATTTACAAGCTTGTAAGGCACCCAGAGCCATATGCCTTAATTAAATCCCTTTCTTTTTGCTTTGCCCTAAAGCACTTCCATTAACTTTTTACCTCTTTGAGCTATGTGTACTGACACTGATTCATAGAATATTTGGCCAGTTACACACTCACATGGCCTGTGGGAAACCTTTCAGGAGAACCTCAGGAACAACTCCTGGCACAAAATCTTCCACAATGCACTTGTTAAACCTCCATCTTTCCCATGTCAACATGGTGCATTCAGAGCATGTCCATCTAACATTCAAATCCAGAAACAGCAGCTTGGTTCTATCTCCCCTTGTGTATCACTTCTCTGCCAGTGATTTGGGCTGGCTCAGCTCGTGCATCCAGTGATAAAATATCAGATCACTCTGAAATGAATACAGCTAAAACCTACTAGATCAAGCTGTGCACCAGGTTGTCTACACAAATGTTCAGTGACCACCGGATAGAACTTGCTTCTGAGATGGGATACAGCTTGGGCAAGGTGAAAAGCCCTGAATAGTCCAGAATTGTTGTAAGCTTTCAGGTCCAAGTACAAAATTGTGTACACAGACTCAAATAATTCCAAGACCCAGCTTCTGACTTTGGGGATGTGAGGAGAGAGATGTATAGAGAAATGAAACATCAGCTTTGACAGATACAGATTTAACTACTGGGACAGTTCTGCAGCAGCCAGGCTGCTGCATTCCCACAGCCTGAATTGAGGCCAATGACAGATATATTTGCAGGTCTTCTTCCAGTGCTGAAGGAATATATTTCATGGTTTAAAGAAAGTGAAGTCATGTAAGAAGATCTAGATAAAGACAGAAACATCACCTAAAGGAAGGATTATTCTGAGCTGCAGGAGGAGACTTTTCTGAGCTGCAGAGAGATAAGGCAGTGCAATGCACAGTGACAGATGTGATCCCAGATATCCTAATGGACATTGCCACAAGTCATCTTGTTAGCTATGCCCATCCTCAGGTCACTTCACGTGCCCAAATTAACCTCATAAGGGGGCGCAAAGGAAATCTGGGCCTGCCGAAGAGTCCCCTCTTGTCTTGGTACCTGGGTAGCAATAAAACATTCTTCACATAGCCTTGAGCATGGCTTTCAAACAGAAGAAATCTGAGGAAATGTTCCATTTTCTTCCTCCTCCTTTGAGTCATTGCAAAAGAAACTGGAGGCCTTGGACACACTGCACAATTCCTTTTTCATTCACAGCTCCCTCACATAGCACCTCAGAAAATGCAAAAACCAAAAGAAGCTCTCCAGCCCCTCCAGAAATGCACTTTTTTCTCCCCATTCACCTCATAACCAGATAGCCTCGCGAAACAATACTGGATAAAAAAAATAAGTCTGGTAAGTTATGATTCTGGTCAACAATATGACATCTTTAAATAGCACCACAGATATAAACAGACAGAGAAATTGCCACCCTGATCTGAAGACTTAATCTAAATTAGACCCATTGAATAGTGGAACATCGTATTTGAAGGAGCAAGCGCTGAACAGTGACACAGGGCTAATTGCACAGATATAATTTGCAAGGACAGCTTTATGGAGAACACTGTCATGTTTACAAGACTGTCTCTACCACTGGACCAGGGAGGATTACAGAACCTTAAGAGTGTGCCTTGGGAAAGCCAAGCACCAAGACGTACATCCTCAAAGCAACAACATGTAGCTACAATCCATATTATTAACGTGTGATCCTATAGACTTAAATAAATATATTTTTCAAAGGCCTCATTTTTAAAATTTACATTTATTTTAGGGACAGAAATTCACCACGTACTATAAAACTACATCCTAGAATTTAAGGTCACAGATACATATTACTTTGCAGGCAGCTGGAAGAGCTGCAAATGTTAGTACCTCAGGCCATTTTTTTCCACTTCCATGTTGGAGTTCACCATGACAACAGCAAAGCAAACTAAATGGAGCCCACGAGTGCTTCCTAGTCTCAATGCCCCAATGAAAAGTCCTTTTTTTTTTTTTTTTTTAAATCTTAAATCAACAGTGAAGGCATTTCAATCTAACATGCTTGACTCCACGCTCAAACAAGGAAAAGGTCAAGGGAATAGGGAAGGCAGCAGCCACACACGCACTGAGCTGTACAACAGCAGTAACAACATGGAGTTACAGGATCTGGGTTACCAGCATTTAAAACATCAGCAGCTAGCTCCGGCAAAGAACAGCTGCCATTGCCAAGGGATCCACTTAACAGCAATCTCAGGCTGAAATATCCCAATGAGCAATGTTCTAGTGGAGTCCCTGCATCCATGACGGGACCCGCTTTGCAGTTTCTCGTCTTTGAAAAACATCAACTTACAGCTGTGACTTAGCTTACAGTTAATACACAAGATGTTTACAGACAATTCTTAAGAAAATATAGTAAATGATGGTATTTTTCTAGTGTTCCATTCACTTCTAATTACATACATGTATGTAAATTATAATGAACACCAGCTGATTTATGGTTCAGCTTTTGTTTCATTTCTGAGATGATATGCAGATCCCTAGACTTGGAAGTCATGAACATAAACTCCAAATTTATGTTTCTTCATTTTGTATAATGTTATCTTCTTTGTAACTTAACTGCAGATACCATGAATTCTTATAAAACTATTTTCTCTATATGGAACAGTAATTAAAACATGTCCCAGGTTCATAAAGTTTTCTGCAGCCTTGCCCTATGCCCTCAATACCTGGATTTATGCATATAATTTAGTGTTCTGATATTTTGTCTCCTGTCATGATCTTTAGAATTAACCCATAAATCTTTTTCTTGTAAAATCTGTTATTCAGATCATGAATGTCTTAAGCTTCAGGAAGTTGAAAAAATTGAAAGTGATTTCTTTCAACAGAAATACCAGATGCATCTTTCTATGCTTCCATATTATGAATGAAAAGAAGCATTTAATGGTCCAGGAAATTTCTCTGTAAGTATCTGCAAGCACAGTAGTTTTTTTATTTCCATTTTTCTTCACTGCATTTGAGATTTCAAAAAGCTCCATCTATACAAGTATAAGCAATATTTACTTTATGGAATTCTGTTCACAGTACTTGTTTCTCATATTGTGCATTGTGAAGGAGGCATTCAGTAGGTAGGTGAACATTTTATTCAAAATCAGCGTGCAATGGGTAATGAGAATAAGACTCAAAAAACCTGCAATTTCTGCATCCTTAAGAGATATAATTCAGTGTTATTTATCATTCTAAAACTCAGAAGTTGGCTGCAATATGGCCATATGAAATTGAATGTAGTTTCTTTCAGGAAGTAGCATCTGTGAATAGTACCAGAAAAAACCCTTTTCTGAAAACTAAGAACAACATTCTGGCTCTTAAAGCACCCTGGGCAATGACTACCATGCACAATGGTTTTATAAAGTCAGAAAGAAAAAAATATTGAGTGACACAAATATAAGGCCATTATTTTATAGAAATTACTCATCAAACAACAGATATTAGAAATTATCTAACAGGAGAATATCAACACCCACAGAAATTTTTAAACTTTTCAAGACACCACTGCTATGTTTTATTACCTGCACTAAATAATATTTTTATCTATGTACAAGACTTCTTATTCCACTGTACTTTTTCCTATTACTCATCATATCACCAGTATCTAAGGACATAAACATAAGTGTCTGAAAAAATTAGCAGCAGGAACAGCATCTCTGACTGCTCTTTATTCATAAACTATTTTGTGGGATCTCAGGATTTGAATCCTGGGATGCAGGGCCCCCGGGACCACCCTTGGGGGGCCCGGGAGTCCTGGAATGTTGCCAGAAGTGTCTGGTGGCAGGACTTTGACCCTACACGGGAGACGACACCTTTATGAAGATAAGAGGGCCTCACCGGGGTGAAGGGTGGAAAGATTAGCTAATTAGAGGGTGAGAAACAGGGTTTAGGATTTATGTACAGGGGGGTTTAGAGGAGTAAGATGGAGGAATTGGGGTGTGCCCTACCCTCCTTCTTCTTCCTCCTCTCCTCCATCTTCTTTGGCCACGGTGGCACCTTTGGATTGGTTATTACTAAGAGTACACCGAGTTATAAGAATAGATGGTATTGGGGAAAAATGATAAATATTGTATACGTAACTAGGGGTATAAAGATACGTGGCGGTCAGGGGGACGGGACAGTGTGCCCATGGCTGATTGCTGTGCGGATCTTTGTTCGGCTGAAAGAACATCTTTTAGATAAACAATTAATAAACATAAAACCAGAAAGAAGAACTGAAGCCTCTTCTCGTCCTTCAATACGCGGGCTGCCCCAAGGCCACCTCCGGGCCACCTCCGGGCCTCCCAGGCCCCTCAAACAGCCGAGATAAACCGGACACTATTTGTTCAGCTCCATTTTTCAACATATCTGCAAACATTAAACAGACATTTGAGCCAATAGGACTAGATTGGAAGGGTAACACAGTTAATTATGGGTTAAAGTGATCTTTTATTTAATTGAGCCAGGCTCACAAATGTGGATCCCAAATGCGCTCATTCCAGCACCATATAACAAACTTGCATTTCTATTATCTGTGATCTGACAAATACTGTATTACATAAACCTGACATTACACAATGATACTGTTATTCAACATGTATTGGCAGTGAGCTATTTGGACAGTTGTTATTCGAGTTAGCATGACTATCAAACCTTACTTGTCTCAGGAAACCAAAATATAGGAAGTGATCAAAAGCAGATGCTCCTACCACCTTTTCATAGCAAAGTAAATCCATCTGAACTGTCTCCATGTTAGTGAATTTCCTGAATTTACTTAAGCAGTTTTGTTAGCTTTAAGACATAAAGCAAACCTTAATATTTTGAGTTTCTCCCTGCCTGCTGTGGAAGGATACCCTGAGGAGCTACCCTTTAAAGGGTCTCCAAACACGAGTGATCTACTGTTATTTAGACACCCATATCTCCAGTCCTTTACATTACACCAGTCTCAGAGGATTAGCACAAAAAGGGTAATACTTTCAATCAGCTGACAGCTGAAGAGGGACCAGCACTGCTGAATTTTCAGTTTTACTCCCAGGCCTCTCTGTAAGCTGAGTCAGCAGTTGCTTTATTTTAAAGGCTCTCTTTATTCACCTGCACTGCTGCAAATTGATAAGACTTATAAATTCCAGTTACCTCTTAGAGGGCTGCTTCAGAGATTAAAAGTATATACCTGCTTTGATACACAGTGGCACTCCCGGAAGGATTAACAGGAGTTAAGTGCGTGCATGATAAGCAGGAGATACTCCACACCTCCCCCCTGCAGAAGGCAGGAGAGGAAACAGACTCTGCACAATCCTTCAGAGCAATGTAAAGGTCACGCAGGTGAGCTGTGACTAGAGCCCCTCTGCTCCCTCAGGCAAGTCTGCAGCACACGGTGTGGTTCATGTTAGCAGCTCAAATCCGAGCAAGACACAGCGCCATTAATTAGGCACTCAAATCCTCTCCTAGGAAAGGGCTCCACTGCACATTTACTACAAACTGGTTCTACATTTCCAGCTTTCCTGGTGTGCCCAAAAATTACACTTCTTTCTTCTGCACTGCAGTTGCTTCTGATTTCATAGCTGCATTGCAAGTGTTCATAAACCAGCATATGGTATTGAATTGTTCTGCTGTTTACCTAGAGCTTTTTACTTCGTCGTGGATAATACAAAATAGAGGTAAGCCAGTGACTGGTACTCGTTAAATCTGGTGACCCATCTGGTGACAACTGAGAGAAAACTTAACATCAGATCAGTTCACATGCTCACTAATTCCACACAGGATACAATGCAACTTGATAGTACTTCTCTCCACTGCAGAACTATTGCTCCCTGGTTATGTAGGAGATTCAGCTTATGAGTGCAGGATGTCATTTTTTTCTTTTCAATTGCACACACTAAAAATAAGAAAGGAAAAAAGTTGCATAAAAAAGAAAATGTCTTTATGTAAGGCTAGGCAATTGAGCTCAGGAAGTGGGGTCTATATATAGAATTTATAATTAAGGCAGTTTAAAATTGACACTTTATTTTTGTTTTTTATCGAAATGATACCTGTTAATAGTCCTCTTCTAAGCCAGATACTTGTGTAGAAAGGATTATTACAAAGCTTTTGCTTCAGCAGTTGCACAAAGAGTAATTTAAAACTGAACTAACATTCTTAGTAACTTCTGCATGTGATGGAAAGGCATGTTGCAACAGTGCAAACAAGTTACAGGCACTTTTATGGCTAGCACTGTCTAAATTACTAATGAATAAAACAGTAAACAGTTCCACACCAAATGAAAATATAGGTAGTTTCATACTGTTAGGGCTCTTTCCTAAATATTTTATGAACTATCTGAATATGAGGTACATTCGTGCAGCTGCCTTCATAGGAATATCTTCTGACACACAAGTTACAGGATGCCAGCCCTGCAAGGCTGGCAAGATCTGCTGGAATCTCTTTATGCCACGAGTGCTGTAAATGTTCCTTGTGATGGGGAAGGACTAGTGATGGAGGTGAAAAGCACAGAAGAGATCCGTGGAATGCATGAAGATATAGTAGCTGTAAGAAATGAAGGACCTTTACAAACTGAAAATTTTGGAACTGAGAAGCAAGGAGATGCAGTAGGAAGGACTTTCCTGGTTGGAGAACAACCCAAGGAAGCATATATCCTAAAAAGGCAGGAAGTTGAGATGATCCCAGGGTACTGAAATGGGAAAAGATATGGTGCACAAAAAACACCCTCTACTGAATCCCAGTCTCACTAGCTGATGTACCAAAACACAACAGTTTTTGCTGCTGTTAGTAAAAACTTTCTAAGGAACATGCAAAATTCCCAACATGTTTCAGTTTCAGTATCTCACTATTTTTACTGAGTGAGTTTTATCTGTTTAGCTGCCTTGCATCTTATCTGCAGTTAAGAGTTAGAAATTAAATGAATTCAAGAACAGTGACATACAATTTCACAAACAAGTCTGTGTTGGAGCATGGATTTGAAGCACAGGTGGGATATACAGACAGACCTTAGAACCAAGAAACACCTCCATATCCATCAACCCTGGCACAGTCACTGCAGGTGGCACAAACTGCAGCCACAGCCTAAGAAGCCTCCTAAGGAGATTCTGGAACAATGCTGGAACATGGACTCAGCATTAGCACATGTAAAGCTTCTTCAGCTGTTTTTCATCAAGTTCCAGTGATGAACTTGCCAAAACCTTCTTTTCAAGAGAGCGATGAAAAAACCCAGGGTAGAACAACTACTGCAAATTGAAGCTGTCACTTTCTGACTCTCCTTAATTCAGCATGGGCATGCAGCACCCTTCTTAGACCCTGCAGGCACTCATTAGGTGAATAAGGTTAGATTAGACCTGCCAACATATCCTTGACCTTGAGACATTGCTCATTAATATTATTGTTTACATTTACCTTTCCATTACTGAGATCCTATCCAAAGATGACTTAAATAAGAAGGCAGAAAGAACAAGTGCTTTCATTTTGTTATGATTCTATTGTTATGGCATCTGTGTAAAAATGTCTATTTTCTAGAGGTTTTATGTCATTAAGGCAAATTCAGTACAGACTTACATGGCAGAAGTGAATGCAACTCCACTACATCTCTACTGGTAGTTTTAATGTATTTCCTTACTGAGTTTGCAAAATTCAAAGCATAAAATCACATGGATTTTTCCTGTAATTTAATAGAGTGTATTACCATATAATTAATATTTAATAAATGCAGGAAAGAAAGGAGAGGCAGAAAGGGACACAGAAAATCAGAACAGTGCAGCTTTTCTAACAGTACTGAAAACAATTTATATAGAAGAATACTTATGTCTGTCATGATTGTTTTTCTTTGTAGATGCTAAAGGGCAATTCCCAGTGCATCCTTCAGGAAAATGGACAGCCTCCAAGATTTCATTTTTGTGATCATCAAGTCCTGAAGACTGTAACAGTAGAAATACCAGAAAACCCTTGAGTTGATTTCCTAGAAACCCTTGAGTAGGAAGAAAGTAACAGAATCTGTTGCAGATCTTTGTGTAGGGTTTACATATCTATGATCCTGACAAATTTGTGCTGTTCAACATTTCTTTGTGGATACAGGTAGGCCTCTCCTGTATGATTTTATTACTCCAGTTCTGCCTTTCTCTCTTAGAAAACAGAGAAATTGCTAGAATTCTAATTATGTACTAAATAAACAACCTTTACAAGAAATTTCTGGATGCAAACTGTAAAGGGACACAGCTAGACATGAGGGGGATATAAAGGCAAACACCTCAAAACTCAGATTCAGGCCTGATTGAGAGAGCTGCCCTCAGGCCTCTCCGCCAGTTAATTTCAGTGGGAATGGTAAAATATTCTCACACCTCTCAAGAACTTAATCCTTGGTATCAGACACCTGTAGTGTCTAGAAAAAAAAAGAAAATTTAGGCTAAAATATCTGTTTTCTTCCTTTCTCCATCAATATGATTAATCCATAAATATTCTAGAGTTTGGTACCACCACTACCTTATCAACATCTGCCCATATGAGCACTGCTGATTATTTTTGGGAGGGAGTGTATACTCCTACTGTCTGCACTGATCATCTCCGGCCCCTTGGGCAGGGAATGATTCCCTATGCTGCCGTAGCACCTAGCACAGCATTATTTTAGATGTTACCACCTTCAAATTATAACCACAGCCAACACTAATACACAGTACATATGGTGACCACAATCTGTAACTGCTTGAAATGAAATGTTTCCTTTAGACTGGCTTTTGGTAGTGAACAATTGAACTAGACAATCAGAGTGTGACACATTACTAGTATGACACCTTGCAGTCTAAACTTTCATTGAACACTCACATAGGCAGCTCTCAGCTATCTGCTTTTCTGTATACTTTACATTCTACATTCAGCCTTTCATATACTCAACATTCAATATTTTTATATGAAATCAACACTTACCATTACGCTTCTGTTTGACTGAAAAGTTAAATGCATGAAAAATGTTATGCCTTCAAAAGAAAATTTATGCATGAATAATATTCAGGGACTCATACACTGATTCAGGTATAAAAAGTATCCACCAAGTCTGCTTAAAATAGATGACAAATGGGCACATAAAAAACTTGTTGAGCTGCTGTAAGTTCTCTAGGAAAGTCATAAATCTGTGTGATGGTTTCAGTACCTTAGTGCCCAAAGAGAAAAATACACAAAGCAGCCAGATTATGGAGAAGCAAAGACTCTTCAGATGCATTACTTTTTTTTTAAAGAAAATTTACATGGTGTACCCATGCTACCCAAACTCCAAAGCACTTATAAACCAAGGACTACCACGTATTGCCTCAGCCATACTCATAAACTGCTATAAACAAAACAGAAATTTCAGTATGAAAAGTATAGTCCTCATCTGGATTAATCCTTTAGCTCCAAAGAATCTATTTGGATCTAGCAATGAAAAAGAAAAATAACCACCAAAAAAACCAAAGTATCAGTTCCCCCATGTCAACCAAGCCTTCACAAGACAACCTTTCCCGCTGCATATAAAGTAAGTGCTGATAGCATCTGGCTACTACTGCAATAAAGATAACTATATCATCCTAGAAATTTTTATCTAACAATTTGAACCACATGAACTCATTCTACCAGAGCCAGCTCTTTTTTCTCTGTTAAAACAGAAAGAACCCTGCTCCCCTCGTAGTCCCTGACATTCCCCTGCATTGTGTTTCCTACAGGCAGCCACATCTGGCAAAAACACCTCTCCAAAATTTCATCAGAAAGAGTTGGGTACCACTGATGTGGCTCTGAGAGTGCTTCAGAGCCACCTTGAACAAAGTAGGGCAGGAGCTCGTCCTTCACGTCCCTGCTCGGCAGTGAGAAGCAGCAGAGCCTGATGAGGATGTGAGGCGACAAGCCAAGACGGCACATCAGGATATTTTAGGTCTTCAGCTGGGAAAGTACATTTCTGGCTTGCACTGCAGCCAGACAGCCCACCCTGGCAAGGCTTGGGGCTGGTGCCTGCAACCATGTTATAAGTGGTTCCTAGGAGGAAACCTGGGAGCATCTCAGGTATTAAAAAGATTTCATAATGTTCCTAACTGCTGAGAGAGGCACTGCTGGCAAAGAAATGTAAAGCTGAAATATTAGGTTCTTGCTTAACAGCATTTCATCAGGGACCATTTCATGGGGCTTTTAATTAGATTAAATCAAATCAATACTGGACACAAAGGTCATCTGTTCTATATCCTTCCTCCAAAACTACAGCCTGGTCTAACTTTTATACTAAATTCTTATGACAAGATAATATTCCATTTTTAATATTATAAAAAGAGTTTTTGTAACTAAATAGTGGTGGCTTCCTAACACTAAATAATACAGCACATCTATTCAAAGTACAGGAGAGCAGAGAAGACACTTAAAAGCCAATGCATATAATTGAATAGCATGTACAGGTATGTAAGATTATATTTTTAGAGAGAATATATAATAGAAATTTCAAAAGGCAAGGTAAATTTAATAGTAACTTAGTTTTACACAACTCAAAGGCATTTTCTCTCGTAATGCTTTTTTTTTATTGCAAATACAACTGACTTTCTTTAGCATAATACAATATTATCCTGATACTCAGAAAGCTGTCAGTTAAAGAATGTAGCTGTGATATCTTAATGTGTTTCTCACTACTAAGAAACATAGAGCATAAGTATGTTTGGAAATAGCAGATATTTTTGCAAAATTTTTTGGAAGAATGCTTTACTTTGTTCAGTGAAGAAGCAATAATTTCATTTCCCACCTTCCTTTGAAGTAGTATTTTAAAACAGGCCAAACTAAAACTTTCAATTGCCTATCTCCAAAGGACAAAAATAAAAGCATAAACATTTCTTAATCCAAAGTAATAAATCATCCGTTTTATTTGAAGATTTTAATTTTGCTCATTTTTTAAACAATCTACAGAAATCCTTTGGAGAAAAAAAGCCACATTTTTTTCCAAGTCTATTGTAAAAACTTATGTCTCTGGAAAAATACCTCCCTTTCATAGAAATCTGTAGTACAAAAAAAACCCCAAACCTTACTATGATTGGGACATATAAACACCTGGATTATTCTACTTTAAAAATTCTATCTCAAAGCTAATTATATAAATGTACATTTTTTCAAATTTGGAACACACATACACTTCTTAAATTCAGCAGCAATGCTAGAATCCTGACTATAGTCCTAAATTCATAGATCACATTTTGACATCCATCTGGTTTAAACAGCACTTGTATTAATAAAAATAATCTTCAAGTGAGACAGAGAACATATTTCATCTTTCAAGAATATACTATGCATCTTAAACATAAGGACTTAAAATTATACTCTCTTGCACATATGTGTAAAAATACATTTCCATGCATTATCCTAAGCGAAGAAACTCCACTGTTCAGACATTTGGAAACCTCAAGGTTTTTGAGAGTTTATTTTACCTACAAAGACAAGTCACTTTCAGTTAAGGCAAGTGCTAGGGCATTGGAAGTAATAAAACATTTACTATTAATTTTAATTTTAGGAATCTGTCTATTAATTATTTGAACATTGCCTGAATAAAAACATGACTGACATTTCATTATTATTACCCAGCTATAACAATATTTTATGAGACTAAATTTGGCAGTGCAACCTTAAGTGCAGGTTATCACTGCAATACTATAATGAATTTAGGGTTAGACAGTGATTTACATCGATTATCCCTTGTCAAGCTCACCACACATTTTACTGAGCTGCGGAAACATGCTGTCAAGCAGTTCCACCCTGAATAAATGTTGTTACAGTTCACATTACTGAGATTTTTGTCCCTGTTTCAGTGCATTAACAGAAACAAGCAATTTGGTGGTTTTTTTCCTTAAATACTGTCAGTTAGGCTATTATTTTATTCACTCTAGCTGATTTTATGCTTTTTAAGTCCCTAATCAATTTTAATTTTGAGGTATGACTTCTCTTCAGCAGTGAATTCCTGCTGTTATTCAGAGGCAACACCACACTTACTGTCAGCTCCAATGGTTAACACTGCTGCGCTTTTACCTCGTATTGCAAATCTAACCCCATACCTTGAAATAACAGATTCCTTTCAAAAAGTCCACAAGGTCTGGGCCTGAGTTAGCAGCACTTGGATAAACAATAACCTGAATCTCCACATGCTAGTCTCTCTATTCCTGGTACTAGAGAGCTATTGTTAGTCACAGTGCTCTTGTAAAAGTGACACAACTGGACATTCTGAATTACTGCCCAGAGCTACTTACACTGCCCTCATTTAAGAACTGTATGTAAGCTTTTCTTATTTCTATGGCAAGAACAAGTGGTAATAGCACTTGGCAGTATATTTACTTGATAGCTGTTTGCAGCTACACCAGTCATCTCTGTAAAGACATGTACCATGGGCCTGTGGTTAATTTTTACAAAAGGAAAGACTGTGTATTTGCAGTGTAGTAAATATTGACTTCCTATATATGATTACTTTACGTAAATGGTATTTTCTGGCTGTAAACCTCCCCTCTGATTGTTCTATCTCTTTATTATTTCGTGGTACAAAGAAGACTGAGTAATGTTTAATTGCCGCTTGAATCCCAGGGAAATCTTGTGGAGCCCCACTGTCATTTTTTATTTAAATATATATTATCTTGTCAGTCAACCTGGAACAGTACAACCTGATTAATGTTACAGTAAACAGGCACTGTGATACATATTTTAAAGGTTTAAATTGTAATTTTTAGTCAATAGAGCACAAAGAGATGCAATGTTTAATAGGGTATGACAACCGCCTTCTAGAAAGGCCCCCTATGAGTTACAGGGTAATTCTCTTAATTTCCAGCCCTGCTTAGCACTGTCTCTAGCACTCTGACAGGAGCCACAGCACCCACAAGGTTCACTGCCATGAAACTGGGCTGTGCTGGCAGGGACAGAGGCAGACATGTGGCTCCACTTTGTTTCCTTCCCCTGCCTCTTCTGCAAGCAGGGCATGAGAGCTTGGCACAGGGATTTACCAGGTATGACAATATTTTCAACTCAGCCCTGCCTTTCTTGGGTTTGTTTTTTTCCTCGGAGTTTTACTCAATTTGAAATTCTTTCTCTACATCTCTAACTCTCCTCATCTAATCAATATGATTAAGTATGCCTCTCATGGCTTAATTTGGAGTGTACTGATGGGCACCCGTCCCAGTACATGAGAATCTATTATTTGATTTGTCAGGCATGACAAATCCTCAGTGTACAACCACTGTGACGCTAACAAAAAATCAGGTAAAGCTTTATAATTCCCATTCTACAAAATTCATGGTGCATAATGGTAAACTCAGCATGTGGGAAAGCAGAGCACTCTGGAACTTGTGAACAGTCAGCAAACACAAACCTCAGTGGTCCCATTGATCAATTAATTCCTCAGACAGGAAAGTTTCCTTAAAAGGTTTAAAAGAAATGCCTATGTTTATCAGTCAGAAAAATGAATATATAAGATACTCTTAAGTTTAATTTAATACTTTAGTTGTTCTTTTAAAGCAATGGTTACTAATTAAAGAGATCAGTTTTTCAGATTATTGTTAAAATATTTATATAGGTAAATCACATATTACAGTCCCACAGCAAAAAAAATTAAACAAGTTGCCTGTTAAACTAGAACACGAGGCATTGTGTAATAATAATGCAAAATAGATTTGCATTATCTTTTTACTGTGAAAAGGTAAGGTTTACAAACTTTTTTCATGACCCTGAACTGCTTTAAGCTCATGCATACGTCTTGTAAAAACAGCAGGACTGCCAGCTCACTGAGCTGCTACAGGTGCAAGGGGTTACTAGGGCAGGGTCACAGTAACAGGTATGCTAAATTTCCCATTGGGAAAGCCTTAAGGATATACTTGGTCAAAAGCCAATTTTCCAAAGAGAAAAACTTCCACTACTCTTTGTAGCTATCCTAATTTTAGCCAAGGGCTTTTGCTTCCCACAGGCTCCCTTGCCCTGGCCTTTCTGCGAGATGGGGAGCTAGGGGATAAAATGCTTTAATCTTGATTCACACTTCTGGAAAGGAAAATAACTTCATGTGGTGTAAGGTGCTGTATCTGAAGGGGAGAAACCATTCAGAGAAATGGGGGCACTCTGTTCTTTCTCCTGTTCTATCTTTGCAGTCAGGTTCAAATCATGGATTCTTCCCTCCAGTGCCCACAACTGGACCTACAGTCCCACAGCACTTCATGCCAGTCCTAGAGAACATACATGGCATCCAGCAAATGGTTTAAAGGCAGAGAAATCTCCTGCCTGGCTCATTTGGTTGGCATAAACATTCCCAGAAACATGTTAATCTTTTGCAAGCAAAACCAAAAGGAACACAACTTTCACACATCCTTTACTAACCTTAAAATCTTACTTTCCCAAGGTATTTACAGTGACTTCACTAGAAGTGTCAAACTTGCATCAGAACCAGCAACTAGGCTTAGGGTAAGTCTAACATACACAGATGCATCTGTACACACACACACATATATATATATATATATGCATATGTTGCTGTAATTATAAGGATTTTTTTTCTAGAGGAAAATAGGTAAAAATAAATAGGTAAAATAGGTAAACAGAAACAAAACACACATATTCTAAAATATCTAATATAAAAAGAAAAAGAAACAATTAGGTCTCTTGCATTTCCCTGCTCTAAAATTTACGTACTTGCTTTGTAAAATCCTTTGGTAGATAGAAGTACTAAAATGACATTACTTTTGCAAACAAAGGTGCACCACAAAGAACAGTAATTCAGCTGATCTCCAATACTTGGAGAGGGACTTCAGCTGGAAGATTCGCTGCTGAACTGGTAAAATGTTAGTCAGTTTGGTTGGGCTAGCTGCTTTTTCACCTATTGTACATTCAAATCATCAAGCAAATTCTCATTGAAACCAATCTAAGCAAAACTAATAGAAGAATGACTTCCAAAACAAATTACTTACTTTCCTCCACTATTTCCATAACTTTACAGGATTCACATTACA
This sequence comes from Zonotrichia leucophrys gambelii, assembly GCF_028769735.1. Lineage (NCBI taxonomy): Eukaryota > Metazoa > Chordata > Aves > Passeriformes > Passerellidae > Zonotrichia > Zonotrichia leucophrys. The sequence goes on from NC_088169.1 coordinate 75,224,074, forward strand.
GATTAGGGGCTAATTTTTAGCCTTAAGAAAGCCAAAACATTTTGAAAGACTACTTTTAACATGAGGATTAGAATCACATTTTCTTTGCTTCCAATTAAAAGCCTTGAGCTTTCTCATACAGCTGTGTAACCTGAACATAAACACCTCCAAGGTGGTCTGGTACACCAGCAGCCTTTATCATTTTCACTGAAAATAAACAAATAATTTTGAACTTGGAAGACTGTTTGGCTTCCAAGCACTTTTCTTGGCTTCCTCAGTCATCTGTGGGACATGCAGACCACAGACCAGATGTTTCCCCAAATTAGCTGGTCAGCTGAAATGGATTGATGATTTCATGCTCTGATAATAACTAGGTGTTCCTTATTCTGAACATATATTATTCAATAACAATGAAAAACATCCTTTATAGTACAATTCTCATCCATCTGTAATTTCAAAGTTGAGAGAGATTAACTTTTTTTCCACAGTAGCATGGCTTCTGGAATATTTTGCAATCTCTTTTGATCTCTTTGGAGGTGTCTCTGAGTATCTTTAAATATATATAAATCCAAGGACCAAAGACCCCTTGACTGAACTCAGTGCCAGTTGCTATTTTCCTTCCACACTCTGCTTCCAGCCAGTAACTCATCACATATCTCCTTTCTACTACCTCTGTACACACAGCTGCAAGTCTGAAGGTGCAGAAAAATCATCTCCACATCCACACTACTGCACCAAAAGATAATTTCTGTGTTGGGGGATGAGTATCTGCACATGACTGTGCTGTGGGTTTCAGCAATGTCCATGTGTCAGTAATGCTAAACTGGAGCAATGTGCTATTGGAACTTGAATCCTTGGACCTCTGACAACTCCCCATGGCTATCTCCTCGTCTGAATGAGCACCTATGGACTGCAGTGTTTCTGAGATGAAATTATATTCCATAATATCTTAATTTCCCTCTTGATATGAAACTGAACAATTTCAAAAGACGTGAAGAGCTAATCTGCACTCTGAAGTATACAAAAATTAATTTTTTCATAAATATCGCTGCTCATTATCACCAAATCATCAAACAGGAAGCAAAATGTAAGGTCTGTCAGCATATGTTAGAGAAAAAACCAGGAAACGGGATTTCAACTGCTAGTTCTGAGGTAAGAGTAGATGTCAAAAGCAAAAAATATGTATTTCCATTTTTAAGTCAAGTGTTCATTACCTTTAACTGAACATGACTTTTCATTTTAAAAGTATTTATCTGTTCACCCATACTGCAATTTAAATGGAAATATTTTTACAGGTTAGATAGCCAGCTTTTCTGACTGTAAAGACAGGAACAATAATTTCTTGAAACTTCCTACGTTCTTCTTGAAGAAGCATTAATTCCTTAAAAAACAAGGAAAACATCACTTGTCCATGTCCAGCACAGAAATCCCACTTCTCTTCTGTTCCCTAAAGTAAAGCCACCTGAACTCTAGGTAGTTAAGCAGCACCCTAAACTGCATTTCTTTGTTCTAATTGTGGTATGTACTACCAACTAATAATGCACATCCCTGTTCATTAGCGCTCTGCAGGAGGGTCACATTGGAAAGACCTCTTCATTACTCATGCACTGCTTGTCAGCAGACAGACTGGAGCAAGATTACTGATACATCTGTCTAATTTTACTGAGAATATTGATGTTAAATAGGTCTCATCCACTGTCTGCACCACCAGAAGCCTGTCCAACTGGGGAAAAAAAATAAATCTTGTTCTTATCAAACATCCTAGGTGGAAATGAGGAGAAGATGCGTGTAGCCTATTGTGCTGTATTTGTAATCTGCAATAGTTATCCAAGGCTTTATTTAACAGATTACCACATATAATGATGAAAACTGAAACTCCACAAAGGGACATGTACAGCTGGTTTTGCATAGCAAAAAAATAAGGGAAAAAAAGGAGAAAATAAATGCATATCCTAGTAGCTTCTCTGATACCACTCACAATACATGAATAACATAAATACTATTCCCAACTTATATTTTAGCTTGCATTAAAAATGTTGGGGTTTTTTTAATGGCTCTTACAAAATGAATTTCTGTTAAAAATTTATTAGGTCATTATTTAGAACTGAATCTGAACACTTTTGGTGATTCTAGTTGCTTTCTGCTTTTCTGCTTTTCTTTCAAAATAAGCCAACAAAAGGCCCCCAATATTTAAGCAATTTTCTCACCTATCACGAGTGTTTTCCTAATTAGGCAGTGTGATAAAATACAGAGAGGGAAAAAACAGAGGGAAAATAAAATCTAAATTATCTACTTACAGTGATTTTTCAGAAGGATTATTTCTTGTTTTCTGTGAAGTGGTGTAAAGAGTTGAGAATAAAGCAAAGGAATTTCTACTATTTCTCAAGGGACACAGAGTTCTAATAACTCTGGTAGAGAGCAGCTACCTGCAATATTATAGAATTAGACTTCTACATCTCAGCTCTGTCCCTGCTTGCTGTGCTTCACTGTCTTTCTTCACTGGCATGACATAAAAAATCATGCCCACTTATTGAATAATTTGCAATTTTTGATCATTCATACAGGCATTGTAATATCCTTTAAAACTGTTCTGCAGTTACTTATCATAAAAGTGCAATTTCCAAAATGAAGTCTTCAAACACTTTCTATGTTTAAAAATTTTAGTGCAGTGGTTTCAGGAAAAGAAGTCACAGATATTACAGACAATTTTACTGTCATTTTGATCTTTTTAATCAAATGCCACATCTTCAAAGGACTTTGACAAATTCAGTGTCCTCAAGAGTTAGTTGTTCCACTTGGATTTTGATTGACTGAACAGTCACAAGAATCTTAAGGGGACAGAGAGTACTGTAGTGACTTTGGAGCTGCCTAAAGGGACTAATTTTTGATAGTTAATGGTTTATTTTGGGATACTCCATGCAAAGTACCAATGGCATACATGTTCTTTTATTATTTGCAAGACTAGAGTACACCAGTGAGTACTAAAATACAAATTATTGTCATCTGGAGCTTCTAAAATAAACATCAGTTTTCCAAAGATACATGAGGAAAGCTGTCTGCATAATTTATTTTTTCAGTTTGTTTGAAATTGTGCAAATGAAATCAACATCTTATGTGGAAGAGCATTTTTTTTCCTTGACAGTAAAACAGTCAGGAACATATCTGAAAGTAAAAAAGTAATTATGTGATTTCATTGTTCTACACTGAATTCAAAGTACTTGTCAAAACTAAAATGTCAAATACTAAACCTAGAAATTGGTATTTAAGTATATTGAATGTGAAGGAGATGAGAGAGACAGGGAGAGAACATGCTGTCAGACATACTCACAAAATATAAATGGATTAATGAAATATATCAATAGCAACAGATCTGTATGTTTGGCTAGAAGATGCTTTGGAAGAAACATTTTGTCTGGTTTAATCAAAGCTTGATGCAGCTTTCTGCATAAACTCCGGAAAAGCAACTGCCAGGAGGTGAAGATCTGACTCCTTCCCATTCATTTAATAACTTAAAACAGGAAGGATGCTGTAGGTGATGCATACGTTGTGTCTCCAGCTCCCTTCCCACACCAGGATGTTGAGAATTTCAGGAGGATACACAAATTCAGAAGGGGATTAGGCAAATTCCTGAAGGATAGATGAACTGATTGAATAAGTCACCATGGCCTGGATAAGCACATTGCCTCCAGAAATCTCTGCTTCCTAGCAGAAGTGTCATGGGTCACAGTGCAACTATTCTCATGTTCCAGTTCCCTGGAATTGCTTTTCTTACTTTCCTATTTGTCTCATGGCAGTAAATCCTTTCCATCTGCTTTTTACTCTGTTTTGTTATCTTGACTGAAAGAGACCACATTAACCACAAGACTGCTTCACAAGTCTCCAACTCTGGGTGTGGAGAATACTTTTCAAAATGAAACCCAAACTACTGAAAACAAAAATTTGATAAAAATGTTAGGAACCAATGGTAATTGAGATAAATGTCAATAAACTCGATCTAATTAACTTTCATTAAAAAAAAAAAAGTCTGGCAAAGAAGAATCTAACATCAAAGGCCAACAGTGCCATGTCTCGCTTTTTTTGTTTTGTTGAGGCTTAAAAAAAAAAAATTAGCTACTGCCTCTACCCTGTAATGCAGGCAGAATTTTAGTATTCTGGGTCTGTGAGTGTAGTTTTGGTGGCAAATAACTTGAATTATGTTTTAGGGGTTGCAAGGCACCAGACAACCTAAGAATTTTGTGTCACTGGAAAGTAATAAAATAGAGAGGAAATTGGGCTGACACAATTCCGGAACTACAGAAATGCAGCTGACAGACCTCAGCTCTTATCAGTCTTTGACAGGTGCATTTAGGTATTCTTGGGTTATTGCTCTGGGACCTATTAACCTACACTGAGCCCAGATTTCACCCCTTACAGTCAAGATCATGCAGGGATACTTGGGGCATGTAATTTAATAGAAACTAGAAAGTACATAGTTTCTCACATCCTCAATTTTTTTGCCACCCTTAAAAAATCTCCTCACTGAAGAAAGTAAAAGTTTTGCTTTATCTCCTAAGCATAGAAAAGCAGACATTGCATGCCAGGATGGCAACAGAACTGCTGTTTAATGTATTTATTTCTCTATTGCTTGTTTCCTTTGCAGGCTGCTTCTTTTTCTGGGCTCCCAGACAACCACAGGACGTAACTGTGGACTTGGCAACATCTACATTAAAGGCAATTTTACTGCAAAAGATAACAATAGATCGCACCATGGATTTTTTTTTTGACCTTTTATATTCCTGACCTCAAAAGGTCCAGTTTTCAACCGCCAGCTGTGAAAATATCTTTTCATGCATCATCACGGTGATAAAAAAGCTCAGAAGATGAAAAATAACTTTTTGGTGTATCTGTGCACCACAGGACTTTGGATTATACTCTTGAGTTGTACAGTGGTATTGACCATTGGCTTCAATGGGACCATTAACGTAATGGATGGGAAAGTAGCAAAGATGCAGCACTAACACTCAGAGATGAGACACCAAGGAGATGAGACACCAAGGCTTTTTCTCTCCAAACTTTTGAAGATATAGCGTTTGGCCAAGAGAAGGTTTTGGCCAAGATCCAGTGCAGGGAAGTTTGTAAAAGAATTGAAAAGAGCTTCTGGTATTCAGCCAAAGCCTCTAGTTTCTATTAGTTCTGAGGCTGCCTTTCTTATTTTAACATTCAATGCATATTTTTCGTTTGTTGCATGGTACCCCAGAGCGTAACACAGTTGCTTTGGCCTCTAGGGAGAAAAATACCTCACCTGAAAGAAACTACATAGAATCATAAAATAACAGATATTTTTTTTTTTTTTTTTTTTTTGTCTTGGAAAAAAAGGGAATGTGCCAAATATCCAAATCAAAAGAAAAAAGCACCAGTACTCTTAAGGTCATCAGCTAAACCACTCTGCACTAGCAACTTAATTATATCCCAAAATGTGCAGTAAATGTCTTTGGGTAGGTACTCTTACACCTTTTAGAAAGGTCTGTTTTACACTGAGATTTCTGGTAAATGAATCAGTTCACTAGTTCTGCGGCATAAGACTCCTACCCTCGCCTGGGAGGGGGAAACCCATAACACTGTCTTGTCCACTTAGGTATCTAGCACATCGGCAAGTCTGAGGAAATTGCCTCGGCATATGCAGAGTGCAAAACAAAAGGCTTGTGGGGGTGAGGGTATGCAGGTAGTATTTGCCATTCTGGGAGGGTCACATGTCCCATTGTGTCAATTCCTTTCACCAGTTCCTGGAACAGACAGCACACTGTCACTGCACCATCCTGACACGTGATATTACCACACCAGTCCTCTGATGCTAATGGACAACGCCAAACCATGGCCTTCCTTCGTGACAGTGCTCCGTGGGACTCGGTGTCACCAACCCAAGCTGACAGTGAGAACAGGACCCCCCAGCTCTACAAAATTAGAACTGTGCACCAAGATCTGCAGTGGCCACAGTGGAGTAACTCTGTCCTACCCTGCTTGCTAGGGTGTCTCACGTCTGCACCTCATTACCTACCAAGGGTAATAGGCCGTTAGCTGAGGAGAACAGAGCTATTAATGGATTCTGTTACAATATAATGCTTCGTTAACAGAGCTCTCAAAGAAATCAACAACTTCAAAACTCCCATAATCAATCCAATTTCATCTGATATATGCTCTGTCAAATTGCATTTCAAAAGGCTTTTATAATACTGAAACTCAGTTATCTAATAACAGCATTAGCAATGTTAATTTTCTAATCAGAACGCAAAATCATTAATTAACCATGCCTTCTTTAACCGAAAGAAACTGCAGTTCCTAATCAGTAACCCTACAAATCCTTTGATGTTTATGCATAGAAAGGGTACATTCTCCTCTGAAAATACCTGTGAGGCTTTCATTAGTGCTGGTGTTTGCATTGGGCAAAAAATTGCTTCCTCGGCTCTGTGCCTCTCCCGTCCTTCCACCTCGTGCCATTACCTACAGCCACAAGAGCTGATGCTCAGTAGCACGAGCAGCACTCCCAGGTGGTCCTCGCTTCCCAGAAACAGCACCCAGCTCTCCACAGACACCTCAGGCCAGTCCCAGCGGCCCAAAGAGGTTGGTTGGTTTGCCATCATGTCTAGCCTGTCCTTATACTAGCACAGTGGCACACAGAAGAGCCAGTGATTGTAACAGGATTGGGAACATGCCCCAGAGTAAGAATGGCAATTTTGCCTCAGGTAAAGGACCCACCTATCTCCACTAGTGTCCAGATATCAGTAATTCCCCTGGATATTGTCCCAGCATGAAACTATCTGCATTTACAACTCCTGATTACAGCTTCTGAGTGGTTTGGACTCATGGACCTCTGCCAGTGCACAGCTAATTTGAACCCGAATCCATGCAAAATGTTTGCATCTCCATTTTTCTTCAGGAAAAGGTCCCATAGGACTACCACTTCTCCTGCAAAACCACATCTGTTTGTTGTTTTGTTATTTGTTTGTTTGTTTTGAATCTGCTGCTTAAAAACTTTGTTGAGAGAATACAGAAAAAATATATGAAATAGTTTTAATTTACACCATTATTACTTAAACTCCAAAAGTTCATTCAACTCTCTGGAAACAATTGTTTCCATACTTCAAATGTCATTAAAAAGTCAGCAAGGACATAAATTTTCCTTTAAAACAATCCAACAATAAACAGAATATTTTCAGATTTTTTTTTCAGGCAAACATTATTGTGTGAGAAGCTTACACTACATATTAAATATATTATTAAAAGAAAAGTTAAAAACAAAATAGTAAAACAATAGTCCAGCAACTGTTCTTGACATTTACAATCAGGGAATTAATTTTCCTGGGAAACACTGCGCTCCATGCTCCAGGAATATACCCTTTAAATCTGATGATAAACCAACTAGCAATTGTTTATCCCACTAAAATTAAATGACAGCTTTAATGTTTCTAGGGAAAATAAAACATACTGCTAAGGCTATAAACTTGGTCATAACAACACTGTAAGATAAAAAACAAGAAAGTATGCACAACTGTTAATTTATTTTCATAATAGTAGATTGCTGTGTAATAGCTTATCTGCTCTTTTAAAAAATCCTGTTTTTCAGACAGAGCACTTACAGAGAATGAAGACAACCATAAAACACACCCATCATGAAGTTTCTTGCACCTATATCTAAATAAGTAAATGGCTCTCAGACTGTGCTCTACCTGTCCAGAAGCTAGTGAAGGAATTTAGTCCCTTTCAAACCTGCTAGCAACTGGTTCCTTAGCCTCAAGCAAATATTTCACTTTGTTTTCCCTATTTGTAAAATATTTGTGCTTTGGCCTAAAGAACAATAAAATGTCCTGAATGTCTTGTTCAGCTAAGTATTTTGAAGTAAGTGTGCTTAACTTTAGACATACGCATAGTTGCAAAGGTTTTAATAATAGATTTTCTACTTTTCTTTAATAATAGATTTTCTTAAAAAAGCACAAAATCTTTCTTTTTTTTTCTGAGATTTGAAGAGATGAGATGAGCCTTGAAGAACATCTGTAACTTTTGTTTTAAAGTTGAATTGCTAAAAACATATTGGATGGATCATAAAGTAATGATTATTTTCACTTGTAACTGATAGGGTCTAACCTCTTTCCAAAGTATAAAGTGCCCCCTTAAACACTCAGACATGGGGAACAGGACCACACCTGACATGATTATGCCACTGATTTCCTCCTTTTAAACGTTTTTGCATATTTTCAGTCTATAAATAGCAGATCACTGCTGTTAAGAACATCTAATTAAAATGAAATTTCTCTGTTTGGCACATACAGGAATAAAGTGTTGGAGATTGGACCTCGAGTCCTTTTGCCATGATATTTCCCTAGCAGATGCTATTGCACACACAGCATACATAGCTGAGCATTGAATCTTTCTAAAATTTGCAGCTGTCCTGGAAATTGGAAAATAATTGGTTTTGGCTGATTTTACTTATTTTACAACCAAAAATGGAACCAGAAGTCAAAGTCAGTTCACCAAACCACTGACTTCATAATTGGGTGAAACCATTTATGTGCTTCAGCAGAAACCCTACTGACCTTTTTTTTCCAGACAAAATAAACTGCCTTTGACATTTGGTGATTCAGTTGGGAGAAGAATTCAGCCCTATTTTTCAGAAAAGTGAGAACAACATCTTCCATTAGCTTTCTGGCTGATGGAACAGTGTGTGTCGTCAGCACACCACTCTTGGAAATAAGACACCAAATGCCTGACCAGTAGAAAATGCAAGAGTCATAGACTGGGTGGAATTGGAAGAAGCCTGAAGATCTGTCTCATTCCAAACTGATTTTCCACTAGGCCGGGTTGCTGGAAGCCCCATCAAACCTGGCCTTGAACATTGCCAGAGCTGAGGCATCCACAGCTTCTCTGGGCAAGCTGTGCCAGTGCCTCACCACCCTCAAGGAAAGAATTTCTTCCTAATATCTAATCTAAATCTTAGCATAGCTTCCAGGAGGACCTGCTCCATGACTCTGCCAGCCACCAAGGTGAGACTCGCTGGTCTCTAGTTCTCTGTGTCTTCCTTTTTGCCCTTCTTAAAAATGGAAGTTGTTTCCCATTTTCCAGCAGTGGGAACTTCACCTGCCTGCCGTGACTTCTTAAGTATGCTTCTGCATATCATTTTATAAGCAGGTGTTTTCACAGTAGGCAATGGGGTATCTGGCGTTTTTTGACTTTTAAAAAATTACAAATGCCTTTTTCATTCAAAATGTATGAATTATGTTCCCAAATGAACTGCATCAGAGTAGAACAGGTTAGTGGCCCTGAAGTTTTGTGCTTCCCTAGACTCCCCCGACACCCACGTGTGGAGATTAGCAGAGGCCATGGAGCCTCCCAGCCAAGTGCTGGCCCACAAAGAACTTCCCCATTTAGGAGCAAGGTAACATATATCTGACACTAAGCCTCCACACAAATAGTACATTGTATTAAATGTCATTTCCATCCTAAGCCTCACAAGGCACCTCCACAAGAAAAAAGGATATTACGAACAAACAAAGAACTTCCATTTTCTATCTCCCACAACGTCTTTCATTTCAAATGGTATTCCAAGCCGTGGACATACATACTGCAGAGGTGCCATTTATCACCTTTAGGTTAAAAGCATTCCTAGTTATAATAATTACCTCTAATGATCTAAAATTATGTGCTCATCATTTTCTTATAGCTGATTACTTCTCCAAACCCAGCCTGATGGTTAGGCAATCGTGTGCTTTGCTATCTAGGCTCAAGTTACAGCTGAGTATGTGATATACTGAATATATCTCACATGTCTCACATGCTAATTTTAATTTAGCCTGAAAAAAAACTGTTGAAGCTGGTGATTGTATATTAACAAGAGAAAGACTGTGAAAAGTTCATTACCTAAACATGGTTTTATGTCATTAAATCAGTGACATATCATCTATCATACCACCCAAACTGATAAGCAATTCCTAGAATATTTATCATTAATCAGTTAGATTTATACATTCAAGAACAAATGCAATGGACATGGTGAAGAATTTTTTTTAATTTAATGCATCTGAAGTTTCAGTGGTTGCTATTAGGTAACTAGAGAAATATTTGCCACATACACACATAACATCATGGCTGATCCTGCAGCTTTTGCATTCAACAGCTCACATTGAATTTAAAGCTTCGTTTCAGAATTCTGAACATTTGTGATGAATGTACATTTGTCCTATTTCCAGCCTCTCTTCCTGGAATGACTTAGAGAGTTCAAGACAAATAGCTGCAGGAAGACAAAATGGAGGAAAGAAAAATTCTACACACTCTACTCCAGCACCTATTACCTATGCACCATCTTCCATTTATCTTTCTTGCACTGCAAAGCCAGCCCAGTCTATTTGTCTACCTCCTATCAATGAATTATGAATACACCTGATAATTAAAATTCAGTATTTACAGTCCTGGCTGTGCAGCGGCACAATGTGTGATTCAAAGCTGTCGCTCTGTGTTAAAAGCAAGGTATGCAGATCTCCAGGTCTCTGGCAGCATTTCATTTTCCTGCTAGAAACACTTAGCAGACACGCTCTTATGGCATGGCCACAGTATATTAACCCTGAAGGGCAAGAAGAAAACCCACATAATTTCAAGGTATATAAACAAGCACCAGTTATTTTGCTTATTAAAAAGTCTAATCCAACACATCTGCCCTTGTGTGCCTTGCTGAAATGGGAAGTTTCTGCCCACATTCACCCACTTTGGAGTTTTTCTTCTTTTTTTCTATTTTTTTTAAGGTTTATGCAGGTGATTTTTTATTATTAGTTTTGAATTTGAGATAAAACAAAACAACCTCCAAAAAACCAAACAAAAATAAACCTCAAAGCTAAACCATCATCCCAAGTATATCTGAAAGAACGCACCCGAATGTTCACATCTCTTGCTCATGCTTGATCACATCACTAACCCTCTTCTTACAAAGACATACATGTTAGAAGGATATGTGCTGCCCCCTCTGCAAAGGGACTTTCCTTCAGGTCACACTTGGTCTTTTTGACTAAAGAATACAGAAAACACAGATGGCAGGTACAACAAAAAAAAAAAAGAAATATATTGTTAGCAGGTTCCTTTCATGAAGCTTGGTGGATGTGATGGCCCAAGAGGGAAGGAAGAAGGAAGGGCAGCACCACATCAGGCAGTTCACTGGGACTTGACTCCACTCATCTTCTCCTGCCTGTTATTGTTGTTTCAAGGTGCCCTTCTTACTGCCTAGACCCGAGAGATCTGCCACAGCCTCTGTAGATCCAGAGTGTGCTGTGTGCAACACCACAGACAATGACAGAGGGGCAAGAGGGGCAGAACAAGCTGCTGAAAATCACTATTGTGCCCCGAGCAGCACATGGAGTGGGACAGAGGTCACTCACTAAATGCTTCTACAACGCATGTGCACATTCCTGAATATTAGAAAACAATGATTAGGTGAAATAGATGAGGACAGCACCTAAAATACAGTTAAATATACTAGCTGCTGGGACAAATTTCACTTTGGTTTTACATCTCTACAAATTCTGAAAACTGCCTTAAGTCTCTGCAATGTCTCTGGCGTCCCCCTCCTGTGAGGGACAGCAGAGCACCAAGCCAAAGCTTTGCCCCAGGAATTTCTAGCTGCTCGTTTTTTGATCTCACACTGGGTGCTCTAAATAAGCAATTGGATGAATATTACCACAGAGTTATTATTTCTGTCATAAATTTTCAAAACTACCTATATGAATAACTGTAAGCCAAAGTCCTTCAGGGACTGGCATAAATTCAAAAGCTGTCTGAGTGCTAGATTTAGTATTTCAATCATTGAAGTGGATGAAAGTAGTACAAAAATATATGCACAGAAGGACAGCTGTCTGTCAGCTACACACATTTACACAGACTTCTGGGCAACAGTTTCAAACAGAAATTAACAACTTGGTCTAAGTAAAATAACTCGCATCCAGGCTTCCAACAGGGTATTGGAATTTACTCTGCCAGGACGTGCAATGCTTAAAGTACCCTCAAGTCTCTTCCTGAAAAGCATCTCCTAAAGGTTTGCAATTCTCCACATAAAGCCAAAATACAGCATTTTAAAGGTATTTAAACATTTTATAGAGCTTTCTCTACATACAGATGGAAGAAACCAAGTAAGATGTTTTTGCATGTATCTGCAGCTCAACCTAAGACACTATCCCAAAATGCTGTAGTGTAGCCTCAGTGATTTGCTCCTATTATCCCAAACCTCCTTTCTTGGGTACAAACACTGTCAACCAAGTGTATCATTTGGAACACAAGTAACAGTCCTAAGAAAAAAGTCCAAGGTCCAAAAACTAATCTTGGTAGAGGCTGTACTGGATGAAATGTAGATGCAAGAGTAAAAGGCGCAAATAAGGACAGGGTCACAATCTTCTGCTCTCCTCATGTCCTTCACAAAGCCAAATGGAGATAGAATTAGCTGGGTAAACACAGGCATGGTGGAAATGAGATATTCCAGCAAACCTCTGCTGCAATCCTTTGGGACCCCTGTAGGGTGTTTACAAATTCCAGGGGATTACAGCCAAACAGACATCAGGGACCAAAACATCTGTTTGGTGAGGATGAAAAGAGAGTGAGAAGTATTACTGTATAAACTCTGACATTGCCTTACATGCAATGATGATGATCAGTGGTAAAAGCATTTCATCCAGTGCAGCACCAGGAATGGCCACATCCAAGCTGCCCTCGATGAAGTTCCACTATGGGTAACAACTTGCTATACAGGGAGCAGAATTGTGGTACATCCTGGATTTTAGGAAGTCTGAGGCCTTATTTTCTCTCTTGAAGTCAAGCATCAGGACAGACACATAATTACAAGTGACAAACAATTCTTTCAGTCACCCATGCTACAGATGCAGGGAGATAGTCTGCTTTGTTCCTGGCTGGTTTTGAATGCTTCCATCTCTGTCTGCTGAGAGGTGGAAAAAGGGGCAGGTTCCCACTAAAATCTGAAATTGCTCATTATTCTCGGTGTGGAAAGTCTTTATCAACAAGTAAAATAAAAATCCAGAACCCTAGGATTTTAATGAGTTTTCTATTTTTGTGAAAAAACTATAGCACCCCTTTATTCTTTCATATACCGTAAGGAACTTACCATCATTACAGCACTAACAATAGGTACAAAGTTTTGAAAGCTTGACACTGAACCTTATAATTTTAGTTAAATGTGAAACACTTTTATTGAGGCCAAGCAAAGGCCCTGAGGGATTTTATTTCAGTAGTTAGAAACTGCTAACTTACTGTGCCAATAATCCAACAGTCTGCAGACAATACTCTCCCAGACAGGAAGGCAGTACATTGTTGTAATGCACATCTTTTAAGAAATCAACAGGCTTAAAGCCATACCTGTGTGTTACATTTTTGGTGGCACTCACTTCACTCTCTTAACAAGTACTTTTAAGACCTACATGATGTGCAGTCAAGAAAGGAAAATATCTTATGTAAGCACGCTCCCTCTGAACTGGAGAGATTATCCTTTAATGTTCTCCTGTCTTTTATGGGCACAAGAGGAAAAAAAATCCCTTCTTTTATAGGCACAAGAGGAAAAAAAACTTCTTCATGGTGCCGATTCTCCTCATTCACATTCTCTTTCGTGACTTCATTTGTGCAGTCAATTGCTCACAGACGTGAATAGGAAGGTGGCAGTACAGCCCTGCTTTAAAATAAAAGGTAGCAGGAAGGTAAGGCCCTGGAGAGCAGTTTCTCAAGGTGATGCTCCTGAAAGCGGATATCCACGCCTTTTCAAATGGGTAACATTATGCTGGATCTCATTTTAATTTCACAGACACTATATAAGGGCAAGGAACTGCAAAAATTATTATTATCCTATTATTGTAATTGCTCAAAGGATTTTCTGCTAGTCTCCCATTTAGCATAGTATGTGAAAGGCTGACAAAGAAAACGTGATTAAGTTGTGAATCTCTGGTTCCTGCCAGCAGTTTTGAAGAGCAAGAGATTCCCATCATAAACAGGAACCGAAAGAATGATGGCCTTTCTGGTCCTTTCATCAGGAAATTAAAAAACAGTAGTCCTTCAACATCTGTTAGAGACCCAGAACAGAACAGAGGGAAGCAATCCAATTCATCTGCATGAACTGTTTTTTGTGGTACAGCACCACCACTCCCTAAAAGTGTTGACCATGTTGAAGTCCAAGTCTGACTTGGGGGGAGTAAGACAGAGATGGAAACAGGCAGAGTTTTTCTGAGGTCATATAAGGATACAGTTTCTTTTTTGTTTGTGACCAAGAATCAAATGTTTTATGCTCTTTCCCTTTCCTTCCTTTCCCTGCAGTAGTTAAGCTGACAGTTATCTGCAATCAATACATTACAGGAGCTAATCAGCTGCTGTGGCTTCTGGTGCTGAACCCAGAAGGACAACAGCCTGTCCCTAGCTGTGGGGTAGGACTGGGACATGATGAATTTGGTTCTGGGATGCCTGGATCCTCTTCAATGGTGCAGAGCATGGGAAGCACCATGTCAACTGCTTCCACTGGTGCTGCTTCTTGAATACTGCTCTCATTTTGTCATGTAAAGCTGGGGCATGTAATAACAAAAACCAGAAGACAAGAAGAGAGAAGGAGATAGCTGATAGAAGCGAACGGAATTTCCTCTGTGTCTCTTGGAAGAGTATTTTTTAATCTTGTGCTATTCCATAACTCCTCCTGTGCTTCACTGGATGTCTGGTCTAGGTCTTACTCCCTCTCTGTACTACATTTTCAGCTTGGCATAACAAAATGTTCACCTTAAATCTTTACAAAGTCATGTCAGCTTGCACCCGCCATAATGCCTGGTTCACAAGCACCAGCCACACCTTCCAGGTGTTTCCAGAAGCAGAAAATTCCCCATGCAGCAAGAGGTGCTTCGTGCTCCATGTCAGTCCATTCTCTGCACTCTGAATCCTCTTTCTCCAACACCAAATAACGATGTTTCCTTAATACACAGCTCCTGATGGATCTTGGAGCCTTCTCCCACCCAGCTGGGTGTCCATGGAGGGCAAAGAGCAACTTCAGGGGCAAGATCTCAAACTCTAAATTAAATTCCTTACTCTGGGTAATCTCTCATTTCTGAGTCTGCAAAGGTGCCTGAAGAACCAGGGCAGACCCACCTCCCAGCTGGGCTCCAAATCATCTCAGGCAGCCCCTGCTGAAACCCTGTCAATTACCTGCTGCACACATGCATTTGCATTAACTGTGCCCGTTCTTTTTCTAAGTTATCTGAAAAGACCTTTACATTTTCCACCTGATTTCAATAATAACTGAATAATAAATAATTTAAGCTAAGCATTTAATGGATGGAATAAACAGAACATTGTAAATACAGCTATTACTACAACAATAATTAATTGCTGAGGTCTTTTGTTACTACTTGTCCCTGTTTTAGAGACTTAATAGTATCAGGAAAAAAAGGGTTTGTCCTTTGTTATTCTTTCCATATACATCTGCTATTCAGAACACTGCAACAGATCATCAAAGACAGCAATGGGAGCACTTCTTGTATTCCTTTATTCAGTCTTTTGCTTTCTGCAAATATTCTTGTGTTTTAAATCTCATTCATCATCATGTTTGTGTTCAGGCTGCAATCTCGTCTGACACACAAAGCAGATGAAACTAGGGATTTCCAAAGCTAAATTCATAACTCTTGATATCTTAAGCTAACAGCCCAAAGCCTCCAGGAGAAAGCAGTAATAGATTCACATCCTTTGTGGCTCATAGAAAGTGAAATATGTGCAACACATATGACCATTAAATTGTATTTGATGTTAGATGAGTCTGTGAATACAAATAATGGGGATTAGCACACATTTGTTAGCAAAAATTTACTTAATTTGGTCTTGGAACACATTTAGCAACCTTATATCACTGCTGCTTCAAGCCACAGTCCCTGCTGGGGTTAGGAGATGGTTTTTTTCTTACAATGGAAAAAGCCCTACCATTTGTGTCCACCCTAAGCATTTTCAAGGGAGCTTGAAAAAGGCCTCAATAAGTCCTTACATGTCTTGCCATACCTAAACCACGCTACTAAAGGTGTCACAAGCCACCTTTCTGTGCTGGCAAGACACAGTTCCAACCATACAGAACAAACCGCAGGGGCTCTGGGAGGTGCACAACTCTGAAAAGTCATGCTGATTATGGTATCCCTCCAAAGTAAAAGCCAACAATAAACCCAGTGGAGGAAACCTCTTCCTTTCCTACTCTTTATGGCTCCCACATTCAACACAAAGACGCTGGGTGACATATCCCAACAAAGTGTTGATGACATGACAATTTACCTGAGATTTTTTTTTTTTTGTCTTTAAGACTGGATTTATTTGGGGAAAAAAAAATTACAGGTTGGACAAGGGTATTGAGGTGGGCTGACAAGCATCTTGATGGTCCCACTGAGTGACCAAAATGGTCCCACCAAGCCTTTATCAGTGGACATTATTGCATACTGTCTACATACCCATTCACTTGGTGACCTTTACTTTTTCTTTGTTGAAGCAATGATGCTCATAGCCATCAGTCAACATTTCCTCCCCCAGACTGCTCTCACATCCTTCCTCATCATCTGCAAGGAATTCTAACTTGCTTAACTTCCATTCAGCACCACACCTGACCTTCCAGACACACACTGTGATGGGATCTATGTAAGCCTGCAGCAAATGCCAATGAAAGTTGTCCCAATACACTTCTTATGCTCTTCTTCTTGAATCTTTCATCTTGAGGTTGGATCATTGTTTGTGCCTCCAGACAGCAACTCTAATTATTAATTGATCTATATATTAACATGTCATACAGTATTATTCTGCTGCTTTTACCTGTGAGAAGCTGACCAAAGATACTGATTTTTAAACAAAGGACCTGAGAAAGAAAAACCCCTGACCAGCTCCCAGTTGGAGGACACACAAACTGCCAGATACAGAGACAGTGTTAACAGGGTATGGAAACAGCCCCCAAACCCAGCATTTTACCTGGCTTGTGCTTTCTGCTTGAAGGGGAAGTGAGAAAAACTCCTGAGTCAGCCAAGAGCCCATGACTATTGATTTTTGAAGGAAATTATCATTCCAGCTACAGTGTTTTTGAAATGTCCACTCTTAAACACTCTTCTCCATTTAAATGAAAGGAAATTAACAAGGCTGAAGGCCTTTATTAGCAAATCTCTCCAGGATAGATCCATATAGAAAACCTGGAGGAAATAATTGAAAGGCAAGCCTACACTACTCTGCTGAGACTGAGGGCTTGTAAAAGCCTCTTCCCTTTTCCCCCCATCAACTTAGGTGAGAAAACAGAGTGCTCTGTTTATTGATAGCCACATACTACTTAAAAACTATTATAACTTTTTCTCCTGAATTTTACATTAATGTATCTGTGTTTGATAAAATCTTTCTCCCGTATACTCAATGTTTTCCAGACCTTAACACAGCATCATCCAGATCCATATCTCACATTAACTAGTAGCATGAAACACCTGTACTGAACATCAAGAATATTAAAATAGCACAGGAAGCTTTTGGGGACAAATAATACACTACATTTTGTACTTTCTTTTCTACAAGAATTTCCTCTCTTGCTGCTGTTTTTACCTTAAATATCTATTACATGAATTGCTTTTCCCACTGGGAAAACAGATCTGACCCTGACATGGTGACATCAGTGAAATCTCTAACAAAAAGAAATCGTGGAATGGTTTAGGTTGGAAGGGGACCTTGACGACAATAAAAAATTAGGCATAACACATATCTGAGAAAGAAATTAACAAAAATTGATTATATTTATAATAATTCCCAACTATTTTGAGTGATAAATTCTAATACAAAGCTATGCATCATCTTTACCGCCCCAATGTGAAGATGTAAATTCCGTATCTTTGAAATCCGTGGCAAGCAAAGCATAAAGGTTTCAATTCTTTTCAGCAATTAACTCTTTGTCTTTGAACTTTCCTAAAATTTTATGGATATTCACTAGGTGTATCTGAACTTTACATCCAGAACATAAAATAAAAACAAAAAAAAAATAAATTAAGCAAATAAAAAATGAAGTTGCATTTTTATGGATTTAAAAGTTCATTATAAAAATACACCACAGAAGAAACTGGAAGAGTGTACATGCAGAAATGGCACAGGATTTACCCCACAGAGGGTCTGAAAGCAAGAAACAGAGAGCTGCTATGAGTAGTTAAAAAATGTATTTTAATACATCTTCAAAATGTGTTTAAAGCCTTTCCCCACAAACAGTCTAATAAATAATCTAGTGAAAACTGTAAGTACTTTTTCTTGCTCTTGGGCTGTATTTGTATTTGCAGGAAAAAACAACTGCATGTTGGTCATGAATATAGTGAAAGGTACTGCACAAGCCTGCATCCTTCAGGAGCAATTGCTGCATACAAATACAACATTGAAGTAGCCTGTGGAACACAAGAAAACAGTAGCCCAACTGACTTTTTTTGTAAACAGGCAATTATGTACCAGGGGTCCAACTGCTAAACATTGTGGTTTTTAAAACTAACAGGAGTTAAGCGATTTAGTAAGTTTAAAAATTTGAGCTATGAGATGAAAAATGTGAACATATTCCCCTTGCAAATAAAGTGGATTCCTACTACTCCTTCATTTTAAGAGGTTCCAAACTGCAATCACTTCTCAGGTAGAGCCCCTATTTAAATCACAAACAGCTCTTTCTGGGGGAAAAAAACCTGCAGGACAAGGGCCAGTGTTTGCATTGGAGTTTGCTAATGCTAGCATAGCTGGTCAAAATCCAGCCATTACAGTAGCTTTGTTGTACGTATCCAGGTATTTCCAGTTGAGTCCAACATAAACCTCAGCTAAGTCAGCTCTGGAGGAACTGATGAGGAGGAGAGAGGAGCTGGGCGTTTCCATTGTGTTGTCAGGACAAGGGTGATGGGTGTGTGTCACTCTGGTTCCATCTTCTCACCACATGGAACCTGCAATTACTTGTTCAAGTCAGGCAGACTTCATCTGGACTATGGGAAAAAGAGTAGGGAAGAAACTCGGTCCTCACAAGGAAGTAGCAGCACCGACAGAAGACACTTGCCCCATGAATTATAGCAAAGAGGAGGGCAGGTTTTCCCAAGTGCTCAGCCATAAGCACTTCCCAAGAGGAAGGTAGGGGTACTAAGGACTCTGGAAAATACTAGAATGTCTCTGAGTGCCAAAATGTAGGGTAGGCTTCCTATTTGAACGTGGGTGCCTGAAAGCAGACATCACTACTATAGAATTTTTGAGATAACTCAAGATATAACTGCATTGAGAAACAAATGAATTCAATCAACTTTGATAAAAGCCAGCAGGAATCTTTGTAAACCATAGTAACAACCAAAAATCGATGTAAGAACCTATACTAGACTGAGGAAAATGTTAAAACAGCTGAGAAAAGTTTTAAAAGTAAAGCAATGATGCAATTTCAAAACAAGACACTGTGATCAGATACTTTTTGAGTAAATTTATTTTCCAAAATTTAGAACAATTTTTGATTGACACAGGAATAAATTATCTAGATTGACTTTGTGTCCTACCACATAACTTTGGTGTGCCCACCTCAGTTGCAGAAGTAGACTTGGTGCTATACTAGTCCAAAATCTTTGCCTCAAGCTAAGTGCCCAGAGTAATGGAAATCTAGAGAATAGGCCAATTCTCCCTGTAATTACACCGATGCAATCACAGAGACATCTTCACTTTTGCATTAGTACAGATTTCATACCCTTAAATCAGTCATATATTAAGGAATAGGAACTATGAGAAATTATTATTTGGTCCAACATGTTTAAATCCAAAGAACTTCACCTGCTCACAATCTGGAATTGCACAATTCATTGTGGGATCTGAAACTGTTAAGAAATCAAAGCAGACGTCTTCCCCTCTCATGAACAAGCAAGTCTCAAAACAATCAAGACCTAGAAATGAAATGCATGACTTATTTTGACTAGCATACAAACTTAGATCACAATGATAAAGCTGAAGTTAATCAATTTAATTTACTTGTTAAAGTCTTTGTCCTACACAAAAAGCACTGCACTGCTTTGCCTTCTGCAAAAGGAATGAAGGAACACAGCCTTTCTTATTAATCGTCTGAAATGAACATTAAATTATTTCTATAGGCTCCTATAAAGCTTTTGAGTTTAAAGTTTTAGTCAGTCCAGTAACATGCTAGGACAAATGCCAGGGAAATAAATGTTCTGGATTTCCCGGGTAGAAATCTGACTGTAGATCAGTGAAGGCCCATCATTTATTTTCCCAACAATAACCCTGAAAATTAAAACCAGACTCTGATGGACTGGAGATATTGACAGTTGATCGCTCTGTTGTACGGCTATTTACAAATATCACATTTAGAGCTATGAAACTCTTTGAATATGGATATTCTTATTTCTAAAAAATATACAGAATCCTTCTTATGGTAGATGATACCCAAGTACACACACGTTCTTTGATTCCATCAGCAAGTGATAATAATAAAAAATGCTAAGAGAAATGTTAAGAGAAATTGTTTTTAATAACTGGAGTGTAGCCTGAGATAAATTCCACATATTAAAGCAAAACACTCACTTCAAAAGGATTTTTGTAATTTAACTTGTCTTAGAAGGGTAAAATTTAATCCAGTTCCATCTTTCTAGCTAACTGGTACACTATTTGCTTTTGCAGTTAAAACCTGACTGTATGATAACTCCCAACACACTCCAAACTGCATCCTTGGGAATACTGCACTGCTCTTGATAGCAAAACACCATTCAGCTGTATGAAACCTCACTTTCTAAATAAAGAACATCATGTTTTTAAATGACACTGATTATTCAACCAAGGTTACGCTTCTATTGCTAAATTGAGTTGTAATTATAAAGCAGAATTAATAACCAAATTTAATGAAAATCCCATTATGATGCAGCTGAGGAAATCAAAGTTGAAAACTCCTGTAAGTAAAATGACAGATAGTCACAATATAAGGGCAATACTATGTGTGAGTCTATTTCCTCAGCTTTCTGGAGTTCTCAGCAGAAAGTTAACTCCAAAATGATATTGCTGCTCCCCTCAGGAGCATGTACAAACCCAGAGACAAACATATAGAGATGTGAGAGTGACAAGGGAGGCTCCTGTCTGACCTCAGGGCTGCCTCTGACCTCAGTAGATCTTCCCCAGAAACTGCATTCCCACTAGTGAGGCAGAATCAGGCCCTCCAATTTCAGGTCATCAACCCCACATAAATCTAGAGGGCACAAGAGCCCAAGGCACTAACTCTTGGAGAAAGAGGAAAGTTATTCCGAGATACAAATTTTTTTATTTCAGTAGGCTTTTTTTCTCATTCATGTGGCACATAAACAAGATTATGCTTTGGAGGTTTGCCTCTACTGGGATTAAAATCTAGTAAGAATGGAACTGTGCAGAAGAGGAAGGAAGGGTCTCATTTTCCCTAAATTACATTTATTAGGTATATATTCATCTCAGAATACACATTAAGTCAAACAGACTCAAAGAGAAAAGCTTTACTTTTACTATAAAACACTAATGAAAGACTGGAATCAATCTCTCTTCACTCCCTTTAGCTTAATTCTGTGCAAGAACTGTAAGCTGCTACAGATTAAGGATTGTTAAAACTTCAACTTGAGAAAAATTCTCAACCACAAGAGCCGAAAGGCAAACAGTTCTTTGTAAAACCATAGCACTACCTCTCCTAAGTACTCAAGCATGTTTAATGTTGACTGTGTTGCTGAGATATACTAATGTACTATATACATTAGTATATAGTACATTATAGTGCATGGAGGGAGGAAAATTATTTTGCATTCAGCTAAAGAATAAATATATACAATCCCCTCCAAATATCAATGTATTGCTCCAACATCTGAAATCAACCTGAATGCAGGTAGATTTCTAATCATGAGCAGAATTTCCTGCTTATAAGTGGCAAACCAATGTATGCCAATAGACAAATGTTTCAGCTCTGGTGTATTGTGTTCTGATGAGTAAGAATCTTGTACTATTCATGTTTTTGAATAATTTCAGCTCTGTCAGTAAGAGGGATTCTCTGAATAATGTATGTAGTGCAAAAGAAATGAACAGAGTTTAAATAAAACACACAAATGTGAAGGGAAAAGAAAAAGGACTGAAATCTCCAAAGCGATATAGATCAGATCAATTTTGATAACTCACAACAGATTCTATCTATTAAGGCAACCTGTTTCCATATGCATTCAAGATTTAAAATAAAAATACTAATGTTCCAGGCCTGTTTGAAGACAACAAAAATGCATAAAAGAAACATTGGAAATTAGTTATGACATTGAACATACAAAATTTTCCAGTTCCAAAATATCCTGGGTGAATATTTTGATGGATGTTTTTAACCTAGTGAAAACAAAACAAAAAAAAACATTAAAGTTTATCCAATGTTGCAGTGAGTTACCTGCTAGTATGCCATCCATAATCCTTTGAAATAATCTGTCTACTGTCTCTGACACATGCAAAGGGTCAGGCCCTGAATCTTCACAAGTAGCCTCTGCAGCAAATGGAAACAGAAGCAGAGGAAACTGGCAATGTCTCAGAGCTTTATGCTTGAACTCACATGAATATTCATCTCGGTCCAGCAGCTCTCAGGCTTTTGTACTGTATGTTTGGGGACGTGTGCTCCGAGTAATTCCACACAAACAGCAAAGTCCAAACCCACTGTTTCACAGCGGTTCAGCAAAGAGTTTTCAATTCATATTAAAACATATGAAATCACTTAATTCAGAGCTGATGGTGGGGGTTTCTTTAATTAGGTTAGAAAAACTCACACATGTGCGCTTTAGAAGCTTCTGTCAAGCCAGGAAATTCAATCTCATGGAAGCCAGTGTCCTCCAGCTATCAGACAATTGATTTTTGCAGGACTCTGCTCACATTTAGCTTAAGGAACATGAGATATGTTCATTCAGTTGTCAGTTGGTTTGCCTACGTTTCATTAGGAGAATATCTGTTGTTTAAAATATATTCTTCAGTAATAAAATGTTTTAAAAAAGAAGTACTCAGATTATTGGCACAAGACTGCAAAACATGAAATGATAACTTGAACTAATGCAAATATACATGTGCATTTAGGTGGCAAGCAGAAACATAAAATGAGGCCTTTAGGATTACTTCTATTTAATAAAAATGTACAGAATGTTATAAGCATACACACACATAAGCATATAAATTTAATTTTCCCTTTCTTCTCTGCCACCTCCCCATACTACAAGGATTCATCATTTCTAAAGCTATTAAATACTTTGGAACAGAAACTGGGTTCAGCTTAAAGAGGAAAAAAAAGGATCAGGTTATGAATCACTGTTTCTATAAATGACAGCAAACATAATGGGAGAGGTGTTCCTCAGTTAAATATAAGGCAAAAATAGCATAAGGTGGTTGGAAAGAGAGAAGAATCTGCTGCAAATAGTGTAAATGAGCAAAGGTTTGGCCAAACGCTTTTTTGAATTTAAGGTGTTTAGTTTTACACAGTGAAGTGGTGCTATTTTAGACAATTTTAAATGTGTGCAAATCAGAATTAATTCACTAACATTCAAATGGAAAGACTAAACAATATCCTTAATCCAAAATGAAGCAATACTTGAGAAACTGACAAAACTAGATGCATAGGCAGAATCTAGAATAATTGACTTAACTTAAAATTACTGATTTTAGTACCCAAAAATTTTAGTCCCATCCCGTTTGCTAAAAATTTAAGTTTAAAAACGCTAGCATGTCATTGGTCTTCATGGAATAAATATTATCAGTGCTTGCAAAAGTTGACATGAACTGTAGTATTTTCTCAATGTACTACACCTGCACAGACCTGATTGCTTCCAGTTTCAAAGCACCTTTTGAAATGTTTTTGCCTTAAGGAATTCGATACTGATTTCCACGCTAAATACAATTAATACATTGCTTAATATAGAATTCACGCTTTACGGGACATCACCCTTTCCTGCATATAATGAATGGAGCCATTTTGGCAGCTCAGAAGCTTTTCCTCCAAAACAAGGTGGCAAGGTCATCTGAAACTTGAAGTAGCAAAGACTTGGATAAATAAATTTAGTAATCATGCAATAAATTATTCATGAGAACCGCACAGCATATTGTATGTTTACATATTAAAAAGTGCCACAGAGATAGCAGTGAGAAAGGGAAGAGAAACACAGCACATATTTTAAAGGCACCATGAACACTAAGACATTCTCCAGTATGTTTCTATTTTAAACTTGCTCAGCAATGTCGCTTAGAGCATCTACTTCCAGAGGCAATTCACTCTTGAATGGAGAGGAGGGACTGGAAAACTTAAAGAGCTACAGAGGAAAACCTATAGAGTCCTGAAATATGAACATCAAAGTAGTAACGCTACTACAGTATTCAGCTCTGCCCCACTGTACACCAGTGTCTTACATAATAACATGAATTCCTTTTAAGAAGACAGACACACACGAAAATAAATAGAAATAATGCTTTGCCCGTCTCAGAGATTAGCTATATCTAGTACATGTTTTAACCACTGGTAAGGTTCCTGGGGTGACTGAAATGTAGCACGTTCAGCTAATTATACATCACTTTTATCAAAATAGAAATTAAAGAAAATAAATGTTACCTCATTTGTTAAGGGCATTTCTTGCTCTGTCTTCCTCTCATTGTGTATGTGCATCTGTGTGTATGTGGGTGTGTGTGTGTTTATAAAATATATAGTAGGACGAGAATATTTGTTCCAGTTGAGGTGGTCTGTGAAACCAAGTAGCTCAGATACTAACTTGATTTGGCACCAATGTATGGATGCACAGAGACATATCCACAGGATGTATGCATTACGAAATGGTAAGAGACATTTACAACCTAGAATATAAGAGCAGGGCTGCCTCAAGTGACATCACCAGATCAACTGCAGCGTCAAGCTACTCAGATATATTATCCTGCACACCACTGCTTCCCTGTCTCCTTTCCAGCCATTAGAAAAGCATATGGGAGCACAAACATTATCATATATTTTCAAATACACGCAAGGCACAGCATGCACAGAAGCAAACAGAAGTGTGGGGTTTATGCACTTATTGACACATTCCTAATTTTTCTTTACAACAACAAAATTCATCTCCATAGAAACAAAGAAGCAAGAAACTACAGTAATAACTGCAGTTTACTTTTTACTAAAGTAAATGTCACATCAGGTTAGTCAGCAGAAGGCAGGAGAGGGGATTTTGCTCCACTAAGGAACTAACAAGGACTGCTGCTCCTTTTGCTGTTCTGCAAAGGCTATCTGTACCGAAGACAGACTTCCCGACATATTTACAATGCAAGATAACTATGTGGTTTCCTGTTCTTTCCACTGCAATTTATGCGTAAGGTGGTCAGATCAGCGGCATGTTTACTTACAGGCATTTGTTACAGCGAAGCTGTTGGCTGTTTCAATGTTGTCTACATGAGGAACCAAATTAAAAGGTGCTTCGGATGCATTGGGGCTGGTGTTATGAAGAAAGATTGCTAATCGAAAAGCAGTGTATTCCTGATCTGTGTTCCTGATGAAGAGACCACCTACAAAAAACAGGAAAAAAAAAGCAAAAAGCAAAAGCAGCTGGGTAAATCATTTGCAAGCCACTTACTGTCTTGTAAAACCAAGCAACTGTCTCTCCCAAAGCTGCACAATAAGGCAAGTCCTAAGACTTTAATGGATAAGGAACTAATCGTATTCATAATCACAACCACTGCCTTTAAATCACCGTCCTCAATCGATTTTAACCTCCCTGATGCATTCATGCTTCTTTTCTGACTTCTCGGTTTTCAGCCTTTCATACATAAATACCCAGATTTGTCATGATTACAGTGACCTTTTAAAGTGTTTAGCCTCCATCTCCCTGATACTGAACACACTGGTAAATCACTGCTCAACAGCCTCTCACATTAAGTGGCGGGCTGATTAAGCGGAACGATGCTTTCTGGATTAAAAAAAGGGAATACCAACTCGGCATAGGATAATCTGCACTGAAGAGGAAGATAATGAACTTTGCTCCTCTGCAGCCATGTGCAGGCAGGGAGCAGCTCAGCCTTATTAGCAGCATCTTTACAAGTCCACAAGAAATGATGCAGTGATGAAGCTGAGCTGGAAAGAATTCAGATAGCTGCGTCCCATCCCAAACACGTCCGAAAGGAGGGAAGCAGGAGGCGATGGGAAAGGGGTGAGGATGGGGCACAGGACTAGAGGGACACACTTACAAAACCCTAAACTTTCCAACTACAGAGAGGATCGAAGGACGATGTAGCCTTTTGCCCCCCCATCCCTGCCGGCTACCGCAACCTCGGCTGCTCAGGACTCGCCATTCCTTCGAGAGTCGGGCAAGAGCAAGGGGAGTCGGAGGGGGCTAAAGCAGCCAAGGGGCACCAGCCCCGAGCCCCTTCGTGCCCTGCCGACACCGCACCCCCGGGGCTGGAAGGAGTTCTGCACAAGACAAGCATCCTCCTTCCCGCACGCGAACGCACACAGAAATATTTACATACACACAGACACACGGAGGCACATACACAGAAACACGAGGATGATTCGTGCAGGCACGGAAATGGGATGGTGCTGGAGGAGAAATCTGCAAAAGCTGCCTTCAGAGCCTCCTTTCCAACTCACTTCGCAAAGGATTGAACCCCTGGACACACGCACGCAGCCCAATGCAGCGCTTACCTATTTGCACGCTGCTAGGAAAAGCTCCCATTGCTAGTCCCCAAAAGCCAGAAAACAACAAGACAAGCTGTCTGCAAATTATCCTCATCTTCTCTTCTGCCTCTCTGTCTCGCCTTCTCCCGCTCGCTCGCTGGATGCTGCTTAAAGAGGCATCGAGGGCGAGGAGGATACACACAAAACCAGGAATTAAAAAAAAAAAAAAAAAAAAAAAAAGGGAAGGGGGAGAAAAAGAGAGGTTTCCTCCTTTTTTCTTTTTCTTTTTTTCTCTTTTCTTTTTTTTTTTTTTCGGGTGGTTTGGTATTAGAATTTGTTCGCTATCCTCTCCCGCTCGCGCCCTGCCTCTCTCCCGGCTGCCGCTTCAGCAAGCCATGCCGCCGCGGCGGATTTTTCCCGCAGTCTCCATCGCCGGGGAGCGGAGTGTGTCCGGCTGCAAATGTTGCACATGCAGAAGATGGTGGTGAGTTTGGCGGCGGGGGGCAGCGTCTGGCGGAGGCGCGGCGCGGCGCGGGCGGACATGCGCCGTGCGCCCCCCCCGCCGCCCGCACCGCCGCGGGCGGGAGCGGCCGCCGAGCGCGCCCCGCTCCGCCCCGAGCCGCGGAGCCGCCGTGCCGGCCGCAGGCGCCGCGTTCGCCTTTATTTTTAATTTCTGAGGGGGCTTTTTTTTTGTTATTGTTGGTACTGGTGGTTTTTATAAATTTTTATTCGCCCCCCTCACCCCGCCGTTTTCGTGCCGCTCGCCCATCCGCGGGCGCGCAGCATCGCTGAACTTTGTGCGGCCGGACAGTGCCCCGGGCTGGGCTCGGGAGGCTCGTCCTCCGCAGCCCATCCCTGGGGCTGCTGCTGTGAAGTACCCGCTATTATTAGTGAGGGTGGCCGGGCGGGTGTGCGTGCGCTGAGCGGCTGCGGAGCGGGGCAGGCGAGCCCCCTCCCCGCGGGGGCGCTCCGCTCCGCTCCGCCGGGAGCCGCGAGGGCGCTCCGCGCTGCCCGCCGCGCTTTGCGGCAGAGGATGGAGAGAGCAGGGCAGCGCTCGGCGCTGTGCCACTCGTGCCAAAGGGAGGGAGAGCTAATGCAAAGGAAAAGTTCACCGCTCCTACGCCACATCCTTTTCGCTATTTTCTTTTTTTTTTTTTTTTTTTTTTTTTTTTATTTCTTAATATTTTTAAGTGGGAGGAAAAAATTGGAGCTCTTTTACTGTCTAGTCTTTTTCTGGTGCCTTTGAATTTTTCTCTTCAAGCCTTGGAAGTTTCCCAGAGGAGCTGCTAGAAGTCTGGGTCTATTGCAGTTAATAATTAAAAGATATATATAATAAATGATAGGTAATGAAATCATCCAACAATAGCTGTATGTCAGAGGAGGGAGCTTCTAGCTTCACATGTGGCTTTACAAGATATTTCTGTCAGTCACAGGGAATGACTGGAGTTGCAATAGCATAATTTTAAAATGTTAATTGGCAATATGAAAGAATAGCGATTTTTTTAAGGTGAGCTTTATGGCTCTGCTTTGAAACAAGCACATTTGCTCCAAGATCGGAGTTTTGCCTCCTTTAACTCAAGTTTACTTTCTTAGTTTTTTACTGCACCTTGTGTCCTCAAGCTCTCCTGTTGCAGGGTGAAATACAACCCCTCTATTTGCTGCAGAGGGTGACAGTGATTTGTGAAGAATGATTGTGGGCTCCTAGCATCTACCACATGGGAGAGTAAACAGAGAACATTGAAAGCAGATATGTATAGACAGACAGACAGTGTGGATGTGTCCAGCTGTGTGCGTGTATTTGGGAGACGGTGAAATTCCTGTAAATTAATTACTCTTTGAAAGATTTCTTTGCAGGTCAATGGCAAACAGAGTTAACCTGCATTTCAGAATACTCATTCCTTTATGTTTCAGTAAATCTTCTGCTTTTGTTTACTTTCCCTTCACGTTTTCCAGTCTTCTCTCTGAAATGGCAGGCTTGTTCTTCACATTATTTACCCATCTCTTTTTGTAACCTCTGCTTTCTCTCTTGTTTGATTTTCTTTTCTTCTTCCTTGCTTTGCCTCCTTTGTCTCCCTAAATTCTCCCCAAAATTTGGTTCCTCTTTTCCTCCATTCTTCATCATTTAACTTTTTGACTTTGTAAACCCAGATAAAAAGCAATGAAAATAGTTTTTCCATGGCTGTCTGGTTCTTTGTCACTAAGAGCAAGTGAACTTGGAAAAACATTTAGTTATTTTGCTGGCACATAGGCATGTGAATTCATGCAAAATAAGCATTAATTATTAAGATTTTAGACCTTTATCCATGATAGTGATCAGCAAGATACTGCCTGCTAACTGAGCTGAGGCATATGCTTTGGTCTTTTTCAAACACAATGGTAGCATGCTAATTTAAATTTAATTTGAGAGTGCACAAGGAACACACAGTGGTCTAACCTGATCTGACCAAGCGTCTCACCCAGAGGTTCCTCCATCAAATCTGTAATTTCTCTTGGAGTTGGACAATATATTTTAGAGAAACATCCAATCTTGATTTAAAGACTTCAAGAGACAGGAAATCCATCACTTCCCAGGGTAAGTTGTTCAAGTTGATATCTACTCTCATTTGTTAAAACCTGCATTTTTCTAGCTTTGGTTTCTAATGTTCACTGTCAGAGATGAACCCAGTATTCCTGTAATGGTATCACTCAGTGCTATTCCTGGAAATAATCCCGTCCTCCACTTGACCCTCCCTTGCCCAGACTGCTCAGGATCATTTTGGCAGCTGTGGAAAGCAGAGGAGAGAAAGGGAATGAGGCTATACTGTAGAAACTTTGTTTAAAAGACACAATGGGAAAAAAATAAAGAATTGCAGTATCAAAGGGGGAAAATTCCAATTCATTAAGTTTTGAGAAGTGAATGGCAGATGGTGAAGTGATTGATCACAATGTTTATCTTACAGAAGAACTGGAACAGGAAAGGTAACAGGGATGTAATCAGGCTTAAGGCTGGAGGGGAGGAAAGGTGAGATAAGATTTTAGACTTTCAACTGCTCTGGTGAGTTAACTTTGTCTGATTGCCAGGTCCCTACGAAGCTGCTCTCCCATTCCCAAAAGGAAGGGGGTGAAAAATAAGGTGAAAAAGCTGATGGCTCATGGTAAAGACAAGGAGATCACTCACCAGTTACTATCACAGGGAAAGCAGACTCAAACTGGGTAAAGGTAATTTAATTTATTGCCAGTAAGGAATAGAATAGGATGGCAAGAAACAAAGACAAAACTATAAACACACCCCACACACACCTCTCTTACCAGGCTCAACTTCACTCTCTTCCATGACTTTTCTCTCTCCTCCTCCTGAGCAGTACAGAGGTGCCACCAAGCATCACTGATGGCCTCAGATTTGGGCAGCCATGGGTCTGTTTTGGAACAGGATGAAACTGGCTCCTTTTGGGAGCTTGTGGTGTTCTGTGACAGAGGCCAAGCCTGCAGCACACCCTCCCAGCCCAGCCTGGCCACACAGACCAATTTAGCTGTGGCTTGCCAAGCAAGAGGAGACGAGAAGGAAGAGCCTGTGTGTTCTCCTGGTGCTGCGCTGAAGCCACTCCTGAGCTGAGCTCCCAGCATTCCCTTAGTTCCCCTCAGGCAGCCTAGGAAAGTTGTGGTGGGTGATTGAGGGAACGAGGGACAGGCCTCAGAATTCCACAATGAAATATCAGAGAAATTAAGAAAATAGTGAAAGAAGTTTTGTTGAGTGCATCAGTGGTATGGGAGGCATAGACTAGAGGGGGTCTGTCTGGGGAGTGCTGACAGTCCATGGTGAGGGCTTGCTCTGCCTTTGGGCACAAACAGCTCCTGTTGGCCTTGGCTGGAGGCCACCACTAGAGAGAAGACTCACTCTGTAGAGAATCAGCTGAGGCTGACTATCTCTGCAGCACATGAATGACTCCTGCTGCAGAAGATGCAGGAATGTGACTTCCCCCCCCCCCCCCCCCCCCCCGGCAAGGTTTAGAAACCCTTGGCTAT
This sequence comes from Zonotrichia leucophrys gambelii, assembly GCF_028769735.1. Lineage (NCBI taxonomy): Eukaryota > Metazoa > Chordata > Aves > Passeriformes > Passerellidae > Zonotrichia > Zonotrichia leucophrys. The sequence goes on from NC_088169.1 coordinate 75,254,705, forward strand.
TTTCTTGATCAGATAGTCTTGTGCTTGAACAAAATGCCCGTAGGAAAAGACCCTGCAGGAACTTGAATAATATGAGAAGATTTACTCTAAAGAAGAGATGAAGGCTGTATGTTAGCTAGGAGGAATAAAACTGCAGAGAAGATACCAGAGGCATTCATCTTATGGAAATCCCGGAGGAAAAGCAGGATATGGAGGAGACAGATATCTAGCACCATGGACAGAGTTCATGTTACATATGTAGTAGATAAATATCCACATGCTGAAGTAGCAACTTTGACTCTTATTTATATGTTCTTGCATCCAAAATGCAAATTCCAGCTACAGCATCTATTAAAAAGGCATGTCATTATGTGTCTGGAGACGTGTAACTTTTTCAGAGAGGTCTTGAGTGAGAAAGGGAGAATGTAAAGGCTGTGCCAATTGTCAAGGATAGATTGTAACAATCAGGAGCACAGAGAAGAGGAAAGAATGACAATTTCACTATCAAAAGACACAAAAATAAAGATCCACCATCACCCCTTCCTAGCAGGTTGCAGGTGCACAGAGGCAGTGACAGCTTTAAAACAGACAGCACCATGCCCCTGGCCTGTGTGCCAGGGCTCCTAATGATTCCTTCCAGAGCAGGCAAATGTCTGTGCCACAATGGCACCCCATGGCACAACCATCTGGGTACAGAGATCCATCCCAAAAAGAGACTCCTTCATTCAGATTAGTCTTGCTTCAAATACAATTTTCATTGCAGCTCTCACTCTGTGGCCACTGGAAATGCTTCAGCAATAAATAAATGGTGGCAAAACCAGTTGTACTTTCTTAGTCCTTTCTTGCCTTATGAAATGCTGTAGCTCATACATCTGTCAAATAGATCCCTTAGCCTGTAAACTCTGGGACAAGGCTATGTCTTTTGTGAAGTGCTAGGCAATAAAAAGTAAATAAAATACAAAGTATAATCATAGAATTTTGCTCATGTGACCTTTTGTACTGAATAGATAAACATCACACAAAAAGAAGATACAGTTTTCTTTCAGTAGCGGATCTCCTTTTCAGGAAATAGCTTTACTGCAATTTCTTCCATTTTGCAAGATCTTTTCCTCCTATTTTCATTCTTACTATTTTTCATTCATTTACATTCTGGGGTAGAGAGAACAGTTAATTATTTTTAATAATACTTCTCATTAAGAGTTTTATTTTGATACTGGAATATGAACTGTAGTACAATGCATCTGACTTTGAATGTGTTCATCCACCAGTCCTACTCCTTTCTACTGTGGTGCATGTTAACATCATTCTTTACAAACCTAATGACCTGAGGAAATTAATGGGATACTATAAGACACCATGACCATGAAAGGAGAAGTTGTTGTGGAATGAGAAAAATCCTGATTATAATTTAAGTTGTGCTGGTATCAGTCAGGGAGTTTTTTCTACCTGAGGAAAATGTGGTAACACTGCTATAATTAACAACTGCCTTATTAAGTTAGACTCAGTGTCCATTTTTAACAGTATCTTATGTGTAACATTAACTGATAGAGGTTTATTAGGAAAGAGTAGGAGAGCTGAGCAGCTTTTCCTTTAAACTTTAAGGGGCTTCAGGGAGGTTATTTCGGAATCCTCTGACCTCCTGACAGTCAGGACTTTGGGGCTTTTAAACTAAAGATTTTCTAGAGGTCCTTGTGTTGAAGAGTTGCCCACAGTGTTGTTGCCTTATGTTTACTTCCATGTCCAGCAGCATTCTATGCAAATGACTCTATAACCCCATACTAAGAAAGCAGTTTGTTTAGTTTGATTTAAATCTTACATTGTATTGACCTTTTCTTGGAAATTCTGAAAGGTAGTAATAATAAAAAAAATGTTTACCTTGCAATATCATTCATAGCTTTATATATTGTTATAATGTCACCTTTCAGTCACCAATTTCTGTCTTCACATATCTTATAGTCTATACTACATATCAATCCTCCTGGTCACTATTCTTTCTGCTGCCTCTTATGTCTTTCTGAAAAACAGGACACATGAAATACAACACATTTTTTCAGGTGTAAAACTGGTTTCTGCTTAACTAATTTTCTTCCTAATCATTCGTAAAACATCATTTTCCTCTGAGCACGCAGACGATGTTTTCAGGAAACTATCCACAAAGACTTCCATATCTCTTTCCTGGGTGGTAATAGCTAATTTAGAGCCTATCATTGTGCATGCATAGTTAAGGGGATTTTTTCTCATGTACACTGCTTTGTAATTTTTTTTATACAGAATTTCATTTGCTATTTTATTTTTCAATCAATTAGTACTGTGAAATTTTTCTGCAATACTTTCCAGACAGCTGGGAATTTGATAAAATAACAAAATCAGAATCTATTCCCTTTAAATTTGATCTCATATTCATTACATTTATAATGGCTTAATAGATTTTTTTCTGTCCATATTTATAACCTGGACTGCATCATGGGGTGTACCTTAGAAAATACAAAAGTTTGAAGTAATGTTTCTTTCCTAAGTACAGCTTATTGCAGTAGTAAATGCCAGGCAATTCTGAAGGATGGGGTAATTTCCTCATCAATTACAGGTGTGCTTGTGGGGAAAATGCAGCAACTTAAAAGCATTCCACCTGAACCCATCTGGTCTTGCTTATACAGGGAAAAAAAGATCAACTTTTGCTAATGCTGGTTTCTGCCCATCACCTATAATAATTCCTGAATTCAAAATGAGTTATTGCTAATCTTCTAGGTACTGGACAGGTGAGACCAACTTTCATGAAACAGGGTTTAAAATAAGTGTATTTCATTCTCATTTTTCATACTTACTAATCTGAGTACTTTTCTAAAGTAGCAAAGGAAGGGTTCCTCTGGGTATATCTGAGGAGTCTAGTTGGTATTCACCCACACCAAAAAGTCAGGTTGTTACCTGAAAGGGAGGGTACAAGTTGAGAAAGGTCATTCGCCCACATTCCCTCTGTTGTGGACAGGAGAAATGCACATGGCTCTTCTGAATCATGCAGTACTTAAAAATTCCCTTTTTTATCTGGGATCAGGACATTGGTTCTACATCTCCTAAGCAAAGAGCAGTCACAGTAACAAAGACAACTCCCTGCAGGTGAACACTTTGTAGTGAAACTGAATTCAGTGTGGAATGAGATGGGAAGGAACCAGAAGAAAATCAGGACACAGAAACTCCATTTAGGTAATTACAGATATTTGGAATGTGAATTCTTATGAAGAAAAATTTTCTTTTCCTAAATAGAAAAAGACTGTTTCTTTGGGCTGTATTAACCCAACTAACTGAAACCAAACCAAAAACCAAAACCACAAAAACATATTAAAGCATCATACTAATTTCATGGCAAATAATATTTTCCTCCTAAATATTTTTGTAATTTGGGGGGGTTTTTTTGCCAAAAGTTAATGGAAAATATTTTTCATTTTCTTACCAGTTCTCATTAAAATGTTTTCCCATAAGCTCTGGGACATAATCTACTCAGCAGAGTGAGGAAGATGTCAGAACTGTATAAAATATAGCCTCTGTTCACTACCCATAGCATTTTGCTGTATTGACCTAATTGTCACTTCTTGTGAAAAAACACCCCAAAGCTCACCTTTGTTTGAAAGCAATGGTTTTTAGCTCATTTCTCTTGTTCACGTCCTGAGTGCTGTCACCCACAAGAAGGAGTGAGCTGGTTTCTGTGGTGCTGGTTTCACCACTATCAGAGAATCACCTCATCAGATCAAGCTGCACAAGTCTCGGTAGTGATGATGCTGGATGAGCAAAAAGGATGATTCCAGATCCAGAGGGAGAAAGGGAATGGTGAAATTGCTGAGAGGAAGCCTCTGCCCTGTCTTTTTAGCACATGAATTGAAACAAATTTGATAAAAATTATTTCAAGCATGATAACCAGGAAACCTTCAATGCTCTTTCTGCAGAATCATACTTATAGAATTTAACTGCAGTTTGATACACTAAATTGGTCATAAAAATTAATTTTAGTGAGGTTTATTGCCAATAAAAATGATACTTTTCACTTACATCCTGTGATCTTGTCTTGCATTTCCCGGTCCCTAACAGACCTGTATCTGCCTGTCTGAGAGATAAATATCCTGCTTTTGTACCAAAGCACTGCTTACTTATATAGAATTATTTCTCAGCTTCAGAAAAAAACATACAATCAAATATTGCAATGCTTTTCTCAAATGACACACCCTCTCTCTATTTTCTGCTATATTTCACATTAATTAGAGCCCATAAAATATTGCCTGGATTTGAGGATGCATTTTCAGCCCACAGTTTTGGCTTTTCTGTATTCAAAATTGTATTATTCTTTCTGTGGCAGGGTTAAAGTTTATCTTAAATAAATCTGTCTCTTTGGCTCAGCTCTAGCTGGCTTCCAGCCCCCTTCCCCACACCACAAAAGCTGCAGACTAGATAATTGCTGTCATTCAGCTATAGCCATGTGCTGTGTTTGCAGAACTAGAATCTGTTTCCCTAGAAAATCAATCTTTGATGCCTTAAATGCTATAAGTTCTTACTAGTACTCTGATAGTCAAGACATACCAGTTTTTATTCAGTTATTTCTTCTTCAAAAATACATAGTGAAGATAGAAGGTGGGTTTATCTGTTGCATTATTAAGTAAAGTTTATGAAGCAATTTAGTGCTGTAATGGTCCCATCTAGCACTAATGTCCCTGAAAATAAATTAATTTATAAACTGTTGGTTTATTTAACAGTTGATACACAATGATTCATACTCTAAGGACTAGGGATTATTGGCAGAAAGTTTTTTCATTGAGCATCTTTTATAACAGGTCAGATTTTGTCATAATAATTGATGTATACATACTTATAAAAATTATCCAAAATGCATTTTATGTTAACTTTCTCAGTCTTCTGCTGTGCTAAATAGCACTGTAATCTGCAAGTAAGTGCAAGGCAAGCAGGGGTGCCTTTAGGGAAAGAAAATGCTACTTTGCAAAAGGGTGAAATTATCTAACCTTATGTCACTTGGAGCACTCTTTTAAAAAACCCATAAGTGGTCCTTACTAAAGCACATCATGTGGTCATTGAATTAGAAATACAGGGATGGAATAGATTCCAAAGGTTATATTGTCCAGTCCTCTGCCTCTGGGGAAGGAACAAATACACCACAGCTTCCTACAGAGATTTTTATCTGCTACTTTTTTTTTAGAATTTCTGCTAAAAGACTCTCCAAGGGTGTCCTGTTCAAGTTCTCTCCTCTCAATTTTTTTATTAATATATGACCTATATAGTCTTTTCTGCAAGTTGTACTGGGTACTTTTTGTCTTTCCTTCACATGGACAATTCGTAACAATTGATCATTGTCTTTCCTATTAACAATCTGCCATGTCCTAAAAGATCTGTCAAGTCTTTGTCTGCCTAGACTAAAAGAAACCCTTCTTTTGCAGTCTTCCTTCACTATTAATACTTTCTGAGTATTTCTCTCTTCTCTTTCCTGCTGTTTTCTTCTGTATTCTTTCTAGGGTGACTATGTGTGTTTTGGGGTATGGCACTGAAAGCCACTGGCTTTCCTTCAGCTGCATTCTCTCTGTAAACAAGTAGAAGGAAATTATTCTGACCCATATCTTACCTTCAAAATGCTTGACAACAGATTTTCCCTTTCCTTTTTTTGCAGCAATACTGCACTGTTGACTCACAGGTCTTTTCTAATACTCTTAAACTTCCAGGTCCTTCTTTCCTCATTTGGCATTTTCAGTATTCATTTCTCTTTACTAGTTTGTTGTGAACTTTGTTTCTTTTTTATTATTTTCTGTTTAATTCTAGATTATGTATTTATTAGGACAGTTCAGAAGTCTCCAGACTTCTGTAATCCTCACATATCCTATTTCATCTACAATATTTTTTAACTTTTTAATCCATACTTTTAATGAAAGCAGTGAACAGAGTTGTTCCTGAAATCTCTAAGGGTTGCAGTCTGAAAGAAAATCCCCATTTGATACTGATAGTTATTCTTTGAGAAGAGCTTTCCAAGAAGTCACACACAGTCTCTATATGTTTTTTTCATGCAGAAGACATTTCCCTTCTTTTCCTACAAGAATTTAATATGAAAAAAATTAAATTTCTTACTGTACTCAAGATACTTCAACGTAATTCTTCTTCCCTGTGTCATGGTTTAAACCCAGCTGGCAACTCAGCACCACAGAGCCATTTGGTCTCTCCCACTGCAGCATAACTGGGGAACCAGGATGGTAAAAATGAGAAAACTTACGGGATAAAGACAGTTTAATAAGGAAAGAAAAAGACACACACACACGAGAAAAGCAAAGAATTCCTTCTCCACTTCCCATGAGCAGCCCAGTGTACAACCATCTTCAAGAAAGCAGGGATCCACCATCAAGTGTGCCAGTGCCATGGGAACACAAACACTGTCACTCTGAGCATCCTTCCTTCCTTCTTTCCCCGCAGCTTTCCACACTGAGCACAGTGCTGTGTGGTCTGGAATGTCCCTTGGGTCAGCTGGGGTCAGCTGTCCCAGCTGTGTCCCCTCCCAGCTCCTTGTGCACACTGAGCTACTGGTTTGTAGGGTGGGGTGAGAGGCAGGAGAGGCCTTAACTCTGTGTAAGGGCTGCTCAGCAGTGACCAAAACATCCCTGTGTTACTGACACTGCTTCCAGCACAAATCAAGAACATAGCCCCAGACCAGCTACTGTGAAGGAAATGACACCAGCCAAAATCAGCTCACCCAGTAATATAGTTATCCCACCCCAGGAGAATAGCTTGGCTTGACACACTTAATTTTTGAAAAATACACATTGTTTGATTTTATTATTCTTCAGGTGTTTCCAAGTTTTCTGCTTACACATATTTTCCATTTTAATGCAGTCTGTAGTTAGGTGAGGGGTCCCGTTTTCTTTTGATTCCCCATTATCCCTCTTTTAAAGATACACATTTTCTTATTTTCTGAGACTATCCCTCTCTAATATGACTTCTCACATGTAATCCCTGATGCTTCAAATACAGTATTGTTTATTTCTTTATGCATTTGGAGGTAAAACTAGTGGATATTTTAAAATAAAAAACTCATTAAAAATTAGCTATTCTGTCTTAATTATTGAAATTCAGATTTTTGTCCTTCAAATAGTTTAGAAGGCTTAAAAGCAGCTTGAAGGAAACATCATCATAAAACTGTGCTTCAAACTATGCTAGTGGTGTTTGAAATATCAAAAGCCTGTTTTATACAAGTAGCCAAGACACCTTTACAGCTTTTTTTTTGCAGTTCTTTTGGAGCATTTTACTTTTTGTTCCTTGAAATGTTTTCTTATTGTGTTACAAGAGTAAGGTGAGGAGCTAAAGCAATAGTTCAATAAAGCAGTATTTCGGGAAGAATCTTCAGTGGTGGGAAAAAGATGGTGTCATGCCTGAAGTGAACAGATTATTTCTTTTAGAGATATTTTGAACATATTCATGTTGTACATGTACCTGATGCACTTAGCACATGCAAACTTTGCAGAGAGATTTTGCATTCAGATCAGGTAAACCTCCAGCCAAATGCACTCATGAATACTGAAGTAATTACTGAGCTCTGAGGACACGTTGTGAGGACATTATCATTTTTCAGCAGGATACCAGTGACTGCTGTCATGGAAAATTTACATTAGCATCATTGTTAAATAGTCTGTTTACTAGTTTCTTAATGACCTGCAGCAAACAATGATTTGAACTACTTTATGAAGTTCAGCGTGGAAGGCTGCAGTTATGTTGAATGAATTTTCATAGGTTAATGGTATTAAGACAGAATCAACAGCAGCTGTCAAGTCGTATGTAACCAAATCATCTGTGAGTAGGTCTAGGTGGCAGTTGTTTCTGTGATGCTAATGTAGGTTGGAGATGTAAAGTTAGTGTTAAAATACCACTTGAAATACAAGTAGCCAGATAGCTGTGCTGAAGCATGAAGCCTGGAACTTAGGAAAAGCAGGACTTCCTAAGCCAAACCTGCCAAGAGTCATTCTCTTAGCAGATCAGCAGTTTCTAGGAGGGAAGTTGGGCAAATCAACACATATATGATTTCCTTGGTAATTACAATTTTAAAGTTACTCAAGAAACACTGGACAGTGCTAATAGGCTTAAAAATATTTTCTTACGTTTCACTGGCAATTGCCTACTACTCAACAGCTGAGAATTTGGAAATTTCTTTTTAACTTCCACAAATGATGATTTGATCCATGATCAGATGTTTCTGGAAAGATTTAATTAAACCTTACTAATTGAAAAAATATACATGATTTCTGATGATGCATTACAAACTTTACATGTATTTAATATTTGAAGGATTTCTTTGCCTGAGCTAACAGGTTTCATGGAAGGAAAATCAGACTTAACTGTTATTTGGCACCAGAGGGAAATTTTGGCACCTAATAGAAAGAAAATGTTCTTGGGAAAGTCTATGGGCAGTGTATTATTTTATTTTTCTTTATCAAATATAATAAAAATTATTGATCTGTTTAACTTGAGAGTAGGCAAAATTCATAAAGATGGACTACTTAGAATTTTTTTTTTGTAGAGTAATGGGGGGTGAGCATTGTGGTCAGTCCACACTTCTCCCCTGCTCCAGAGTGGGCTCTTCATGGTGATAGCTTTCTTCAGGAACTACCCACCTGCTGGGACATGGGCCTTCCATAGGTATGGGGTCCCCTGTGCTGTGGTCACTACAGGGGAAGCTCTGCTCTGGCACCTGGGACACTGCCTCCTGCTCATGTTCCAGTGACCACGGTGTCTGCACGCAGTCCTTTCCCAGCCGGGGTTCCTGCCTCAGTCCTTGACAGGAGCCCCAGGAGCAGGGACATCCTGGAAGCAGGTGTCTGTAGTTCCTGTGTGCGTGTCTGTGTGTCTGTCTGTGCCAGCTTGCTGGCTTTCAGCTGGTCACTTAATGATGTGCAGAGGGTGTTCAAAAGGCAACTCAGCATACAGCTCGTGAAAGCGACGTGCACTTTGGCACAAGACTGAATATTCAATGAACACCTTTAACAGCTTTGTGAAGCAATACATAAATTATCTTATTAATATGAGAATCTGTTATTTTATCTTACTTACTGGAAAGGGTCTTGGGGAGAATTTCGTGAGCTGTTCTTCAACCCTTCTTTTATTTCCAAATTAAGGACTTTTGTCTGTCTGTAAGTAGGTTGTGCTAACTCTCCAACCAACAAAATGTCTGAATCCCTCTCTTATCTTCATCATTACATTCAGTAGGCTTTCTAACCTTTTAAAAATTATTTTGTATATTTTATTAGGTTATACGGAACAAACTGTTTCTTAGAGGAAACTGATTCTCAGTGAAAATGCCTTTGCATTTATTCTGAACAATTACTGCCATTCTGTGTGTACAAGGTGAAATGTCTCCTCATTTCCATCTTTTATAGACTGCCTCACAGTACTGCAGGCTACCAGGAGCAACAGGCAGTGAGGGTT